>NC_092506.1:80882575-81187853 GCF_047511675.1 Marmota flaviventris
TAACTGATGGACAAGATGAAAAATGTATTTATTAAACTGCTTTGCTTTTTTTTTTTTTGCACTACAGATTATAACTCATGAAAAAATTTTTCAGAAATATCTTTTTGAGTGGTTTTCATAGTTTAGCAAATTTCACATTTTTCACCTGCATCCACTAAAAATGAAATCTAACAATAATTCAGATTTTTGTTTAAATTTTCTATAGGGGTCTTTCTTCCTAAAGTATTCTTGTAAAGCCTCGTTTTGAAATTTGGTGACTAAGAACAAAAATTGTTTGGGGATCATAAATTTTATTTTTTTCGGTGCTGGGGTTTGAACCTAGGGCCTTGTGCATGGTAGGCAAGAATTCTACCACTAACCTAGACCCACAACCTCCTTAATTAAAAAAAAAAAAAAAAATTATTGTTGCATTATAATTATATGTAATAGTGGGATTCATTGTGACATGTTTAAACATGTACATAACATAATTTGGTTAATTTCATTTCCCAGGATCTCCCCTTTCCCTCTCCTTTCTCCCCCTGGTCCCCTTCAACTCTGCTAGTCTCTATTTTCTTGAGAGTCCCCCCCACCCATTTTTTTTTTTTTTCCTTTTTTCTTTAACTTCTACATATGAGAGAAAACATGACCCATGACCTTCTGAGTTTGGCTTATTTGCTTGCTTGTTATAAAGCTCTCAAGTTCCACCATTTTCCTGTAGATTACATAATTTCATTTAATTGGTGAATAAAACTCCATTCTGTATGCCACATTTTCTGAATCCATTCATTCATTGACAGACACCTAGACTGGTTCCCATAATTTGGCTATTGTGAATTCTGTTGCTATAAACATGTCTGTGCCTGTGTTGCTAGAGTATGCTGACTTTAATTCTTTAGGATATATACCAAGGAATGCTATAACTAGCCTCCCTAGTTATTTTCTCTTTAGATCAGGTATATTTATTGTTCATGTTATATGCTATTTGTAAGGTTTTCCGTTCTTAAAATTTTGGTTTACCAAAATTGACATTCTGCTTTTAATTCATTCTCAAGAGTCTGAAGAATTCCTAAGCAATTTTTTTCTTGAAAATTTCCTGACCTCAAAGGAATAATATGTTCTCAAAGGTTATTTTTGTTCAATGTTTTGCATGTTATTACACTAAATAATTCTATGGAGATTATACTTTTTATTCGTTTTTGTTCTGCCTCGTATTATTTAGGTTTGCGTAAATATTTACTCAAAGGTGAAAGATATTTTTATTAAACTTGTTTGTCCAGTATATTCTTTCTTACTAGTCATCAGTTTTTTTAATCTGTTTTTCCCACTATATGAGAGTTTTTAGTTATACATATAAAGTTTGTTATTGTTTTGATTTACTGATAGAATTTCAACATATAAAATATATAAAGATGTTAGCCCTGAGCTAGCAGGCATGTTGGTTCACACCTGTAATTCCAGAAAACGGGAGACTGAGGCAGGAGGATCACAAGTTTTAGGGCAGCCTGAGCAACTTAGCAAGACCCTGTCTCCATATAAGAAATTAGAAAAGGACTGGGGATATAGTTCAGTGCCCTGGGTTCAATTCCTCCTTTGACCTGGTACATTTAAAATGATTACATATATTGATCATGGTTTTCAGATAATACAAGTAAATCCAGGTTATATTACTATTGTTATGTTAATGAGATGGTGATTGGCTATACAATGGCATAATAATTGCTATACATTAGATCTAGGAAGCCAGAATTTATATTAAAGTTAGTATTTTAGTTTTTCCTAGACCAAAGCTAAGTAGCAGATGTTTGCTAAAAAAAAAAAAAGAAAAAAAAAAACCCAGACAAATCCCTTTCTTTATATTACTTACATGACTTTGGATGTTTGTCATTTGGTTTCTTTATCATATTTGTGAAACCTTTCAACATTGTCATTTTAATGTAATTTTTTAACTTAAAAATGATGGGCTGGGGATATAGCTCAGTTGGTAACGTGCTTGCCTCGCATGCACAAGGCCCTGGGTTCAATCCCCAGCGCTACCAAAAAATAAATAAATATGATGGAAAAAATGTGCTTGGATAAATAAACACTAAATACATGCTATTGATTCTTGTGGGCATTTAAAAACAGCTCTTCTTAACAGTGTAATTTTATGTAAGTAAAAAACATGATTATAAATTTTTTGCTGTTAAATTATTTTGTTTCACACTTTTATAAAAAATTATCTAAAGTCAGTCTAAAATGTTACTGATTGACTGCTAGCCAGATGCTCACTTGGCCGCTGAAAAAGAAGCTAAACGATTGGAAGAACTGCAAAAGCAGGCAGCACAAGAGAGAATGGAGCAGTTTGAAAAGGCACATGTACGGGGTTTCCAAGCCATGAAAAAGATCCATTTGGCCCAAGTAAGAATTAAATTGTACCTGTAATAATTACTACTACTACTGCTACTACTAATGGTACTACTACTACTGATAGGCTTATAATAGCATTGCAGAACTGATTAGTGAATGAGTAAGGGGTGTGAAGGTGTTAAATATAGTTCTGATTCATGTGATTTGTTTCCTAACCTCCTTTGCCATCCTACTTTGACATCAGGTTGGAGTAGGCTATTATCACTTTCATCGTATTGCTGTAAATATTTTACTTATAATTTACTTTTAAGTTCAGTCCAGAAATAGCCTGAGAAGAAATTAATCATTTTCCTAATTTAATAATTTGAATTGCATTTGTGCTTTATTGAGGATTCAATTCATTAAATATTTATTGAGCTAAGCACTTACTGACGTTGCATTGTATTGATTGAAAGGTAAAGTCATGGTCCTTGCTCTGAAGAAGTTTTGAAAAAGTGACTGTTGTAGACCTGCGAAATAGTATCATTTTAGCTTCTCTTCTGTCATACTTATTGTTCAGTTAGTGCTTATTTCTGAAATAGTATAAAAATTGTCCTGTTAAAAGCCTCATTTTATTTCTTGAATTTGACTACTGAGTTTGGATATTTTAAATACCCACCTTGGGGATGAATTTTTAAAAGCACTTATGTAGAAATTAAACACTTATCTTATGAAAGTTTTATTTGTATGGTTTGGACTAAATTATAATCTTTTACCTTAAATTTTAGACTTTTGCCAACTGAAAGTGTATTATGACGAAAATAACTTAATGTCTAAATTATTATTATTATACTTCTAAGGCTTAAATCTATAGAAAAAAGCACGAAAAGCAATCATAAATTAAACACATTCTTCAATAAGAGCAATAGTGTTTAGTGGTTCGGAAAGTGGACCCCACAATAAGTTTGCCTGAATTTACCTCTCTTCTTTACTCCTTGACTGTTTGATCTCAGGCAAGTTACTTAATCTCTCTGAGCTCTGTGTCATCATCTCTGTAATGAGGATTAAATGAGTTTAGTAAAGCTCTTAGAAATGTGCATGGAATTTCATAAGCTCACAGTAAATGTTAGTGATCATGGTAATTGTCATTATAAATTAATATAAGAAGAATAATGTAAAGATTTCAAGGAGCCAGAATATTACACTTAATCAAAAAGTTGTTTTTTTTTTTAAATTTTTATTGTTGGTTGTTCAAAACATTACATAGTTCTTTTTTTTTTTTTTAATTGGTTGTTCAAAACATTACAAAGCTCATGACATATCATCTTCCATACATTTGATTCAAGTGGGTTATGAACTCCCATTTTTTACCCCAAATACAAGTTGCAGAATTATATCATATTTCACACTTTGATTCAAGTGGGTTATGAACTCCCATTTTTACCCCATATACAGATTGCAGAATTACATCAGTTACACATCCATTGATTTACATATTGCCATACTAGTGTCTGTTGTATTCTGCTGCCTTTCCTATCCTCTACTATCCCCCCTCCCCTCCCCTCCCCTCTTCTCTCTCTACCCCCTCTACTGTAATTCATTTCTCCCCCTTGTATTTTTTTCCCTTTCCCCTCACTTCCTCTTGTATGTAATTTTGTATAACCCTGAGAGTCTCCTTCCATTTCCATGCAATTTCCCTTCTCTCTCCCTTTCCCTCCCACCTCTCATCCCTGTTTAATGTTAATCTTCTTCTCATGCTCTTCGACCCTACTCTGTTCTTAGTTACTCTCCTTATATCAAAGAAGACATTTGGCATTTGTTTTTTAGGGATTGGCTAGCTTGTGGCATTTATACACAATGGAGTATTACTCTGCATTAAAAAATGACAAAATCATAGAATTTGCAGGGAAGTGGATGGCATTAGAGCAGATTATGCTAAGTGAAGCTAGCCAATCCCTAAAAAAGTTTTGAATTAGTGAGATGATTTGAATCATAAATGAAGATAATTTGTTAATAATTTGATTACTTTTCAGATTTAGCAAAAAAAAAAAAAGTCATCTCCAAATGACATAATATTTAAAACTTTCAAAAGAATAAGGAATATGTATATATCATCACTGGACAACCACCTAAGCAGCAGGCCTTCTCTACCTATTGTAAACATGTTTCTTTCATACGAATGGTTAAAGCTGTGTAATGTCACTGCTAATAAGAGATATCCTTTTCCCTGTCTGACCCTTTTTGCTGCAAACTCTGTTGTATTCTGGGGCCTTACTTCCTGCTGGAGTCTGTGGGAACTAGTATTTGGCCTCTGTCTGCCTCTCAGTTTAATCTTTTTGCCTTTACTCGCCCTTGCTCTCCATGCCTTAGCTATAGTGAGCTGTTCACTATTCCTGAATACTCCCTGCCTTCATCTCCACACCTGTGTGCTGCAGTTGTGTCCTCTTACTTGTACTTCTCCTTTACCCACTTTTATCTAAGTTCTCATCCCAAGGACTGAGAGTTCTGTCTTCATTCTCTTTCCTCTTTACCTGATACCACCAGTATTCCAGTTAGATAACCTCACTAAAATGCTGTACTTAAACTTTAATATTAGCCACACCCCTTAGATACATGCAGACTCCTTTAATCATGAGAAATGATAAGCATGTGGAGTAAGAAGCCACATTCCACAGTAACTCTGGATCTTAGTGCTTCCTTGAGACAGGTATATTGAGAATTGGACCATAGTACATTGCAGGAGTTGTGACAAATTAAATAGAAATAACTTCATGACTTCCCCCAGAAGGGAGAACTGTAACTGGCAGAAACTTTATGACCTAACCAGTACCACCTTCTCATAGTATTAACATAATGCTAGTTGTTTGTTGTCTCACTACCAAGCAAAGGTTGAGTTTTTTTTTTTTTTTCCCCCTAGCATTTTTCATAGTAACTGACATTCAGCAAATATTTGTTAAATAGTAGGGGAGAGGATAGACCCCAGGCCCTCTTTCTCCCAGTTTTCTCACTTTCCTCTCACTGTTAATGTAACTATCTAAAGTTTGACTCAGCTGTTTTAATCCTCATTCTTAAAGAATCAAGAGAAATTAATGAAAGAACTCAAACAGCTACAACAAGAGGACCTGGCACGTAGGAGACAGACTGTAGCACAGATGCCACCACAACTAGTTGAACTTCCATACAAGCGCAATGAAATGAAAGAAGACTGGCAGAGAGAGCTGGAATTTGCCTTTGAAGATATGTACAATGCAGACAGGAGTAAGATATTTTCAGCAGTGCTTTTAAATGTTTTGGTGCAAAAATAATATTTGTGATGATAAAGCAGTTTTTGTTTGGAAATGTTCTCAGTTTGAAAGAGGACTTCATATTTTAGATTAAAAAACTATGATGGCCTTTAAAATTTTATGATCATCCAGGTGCAGTAGTTCATGCTGTAATCCCAGCAACTCAAAGAGTCTGAGGCAGGAGGATCAAGAGTTCAAAGCCAGCCTCAGCAACTTAGGGAGGCTCTAAACAGCTGAGACCCTGTCTCAAAATACAATATAAAAAGGGCTGGGAATGTGATTAAGTACCCCTGGGTTCAATCCCTCATACCTAAATAAATAAGGTAAAATTTTATGTCCAAATTCTTTTTAATCATGTTGGAATGGAAGCATGTGTCTATTTTTCTTTAAAGAGGTGAAAGGAAACCTGATTTTGCACCTTGAACCAGAGCCTTTGCCTGCTGTGACTGATCAGATCCAAGATGAAGAACTAGACCTTTCAATGGAACAAGACAATGCAGGTGAAACTGAGAACCTTCAAGGAAAAGAAGCTGAAATAATATCTCCTAGTGAAATAGACGGTAAAAGCACCTTCTGAGCTGACTATTACAATATTTCACAGAAAAAAAATGTGAATCATTTATCAACAGGAAAATCTGGTGTAATTTAAATGCAAATAATTTCTAATACTAATGGGAATGTTGGCAAGATGAAATGATGTTTTCGTATATTTTTCATTAGAGATCTGCTTCATATACCTGATAGGAAAGCTGTTGTATTCATATGTATAGGTACTTTGGAGTTCTTTAGGTTATTGAGTGAAATGCTCAATTCTGAAGTCACTGGAGTCAGATTTCTTTTGTTTTTAGATTTTAGAAAATCATCCTTTGTTTAATTACTACTGGGTACTTCATGTATAGTGATGAATAGCACAAAATTTCATCTCCTGAATTTTATCTTATCTCCAACATCCTGAACTTTATTTTAGTTTGGCTTAAAACTCAGTGTCTAGCAATAAATTTATCATTATCTCTTGCCTACATCTTATCTTCCTACCTTTCTTATATTAGTTAGTAATGGTACCACAGTTTGCAGTTACGAAGTCAAACCAATGGGAGTTACGTTTAACACTTCCTTTTTCTACTTCCATATCTCTTTAAAGGCCAAATTCTTTTCATTAAATGGCCTTCTTCCCCCCCCCCCCCCCCGCCCCCAGTCTCTCCTGGTATTACCCTTGTTTAAAGCCATTGAGGCTTTTCTTGTCATTTGCACCCTACACTGTGGATGTAACCCTTTATGTAGGTCTCCTATTGGACTCTTCAGGTAGGATCTGTAGGCTTTATCCTTGTCTTCTTCTCTGCCAACATTGCTATTCAAACAAGTATAAGGTTGCTGTATTTTGGCTTTGGCATAAATTGGGTGGAAGATGGTTTCAGGGCTCATTTGACTTTCTAGGGTTCCCACTTAAATTTCAGTTAAATCAGTTCCTACAGATTCCATTTTAGGATGCTGACTTCATGTTATCAGATCCTTTCATTTTTCATAAAAGCAAGGGAACTGGACATTATGGTATACATCTGTAGTCCTAGCTGCTAGGAGACTGCTAGGAGACTCATTTGACTTTCTAGGGTTCCCACTTAAATTTCAGTTAAATCAGTTCCTACAGATTCCATTTTAGGATACTGACTTCATGTTATCAGATCCTTTCATTTTTCATAAAAGCAAGGGAACTGGACATTATGGTATACATCTGTAGTCCTAGCTGCTAGGAGACTGAGGCAGGAGGGGCTTGAGCCCAGGAATTCAGAACCATTCTGGGCAACACAGACGCTGTCTCTTTAAAAGAAAAAAAAAAAAAAAAGTCATCTAGGAATTTCATTGTTTATTAAATCTTTATTTTTAAATTTTAGCAACTAATCCATATTTTTCAAAATGAATGGATCACAGACTGATGGTAATTGAAAGAAGATAGCCAGAAAAGATTACTTAAGTATATGATTTCCATGTTTTATGAAGTTGAAAAACAAACAATAAGCAAAACTAATCTGTGGCTTTGAGGTTAAAATAGTGGTTATTTTCACAGCATGTTGACTGGAATGGGTATGAAGACACTTCTAGGCTCTGGAAATGTTTTATGTAATGATCTGGATGGTGTTACATAGACATATCTGAAAACTCATTAAATTGTATGTACACTTAGGTTTTGTGCATTTTATTGTTAATAAGTTATAACTCAGAAAAAAATGTTCTTTAAATGTGGGTCATACAGAAATATAGTTGGCTAGTTTTCAACTTTTGTAGATATTCTTAAATTTTATTCCTTATTAAGCCAAAGAAATATATATTTGCACCACAATTTCCATAGAGAATTGTTAATTTAGTATTGAGTTTTAGCATTTTACTATCAGTCTATGTGGACAAATGTTTAAATTATTATTACCTTGTTTTTTGATAACCAACAGGATCTCTTTATGAAGGTAGATGGAAGAGAAAGTTTCCCCAGATAGTAACAAGAATAACTTGGGAGGAATTGATTTTCTCTTAAGGTTATAAAGTGATGTCTTCTTCTGTAGCCTATGTTTGTGACCATACTGTAGTGCAGAGTATATAGAACCTTACAGCATGTATTTCAAAAACTAACCTTACCCACAGGTTAATTAGGAGATATTCAGTCTGTCATCATTTAACAAGCATAATAAATACCCTTAGCTTAGAATTTGTGTTACATGCATATTGTTGGAAAATAGTTGAATTCTGGTACCTTTATTAAGTTGAAAAAAATCATTCTTGGTTATAGAATTATGATTGGAATCAAGTAGCATTGTTGTATTACTGCAAATTGTAAATAATGTTGTGCTTTTAAGTAGAGATTATAGCAGTAAATGAACATAAAGATAGAACAATTTGACTGCATATGATAGATACTGAATAAGTTGTTTTTTATCTTTGGGTTTTTGTTCTTGTTTTTCCTTTTAGTCACCTTGGCAATGAAGACCCAACAGGTCCCTTCAAGAATTCTTTTTAAAAAATTGTTAAATAGGATTCGAAGCCAAAAATCTCTCTGGACAATTAAATCCATGTCTGAGGATGAAAGTGAAATGATTACGACTGTAAGTGAAATTGAGAGTAGAGCACCAACAATTGAATCAGGAACAGTTGCTAGTGAAGAAAGAAAATCTTCTGAGCAGGAACAAGGTGGTTGTCTCTACTAGATTTCTTCTTTGTATAACACATAAACCCTTCTTAAGTTGTTCAAAATTATGCTCAAACTTGAAAACTCAGACTAGAGGTCAAAATTAAGAAACATAATCCCAGTACTTGAGGGCAACAATCAAATGTTGAAAACCTTAGTGAATCTCTTAGACCACTTTTATTGTATTATTTTGCTTATTTTTAATTTACATATATATATTTATGTTTGCATTTATAAATTCCAGCGTAACTGATGAACCAAAATTAACCAGTCCCCTTTGCTAAGACATTTAGGCTGTCTCTCATTTTGTGTGTGTGTGGGGGGGTATTTCTAGTGAAGTCTTTTTATTTCCTTAGGAAAAGCTTTTGAAAGAAGTAGTTCTTAATGAAAAGATAGGACTATGTTAAATACTTTTGAATGTGTTGTGGCTTTCTTTTACATTCCCATCAGAGATTTGGTTCCTTTTAAAGAATTATTATTATTTTTTTTTTTTGTAATAAATAGGCTATTTATTTAGTATGTTGAAAACTAAGATGATAATAGGTAAGTAAGATTTAGTATGTTTTTAGAAATTACAAAGATCATACTAACTATATCTTCTTCAATTATATATGAGCAAATGAGATGTGATTAAATTATATGAAAATGTTTTGCTAGCAGGCTATCAGGAAACCTTGAAATGTGTCCTTCGGTTGGCCTCTTCACTCCACCTTCTCTTGGTTTTCATTTCTTACTGGTTCCTCCTTTATCATTTCCTTCACTATTTATCCATTTAAATAACCACTAGTCCTTACCTCCAGAGCTCTTTCTTAAATATTTTCTCTGTATCAAAACTCCCTACTTGGGAGGCTGAGGTAGAAAAATCTCAGGTTCAAGACCATTCTGGGAAACTTGGTCTCAGTAAAAGTTTTAAATGGACTGGGAATGTAGCTTGGTGGTAGAGTGCTTGCCTAGCATGTGCAAGGACCTGTGCTCAATTCCCAGGATCAAAAAATAAAACAGATCTCCTTAGTTGATCATCTATATACTAATGTCATCCAGAGAGCATGTTTCTGAGCTTGGCCTCCCTTTGAATTCAACTCATTTATTTGACTATTTGACATCTTCCCTTACATATCTAATAACATCTTAAATTTGTTCCAAACCGAACTGTCATATCCTCCCTTACCCTATACCTGTTTTTCATATAATCTTTCACAGTTTGATAACTTGCAATATTTTAATTCCTTTGATACAGCCAGAAAGCTAATGTTATTCTGGTTTCCTTTGATCATATCTGACATATGAAAGAATTCAGTGAGAAAGAGGGCTTATAAGATCACCTGAGGGATTTTGGCATCTAGAAGATGGCTAGAGAAAGGACAGACTGTAAAGTTATTAAAGGGGAGTGACCAGAGAAATAGAAGAGAATGGGGTTTTAGAATCTAAAACAAAGGAACCCTAATATTCAGTCCATAGCAAAGTTATTTCAAAGGGGGCCCTGTTTGGGTAGGCTTTCTCTGTTCTTACCTTGCTTCATTCCTCTACTTGCCTGACTACACCCCAGGCACATGGGTCTCTTTCAGTTCCTTGAATGAGCCAAGTTGTTTTTATCCTCACAGGGCCTTTTATACCTGCTGATCTGTTTGGATAGCTCTCTTACCTCCCGACATACTTTACCTGCCTGATTTTTCCTCACCTTTCAAATTTATGCTTAAAGGCCATTTCCTCAGATAAATCATATCTGATCCATTAATTTAATATTATCTTTATTATATAGCCCCTCATTTTCCTGACAGTGCCAATCATAATTTCTACCTTTATAATTTTTTCTGTGATAATTATGTTTCTAATTCCTCACTCAACCTGAAAAACTTCATTGAGGTCTTTTCTCATTCACCATGTCTCCAGCTTCGAGCATGTGTGTGGATGCCTAATGAAAAAATGAGAAAGTAAATGGGTGCTCCATGCAGAGTGTTGGCTACCCTTATATGATAAAAATACACTGCTTTAAATTTCTTCTCTGCTTTGGTTTTACAGTTTATAAAAAATTCTAGTTTGAAATGCATCAAAGATCCTGATATTTCTTTATCTTCTCTTTTTTAATGTTGCTATCATGCTTATTATTCTGCTCCCTTTTATGTTTTTCCATTGTATTTGAAAACCTTGCCAGCATACCTTTTCAAACAGTTCTTCACTTTTTCCTTTTTCTTACATTTAGTCTTTCATTTGTCTTGTTATATTAACTTTGAATAATACAAGTGGATACATATATAGTCATCAAAAAGTGACTGGATCTTAGCCAGGTGGGGTGGGACATGCTTGTAATCCCAGTGACTTGGGAGGCTGAGACAGGAGGATTGCAAGTTGGAGGGCAGCCTGAGCAACTTAACAAGACCCTGTCTCAAAATAAAAAGGGTTGGGGGTGTAGCTTAGTGGTAGAGCATCCCTGGGTTCAATCCCTAGTGCCAAAAAAAAAGATGATGATCAGATCTTTAAGTAAGACGTTCAGGTAGACTGAAATTGAATGCTTAATCTGAGTGTAGATTTGTGTTAGTTTGCCCTCTTTACGCTTGACCTGATGATATAGTCATAATATCAATGATACTGTCTATTACAGTTGTTGGAAGTGACATACTGACAATTGAGTCTGGACCACTTAGTAGTGAAGACAAATCACTTTCATGCCAAACAGATGCCAGAAAGGAAGAAGGTATTTTTTTCCCCCACAATTTAGATTAAACTTGTTTAACTCTTCACATCTTTTCCCAGTAAAATTACATGTAATAAATGAATGGAAGGGTATTAATAGCAGTGTCAAAATTCTAAATTTTTAAAACTTATTTTTGTTTTGGGGATTCTCATAGAAACAAGTGCAGTTCCATCTGTCACAACTCTAGCTCAGAGTTCAGTTCTACTTCATCCTCAAGAAGAAGCAGTCAGAGTTAGAATGTCAGCAAGGCAGAAACAGGTAATTGAAAATATTACTTTTACAGTTTTTCTTCTCCTAGATACTCCAGCTTTATTTGACCCATGTAATTTGTCTTAATATCTGGCTGGTTTTGATGTCATGTTTTCTACCTTGTGATACACACACTCAACTGATAAAATGCATTGTCTTTACTTGTGCTATTCATTTGACCCTTACTGTGTCTTCTTTGTATTTTGTGCTTTGTACACATTTTATATTCCCTATGAAATCTATAAGGTTTTTAAAAAAGGAAATTGTTGTCTTTAAAATAGTTTATTCTACATAATTTCTGATATAATCCTTTGTACAGAGTAAGTGCTTGATAAATATTTATTGATTTAATGAGTCTTTGTCATAATATATTAGACGGGCTTTGTAACCCTCCAAAACTTTATTAAGAGGAAAAGTTTTAAGTTCAACCTCCTTAACTGTAAATTTGGTCTCTGTTCTACTTTTAATAAGTGATTTTTTAAATACAGATTACCTTGAAGGAGGCTAAATTATTCCTAAGCCAGTTTATAGGTATAGTTTTTCGCAGAAATATAGCTGGGGAGTGAGAATTCTATGAGTTGGTATTTATTCTCAGATATTCTAGAACAGCATTGTCCAATAGGACTTTGTGTGATGGAAATGTTCCACATCTGTCCAATGTGGTAGCTACAAGCCCCCTTGAGCTGTGAGTCCTTAGAAGTGGCTAGTGCAAGCTGAAGTATTAAATTTTAAATTTTAATTTTAATTCATGTAAATGTAAACAATGATGTGTATTGACAATACAGTTCTAGAGGTGCTATGGAACTGTCAACAATATAAATTCAGTGGATCCTAAGTGAAGGAAAGTAAGACGAGGACAGGAACACCACTCTATATAGCCACTATTGCCTGATTAGGTATAAGTAAAGTATTAGATCGAAACATTCCTCTTTGCAAAAATACATCTGTGCCTTTTCCCACTTTTTCATTCAGTATTTTGTGTATCAGGAACTTTTCAAGGTGGTACATTTGACAGGCAACAAAACAGACTAGTCCTTTGGCTTCTAGATAACTTCTCTCTTAATGGGTATTCCTAAGAAATCAGAGTGCTATGGGGGTTTCAATATTTAATTTCTTCAGTCATTTATACTGGGAACAATGTAAAATTAAAGATGTAAAATAGAATTTGACCACACTGCTTGCTACTTCTCTGGAGGAGGTTCTTCAGTGGCAATCAGGCTCTCCTTGTACTCCTATAAAACAGAATAGTTAATGTGTTTACTCCTTCTTATGCTTTACCCTTCTTTTCATTTTTTTTTTTCCCTCCTTTCCCATCTTATACTCCCACCCTTCCTTTGACAGTGCCACTAACAGATAAAACACCAGTTGTGGTCAATAGGTATTCTTGGTGATGAGAACTATTTCTTGTTACTGTAACACATATTAACTTTTCTTTTATATGAGTTTGTTGTTAATAGACCAATAGTATTTTTATTACCTAGATAATGGAAATAGAAGAGCAGAAACAAAAGCAGTTGGAATTACTTGAACAAATTGAACAACAGAAGTTAAGATTAGAAACTGATTGCTTCAGGGCTCAGCTAGAAGAAGAAAAAAGAAAAAAAGCTCAACACTCTGGGGTAGGATGCCAGAAATCTTGTCACTGCATAAATCATTGGGGGGCAATATTGAAAATATGAACAGTCCTAGCATTCAGAAAAGTAAAATGTCTAATTGTTATATATTTAATAATGTATATATAAAAAGTGTATACCAACCTAATGGCTCTCTGCTTTTAGTTTCTCTGGGATGCCAGCATAGACATGACTATGACTTGTGTGTCGTGTATATGTGGAACTTTTGGATTTGAAACAGAATGGTGATTACTTCATTTCTTACTTCTTATAAAAGTGTCAGTCTTTTTATTAAAAAAGAATATAAAAAGCTATATGTAAATCTACAACTATAGAATTTGAGTTTTATAAGATACTTTAGTGTTTGTTCCTGAATTTGCCTTTTAATTAGTAGCTCTGTCTTTTCTTAGGTTGGCACTGCTTCTGCACCATGCACTGTGGTTGCTGATGACAACAGTCATAGGCAGATGATCCACGACTATCAACAACAGCTTTTACAACAAAACAGGTATTAGCTAGGGTATCATTTCTATGTGACAGTAAGCTCCATCTTTGGGATTTATTATTTGGTTTATATGAAGATCTAATTGGAATTCCTTTAGCATTTTTCTAAGGGAAGTATAATATTGTTCCTTTTCCACCATGATTATGACCAACCCTAGATTGCTGTTTTTTTGTTGTTGTTTAAATGTAATATAAAAACACTTGAAAATGTGGGGCTTTTTTTTTTTAACTAAAAAGTAATATTAATTTTTGTTTGTTTGTTTTTGGTAGGTTACATAGGCAATCTGTTGAAACAGCCAGGAAACAATTACTTGAATATCAAACTATATTAAAAAGAAGGTACCCATCCACATCAGCTTCATCATTGATTTCTGATCCTATTATATCAGTACCACCATGGAAATCTGAAAAACACACTGCTGTATCAGAGCACTGGGATCAAAGACAGAGTCATAACAAATGTCAACCTATGCAATCCATACAGTTCTCAAAATTAGAACAAGATCATATTCAGGTACTGAGACAAAATCACTTTCCACAAGGACAGGTAAAAACAACAGAAATATTAAGCACTTCAGATGTTTTAGCCAAGCAGTCTTTAGAATCACAAAAATATCTAAGACAATCCTCTCAAACTGAAACACAACAGAGTGACTATGAATTGATCCCTAAAGTTTCTCACATACTTTCAAGAGCTTTGTCACATGATAGGCCAGTGGAATTGCAGGATACTAGAAAAATATCTAAAACATCTATGGCAACAACCTCTCAGACTTTAGATTCCCAGCAAATATTATCAGAGAACAGTGAAAATTTATCTTCCAGGCTAACTGAAACTTCTTTATTCCTACCTGAGGGCTCTTTTAGTATTCCTCCGGTTAAAGTTGAATCTGGAAAAGTTCAGGAAACAGTGAATAGAAGTTCAGTTTCTGTAAGTCATTCTGTAATCAGCCAAATGCATGATCGACCTTTGTCATCCGCAGAGACTATCACAGCCCAGCAAGATAATGTGAAGTCTCTCCAGAAACAATTAGAACTACAGAAGGAAGTCCTTCAGGCAAGACAGGAAGCTCAGGAGCAATTGCTTTTGTCCAAACAAAAAGAATTGGAAGAGCAAATTGGACGCCCTGTATTCCTCCCAGTGGTAACTCCAGATGTTTTTACTTCACTGCCTTCTGCCAAAGCTGAATCAGGGAAAATCCAAGAATCTTCTCCAACCAAGAATACTACTACACTTTCCTCAAGTGATCCTGTGATCTCAGGCCTTAAGGATAGGCTTTTGAGTTTTTCACAACCTATCTTATCACAGCAAAATAACTCTAAACTTCTCCAAGAACAATTGAATGTTCAAAGGGATAACCTTCAGGCTAGACGGGAAGCCCAGGAAGTCTTATTCATACCTAAGCAAAGTGAGTTAGATGGAAAAATAAGTTATGCACAGGCCGAGCCTCCTTCTCTGCCACATCAGGTAACTGAGCATATACATTCTTCACCACCTTTTGCAGATAGAAAATCTGGGAAAATCCAGGAGCAGCAATTCTCCAAGAGTGAAAAAGGACTTCTCTCAAACCAATCTGAAATCCCAGAGTCTCAGGATGGGTTTTCAAGTTTTCTACAACAGTTCCGACCTCTGCATGATAGTTTAAAGTTGCTCCAAGAACAGCTGACTACACAGAGGGATACTCTTCAGGCCAGACATGATGCTCAGATGGACTTACTTTTCCACAGACAAAGGGATTTGGGGGATGATAAATCTGGGCAGGTGAGTTCTTCATACTCAACAATGGTTGCTCAACATTCAGATGACTTGCAGGTTTCTGCTAAAGCTGAGCCTAGGAGAGTTCAGAAACTTTATTTATCTGAGGAGGAGAATATAACTCCTCCTAGTGATTTGATGATCCCAGCTCTTCAGGATAAGTCTCTCAGTTTTCCATACCATATCCTGCCACGACAAGAAAATTTGACAGCATTCCAGGAACAGTCACACATACAGAGGGTAGTACTTGATGCTGGACAAGTAGTACAAACTCAGGAATTTGTACCTGAACAAAATGAATTGAAGAGAAAAATTTCTTCTGAACAGACTGGTATCTCTTTACCTGTATCCCAGGTAGCTGAATCTGAAAGATCACAGGAGTTTATGTCAATTAAGAGTGACAGTACAGTTCCCTTAAGCCATTCTAAGATCCCAAGATTTCAGGAAAGATTTTTGAGAATTTCAAAACATATACTACCTCTACAAGATAATTTGGAGGAGCACCAAGAATGGCTAGACACAGAGAAAGAGGATTTTCATTTCAGCCAGAAAACCCAAGAAAATACATCTTCTGACCAGACTGGCTTGTCTTCCTTCATACCCCAATTAAAACAACTTTCATTTACTTCCTTCCCCTCTGCTGACTCTGTTACAATGCCGGAACCTCTTTCAACAGATAGTGATAATAAAGTTCCCTCCAGGCATTTACAGATTCCAGAATTGCAGGATAGACTTTTGAAGATATCACAACGTATCCAGCCTCAACGAGATAATTTGAAGGCAATTCAAGAACAGTTAGCTACACAGAGGGAAGCCTTCATTCAATCTAGACAGGAAGCTCAGAAAGAAATGCTTTTAGATAAACAGAGTAGGTGGAAGGGAAGGATGTCCCCTGAGCAGGTGGGGACCTCTTCCTCACTACTGCTATCTTTATCTCCTAATGAATCTGAAAGAACCCAAGAACTTTGTCCAACTATCAGTGATAGTATAATTTCCTCAAGTCATTCTGAGATGCAAAAATTGCCTGATAGGCTCTGGGGTTTATCACCACCTGTTTTAACTCAACAAGATAATTCGATTGCACTTCAGGAACAGTTGAATGCACAGACAATTTCCTTTCCTTCTATTGAGAAAACTCAGGAAGAGTTTGTGTTACCCAGACAACGTAAATTTGAGGAAAAAGTATCTTTGAAGGATTTTATCCAACCTCACCATGGTGATATGAAGGTGCTTCAGCAGCAGTTAGATACACAAAGGAAAGTCATTCGATCTGGACAGGAAGTCCAAGAAGAACTGCTTTTGCAAAGATTAAGTAAATTGGAGAAAAGGGTATCATCTGAGCAAATTAGTTCCTCTTCATTCCTTTCCCAGGAAACATTGCCTGCTGCTAACTCTGAAAGAATGCAAAAATCTTCTGCCACCAAAATTGGTGATACTGAAACCGTAAGATCACAAGACAGGCTTTTGAGTTTTTCACAACCTATTCTGCCTCAGCAAAATAATTTGACAGCACAGTTTTACCTAGAAAGGAGCATGGTAAATTCTAATGAAAAACCTCAGGAAGAACTGCTTTTAAACAAACAAAGTCAGTTAAACAAAAGTGAATATGCTGAGCATGACCTCTCTTCTTTGTTTCAATCTAAGGAATTAGAGCATTCATTCATTCCACTACCTTTTGCAGAAGCTAAATCTGAAAGCATTTGTGAATTGTATTCACCTAAAAATGGACACGTAGCTCCTTCAAGTGATTCTACAATTCCAAGATTTCAGTCTAGACTTTCACAGCCTGTCTTAGCACAGCAAGATAAGATGGGTCTTCAGAAGCAGATGGATCTACAAAAAGAAGTTCTACAATATAGCCAAAAAGCCCAGGAAGAATTGCTTTTACAGAGACAAACAGCATTGCAGCAGCAGATCCAGAAACATCAGGAAACTTTGAAGGATTTCTTTAAAGGCAGGCAGGTATGTTTTAAACTTATATACTTAAGAATTAAACGCTGGAGCCAGGAGTGGTGGCGCACACCTGTAATCCCAGCAGCTTAGGAGGCTAAGGCAGGAGGATCGTGAGTTCAGCCTCAGCAACTTAGTCAGGACCTATGCAACTCAGTGAGACCCTGTCTCTAAATTAAAAATATGTAAAAAGGGCTGGGAATGTATGTGGCTTAATAGTTAAGCACCCCTGGTTCAATCCCGGGTACCAAAACAAAACAAAAAAACAATGGAGGGTAAAACCTCACTCAGTTTTTAGTTACTGAGAATAAGTTTTGATCTTAACTGTGCTGTAATTTCCTACCCTACACATTGGAAATTAAAATAAAAATTGATCAATCTTCT
The DNA here is from genome assembly GCF_047511675.1 of Marmota flaviventris. NCBI lineage: Eukaryota > Metazoa > Chordata > Mammalia > Rodentia > Sciuridae > Marmota > Marmota flaviventris. The sequence goes on from NC_092506.1 coordinate 80,900,487, forward strand.
GTGGTGATTATGAGATGAGATTGTTTGAAACTCAACCAATTTAAATGCAACTATCACAAAAGAATATAGATTCTTATTTGAACGTTTGTTATAGTGGGTTTTAAACTCATCGTAGATTAAAATTGTAAAAATAAACTGTTTAGCAGAATTTTTCATAGGCATTAATACACCTTGTACTCTTAATGTATAACACTTTGTTGACATTTATATATGGATCAAAATCAGTTCTATCTTCTTCCTTAAGGGACCTATTGACTGACTTTTAAGCTGTCATGATTTTAGGCTGATGGAGAGCTGGACTTGTGACTTGGGTTTGAATTGTTGACAAGACTGGCATAGTCACTCAAATTCATAGTTTATCCACAGGGGAGATGAAAATGTGCTTTCCTAAATATGAATGCATCCATTTTATTTTAAAATGCTACTTCTTAAACCTTATTATTTAGTATAAATAGTTCTACAAATCCTTGATGTTCAGGAGAAGCTTGAATTGAGTGAGTCCAGGAGCAGTTAAGTCCTAGGGACTTAATTTTTCATTTGGAGGAAAATTAATGGGAAAGAAAAACAGGAGGATACCCAAGTATAATCTCTTATTGAAAGGAACAGCAAAGGCTTAGTTTTAGTTGGATGCTAATCATGGTTATATTTTTTAAAGGGAATATTACCCTTTTAATATTGGAAGCATATCTCTTTTTTAATCTGGAGAAAATTAAAATAGTATAAGTGATGGAACTATTTACTTGAGTTTCTAATTTAGAAAGAAAAATGTAAATATAAGGAATTCTTCTCATAATTCCTCCACTTTTGTCATCCCCACCCCCATCTGCCCACTTTTTTAGGCAAGTAAGCTCTCAGTCGAAAATGTTTTAAAAACACAGAAGATGGAGCAGCTCAGAGAATGGCTTCCTCATATCCAAGACCTAACAAGAAATGATCAGCAAAGCATTAGAGATGCAGATAAGAGCAACTCTGATGATAATTGGTTGTTTTCTGAAGATGGTAGTGCCAAGCAAAGTGGTAAGATAATTGCATTTTATTGTAATTATTCTGCTGATTATTCTTTGCTTTCATCCCCTGAAGTTTCCTGGTTGTAGAAAAATTTACAGTATGTTAATAGATTTTCATTGTGTCTAACTTTGTCCTTGATGTGATAGGTGAGCACCTGGACAAAGAACCAGGTAGAAGAACCTCAAAGCCACCTGTAGCCAGAGTTAAATCTGGATTAGACTTAAACCAACATGAACTTAGTGCTATACAAGAAGTAGAATCTCCACCTAGTGGCAGAACTTCTATACCAGGTAAATAGATGGTTTGATAAGATAAAAAGATATTTTCATGGTTTGTTAGTTTTCTACCTTCTTTGAAGATGCTAAAATTTAGAGACTTAGTTGTTGAGTACTTTTGAAAGGAAAAAACTGATTTACATAAGTAGTATTTATGTAATAGTATTTCTTGGACTTAAAGACATGTGGCATTGAGTAACCAGTGTATCTGACATGTGAGGGAAACGAATTTACTGCAGACAAAATTCTTTGATATTCTGTTTCTGATGCTGTTTATTCTCTCTGCTTCTGAACTTGTCCGCATTCTAAACTTGTTTCTTGTTTGTTTTCTCTTTTCCCTTATCACTTTTCTATTTTAGTACTTTCACAACTTTTTTCCTATGTCTATTGCAGGATAATTATTAACACTTAAAATCCTGGCTTTAATGACAATTAGAACAGATGTATTTCTTCACCATACTTCTTCCTACATCCATTTACCTGGAAATATTCCTTTCTGCAATATTTTGTGAGCAGTCCTATCTGAATTTCATAATTATTTTTAGATTTCAGACTCACCAAATAATTTTTGTGATCACGTTTATCAAAGCAAATCTTTTAAGGAGGAAATTGGCATCTTTAATGATAATATAACTAAATTATATTATCTTTAATGATAATATAATTAAATTAATTAACACTAACTGTTTTGGTCTTCAGCCATAAAGTATTGTGTCTTCATTTCTGATTGTTTGGAAGAATTAAGGAAGGTAGAGAGCCAGAGTAACCCCTATTTTTAATGCTTTATTAGTATATTAAAATTACATATAATAGTAGGGTTCATTTTGACATAATCATACATGTATAAAATTTGATTTGCTCCATTTAGTCCCCAGTGCCTTCTCTTTCCTCCCCTTTTCTCTCCCCACTATTCTCCTTTCTTTACTCTAGTGGTCTTCCTTCTATTTATCTGTTTACTTTTATTATTGGTGCTTTATAAATACACATAAAAGTGGAATTCACTATGGCATATTTATACATGCACATAGCATAATGTTGTCAAATTTCATTCTGAATTTCTCCCATTTCCTGTCCCTCCTCCTCCTCAATCTCCTATCCTTATGATATTGATCCCCAACCCCCTGCTTCCCCATGAGAAAAACATTTGATCCTTATTTTCTTATTCTGGCTTAATTCACTTAGCATGATATTTTCTATTTTCATATATTTACCAGCAAATGCCATATTTTCAATCTTCTTTACGCTGAGTAAAACTCCATGTGTACATAAATGACATTTTGTTAATCCATTCATCTATTGAAGGGCACCCGGGCTGATTTCATAACTTGGCTATTGTGAATTTCACTGCCATAAACTCTGAGTGGCTGTATCACTATAGTATACTGATTTTAATTCTTTTGGATAAATACCAAGGAGTGGGAAGATTGGATCATATGTGGTTTCATTCCTAATCTTTTGAGGAATCTCTACTATTTATAGAGTGATTGTACTAATGTGCAGTCCTACCAACAATTATGAGCTTATCTTTTTCTCACATCCCCACCAGCATTTATTATTATTTGTATTCTTGATGATTGCTATTATGACTGGAGTGAAATGAAATCTCAGTGTAGTTTTGATTGGCATTTCCCTGATTGCTAGGGGAATTGAACATTTTTCATAAATTTGTTGGCCATTTGTATTTTCTTCTTTTGAGAAATGCTTGCTTAGTTATTTTGGCAACTTACTAATTTGATTTTTTGTGTGTGATCTCTTTGAGATCTTTATATTCTGAATATTATTTGCTTATCAGGAGTATCTGGCAAAGATTTTCTCTCATTCTGTAGGCTCTCTTTTCACATTCTTTTTTTTTTAAATTTTTTTTTTTTTTTAGTTATTCATGGACACAAAATCTTTATTTATTTTTAAGTGGTGCTGAGGATCGAACCCAGGTCTCACACATGAGAGGTGAGCGCTCTACCACTGAGCCACAACCCCAGCCCCTCTTTTCACACTCTTAATCATTTCCTTTGCTGTGAAGAAGCTTTTAAATTTGATGCTGTCCCACTTTTTAATTCTTGGTTTTATTTCTTGAGCTTTAGGGGTCTTGTTAAGGAATTTGGAGTGTTGACCCTATGTTTTTTCTTTTAGCATTTTCAAAGTTTCTTTCTGGTCTTTTTGATCCACATTGATCTGACTTTTGTGCAGGGTAAAGAATCTACTTTTATTCTTCACGTGGATTTCCAGTTTCCCCAGCACCATTTCTTAAAAAGGCTATATTTTTTCCAACATGTATTTTTGGCACCTTTGTCAAGTGTCAGATAACCATAACAGTTGGGTTTGTCTCTGTGTCTTCTATTCCATTGGTCTTCACATCCACTTTGATGCCAATACCATGTCCTTTTTGTTAGTATAGCTATATAGTATAATTTAAGATCAGGTATTATGATGCCTTAAGAATCACTCAGAGTAACTCCTAAGAACCAGTCCCCTTTCTGTTTTGGGTTTTTTTTTTTTTTTTGGAGGGAGGAAGGGTACCAGAGATTGAACTCAGGGGGCACTGAACCATTGAGCCACATCCCCATCCCTATTTTGTATTTTATTTAGAGACAGGGTCTCACTTGCTTAGCGCCTCGCTGTTGCTGAGGCTGGCTTTGAATTCGCAATCCTCCTGCCTCAGCCTCCCCAGCCTTTGGGATTACAGGCATGTGTCACCATGCCCAGCTCCCTTTCTGTTTTCTTAAGGAGCTTATAAAGTAATGATTTTGTTACTTTGGAAGTTTTTTTCCTGTTTTGCATTATTTGACAAACCACAACTCTTTAGGAACTGATTAGTGCTTTCTATAATTCAGATTATGAGGAAGTGCTCATCATTGATTTTTATAATTTAATGAATCATGTTTGAAATTGTAAAAATGTCATCTTGTCTAAAAGGGAAATTAACATAATCCCTTATCGCCATTCTATCTTCCAGCCTTCTTTTTTCATTAAATAGTATCCACATTTCAAGTCTCAATACTTCTCTTATTGATATCTCCCAACACCCAATAAACTACCAAGTCTCAGTTCTACTCTGAACTCTTGAATCTGCCCACTTCTTTCCATTCCTGCTGTCACTTGAATACCTGCTAAAACTTGCAGTGTCTCCTTATTTCAACTCTTGCTTTATTCCTGTTCATTTTCCAATGGCATATTCAGAGTAATCTCCCTCTTTTTCCCCACTTAAAACTCTGCAGTGGTTCCTGTTGATTGGAGGAATGAGTCTAAATTAGCTGAAGGCTCTGGCTTCATCTACAAGGCCCTTCATGATCTTGCTTCTTGATTTAAGCGCCTTTGTCTGATAAATAGGTTTCTGTATAATGTCTGTTCTAACACTTCTTAATATAATTTTTTACATAGTTTACACTGTTTTCTGTTTGTGGAATATCTTTTAGTTGGAAGTTGAACAAGGTCAATCTTTTTTTTTTTTTTTTTTGGTACCAGAGATTGAACCCAGAGGTGCCTTTTTAATATTTAGAGATAGGGCCTCGCTAAGTTGCTGAGACTGGCATTGAACTCTAGATCCTCCTCCATCAGCCTCCTCAGATGTTGAGATTACAGGTGTGCACCACTACACCAATATAATAAGGTCATTCTTAACAAGAATGTTATTTTTCCCTAAGGAGGCAAAAACTGGTTTGGAGGAAGATGAGAAAAAGGTATTTTTGTTATGTACAAAGCAGTTATTAAAATGTCATGCGGACGGGGCAATTAGCAAAAAGTCCTAAAAGACTCCTTTTGGAGGCTGATAATAAAAATGAAGTTGAATACACTGATTTATATTGATCTTCTAAATTTTTTTCTTTTTCCTCTGTCATTCATTTCTATTTCTTTTCTTTTTGCTTTCTGGGCAACTTTCCTTAACTCGTTTGAACTTTTCATCTCAATTTTTATTCTGACTATTAAATTGTAGTTTCCCAAAGGTTGGTTTTTCATTCTGTCCCTGTTCCCCCCCCACCCCAGCCTTTTCATAATATTCATTCTGTTTCATGGATCTAGAATGTATCTATTCTAAATATTTACAGATTTTTTTATTTGTTTGTTAGGGTTCTGTATTTTCTGTTTATCTGGAGTTCTTTTGTTTTCTCTGTCTGACATTTTAGAGGATTTCCTCTAGTGCTTTGCATATTTGAGTAGGATACTAAAAGTCCTGCTGGAGGACCGGTGGGAAAGGTATGCCTTTTTCATCAGAGACTTTCAACTTAATATCTGTAGTTCTTTTTCTTAAAAGGAAGATCCTATAGCACCTGCACAAGCCTTTCTATTGGCACTGGAGCCAGACCTGAGGAAGCTGGGTTGACAGTGCAGACTTTGATGCCTGATTCCTTCAATGTGTCTGTCACTCCCACCCTTGCCTCATTTCTGTGCCTAATGCCCCTGAATTCAGAGTGTATTGAATACTGTTTATCTAGAAAACAGGCCTCATCTCGGGATGATGTTGAGAGATAGGGAGATCAGGAGACCAGAAGACCTAATTGTTCCAAGTATGTAGTTTTAAACATGATCCCTTTTTTCTCTTCCTGGACATATCTTCCTTTCATAATATTCTAGTCCGTTTAATTCCCAAGTTTTATCTGATTCTGCACAGTAGATTGGCTTGCTTCTTTAGGGTATCTGCTTGTTTTTATTTTTGTGTCAAAGTATAACAAAGAGATACACCAATTGTAAGGCTTTATTTCAGTGATTTACAAGTCACTGAATAACCATGTTTCTTTTACCCAGGTCAAGAACCAGCACATGAGAGAGTCCTATAAATCCTTACCTTTTGCCATCCTGATTACTTTCCCCTCTCTTCTGAGCCCCTCATTTGATGTCTTTCTATTTGTTGTTGCTATTTTTGAACTTTATATTATACCTTAAAACACTACTAATGTTAATAAGTTTTCCAGGCATTTTTCCTGTGATCAATAATGAAGTATCATCAATGTTAGGATATGGGGGTATCATTAGTTAATCTAAATTGTCATTTTAGTTTTAGCTAGCTCTGGAAACTTAAGCAAAAATTTAATGACTTGTTTTTTTTTTTTTAATTCCTCCCAGGTAATCAAAATTTTTATCAAGACAGAGACCCCATGAGGGTCTCAATAAGCCGAGAACAAATTTTCTTTGGGAGCCCAGTGGCCTGTGTTCCAGTTGGTTGTCTTCAACCAGCTGTCCAAGAGAGTGTCTGCAGCAGTGATGGTGATGAAACAGGTGAGAGATGAATATGGTGGTGTTGTGCTCAGGGATATGTGGACTAAATGATATTTATTGTAGGGTGATTTCTAAGATGATGAATAACCTCAGTGACTGTTGGTAATCAGATCATTATGGTACACCCATACTCTTGTTCTGTGCACTTGTTAAAAAATAATGAGGGCAAAGGCTGGGGGTATAGCTCAGTGGTAAAGTGTGTACTTAGCATGTACAAGCCCTGGGTTTAATCCCAGCACTATCTTATTAAAGTGGATCAGTGATAAAAAAGAAGTAATGAAGGGGAGCTAAAACAAAAAAACCTGCTTATAAAAGGTAAATATTTAAAAAGTGGTTTACAGCTAATAAAGCAGTATTAGAACTGTATTCTATATAGTCAGTAAGCATATTATACATAAAACAGTTGGAGATAGATAGATATAGAGAGGCTTTACCACTGAACTATAACCCCAGAGGCTTTATCACTGAACAGCTCAAATATAGAGTGCCAAATATAGAACTTTTTAAAGATAATATTTCATAGTACTGTATTTCATTTAAAATGTGAATTGTTACAAATAGGCTTTAAGCACAAAACTTGTAGAACTGCCAGCTATATAAAACTTACAACCCTCATAGACCTCCTACTAGTATTTACTTAATGAAACTATTTAAAAGCAAAATCACTAATATTCTAAATAAATTTCACTTCCCTTGTTCAACTTTTTCTGTATGAAAATAATAACATGCTTCTTGTAAAAAAAAATCTATAATAAATGAACATATAAGATTGAAAATAGCCCTTTTCCATCTTTTAGACCTAACATTCATGTATTTTTAAAGGATTTTATTCATGAAATAATAGTGACAACTACAGTTAAAAAAAAAAAATATGCTACTCAGTGTTTTTAACAAAAACTAGATTTTCTTTTTACTCTAAGACAGGCAATTTTAAAAAGTAAATTGTAGGAAAGCACAAAATGGTGCTCTCTGATGCTAAGAACTTAATTTTTTCTAATCCAAACCATTTCCTCCCCATTTTGAATTCTGAAATTCATATTTTAGTTAAAGTCAAAGAATCTGATGTTGATAATCATGCAATATTAAGTTATGCTCTGGAGGAGGAAGAGCGTACACATCTGGGTCCAGCTGTAAAACCAGATGATCAGGTTAGTAATGTCTCTGTATATACTAAATTTTAGAACTTTTTGGTTTCATATTCTCTTTAGTTTGTTGAAAAAATAAAGTCTATGTTCTCTGAGATCTGCTCTTATTAAAGTGGATCAATGATGAAAATAGCCAAATCTGAACATCAGAAGACATCCTAGTCAATCTGATGCATGATCTGTAGTGTTCTGAGAAGCAAAACTGTAATCATTTAAAACAGTTGGGGCTTGTGTCTGGGTGTGTGTGTGTGTGTGTGTGTGTGTATGTGTGTGTGTGTGTTCACAAAGGTAACTGAATAACTGAGGACATGCTAATGGATGAGAGAGATTGGGGAGGGGAGAAAGAGAGTTTATCTAAGAGTGTTTATCTAAGGCTAATCATTTCTGAGCAATGATGAAAAAATTTTACTACTGACCTTTGTAACTATGAAGGTTTCTACACTTGACCTGAGCTCAGAATTGACAACTTCTGAGGTTTTTAGAATTTATAGAGTTTTTCAAGCTACATCATGATATAATATTTCCCTTAAATTTTTAGACTGACGAACGAATTTTTCATGAGCCGTTATCTTCAGTAACTCTTTCTACTGGGAGCTTTATAAGTTATGAAAACACAGATTTGAGCCTTACGGATCCAGGTAATAACATCCAGTTTAGTTGCAATATAGTGGTGGGAGGAAACATTGCTTTTTCTTTTTTTTTTTTTTTTTTATTAATCTTATTTATTTTAGATGCAATCTATTTTATTTTTTTTTTTCAAATTGTTTATAAAATGGTTATATCTATTTATTTATTTATTTATTTTTATTTTTTTTAATTTTTTATTGTTGGCTGTTCAAAACATTACATAGTTCTTGATATATCATATTTCACACTTTGATTCAAGTGGGTTATGAGCTCCCATTTTTACCCCATATACAGATTGCAGAATTACATCAGTTACACATCCATTGATTTACATATTGCCATACTAGTGTCTGTTGTGTTCTGCTGCCTTTCCTATCCTCTACTACCCCCCCTCCCCTCCCCTCCCCTCCCCTCCCCTCTTCTCTCTCTGCCCCCTCTACTGACATTCATTTGTCCCCCTTGTATTATTTTTCCCTTTCCCCTCACTTCCTCTTGTATGTACTTTTGTATAACTCTGAGGGTCTCCTTCCATTTCCATGCAATTTCCCTTCTCTCTCCCAATCCCTCCCACCTCTCATCCCTGTTTAATATTAAAATTCTTCTCATGCTCTTCGACCCTACTCTGTTCTTAGTTACTCTCCTTATATCAAAGAAGACATTTGGCATTTGTTTTTTAGGGATTGGCTAGCTTCACTTAGCATAATCTGCTCTAGCGCCATCCATTTCCCTGCAAATTCCATGATTTTGTCATTTTTTAATGCAGAGTAATACTCCATTGTGTATAAATGCCACATTTTTTTTATCCATTCATCTATTGAAGGGCATCTAGGTTGGTTCCACAGTCTTGCTATTGTGAATTGTGCTGCTATGAACATCGATGTAGCAGTGTCCCCGTAGCATTGCTTTTTTCATAGTGTACTTGGCGGGGCAGAGCTGGGAGAATAGTTCCTTTAAATCTCAAAAGCAAAGTATTCATGCCAAATAAAATATAAGACAGTGGTTGGGCATGGTGGCACACACCTGTAATCCCAGCGATTTGGGAGGCTGAGGCAGGAGGATTGTGAGTTCAAAGCCAGCCTCAGCAAAAGTGAGGCACTAAGCAACTCAGTGAGACCATGTCTCAGTACAAAAAAGGCCTGGGGATGTGGCTTAGTGGTTAAGTGCCCTGGTACCAAAAGTTCTATTCCTGGTACCAAAAAAAAAAAAAAAAACAACTGTATTAGACAGTGTGACATTCTAAAAGTGGAGTTAGGTGTGGTGACATATGCTTGTAATCTCTGCTACTTGAGAGGCTAAGGCAGGAGGATAACAAGTTCAAAGCCAGCCTTGACAACTCAGTGAGACCGTCTCAAAATAAAAAATAAAGCTGAGTATAGTTGCACATACCTGTAATCCTAGTGACTCCAGAGGCTGAGGCAGGAGGATACCAAGTTGGAGGCTAGCCTCAGCAACTTAGCAAGTCCCTCAGCAACTGACATCCTGTCTCAAAAAATTAAAAGGGCTGAAAGTGTAGCTTAGCAGTAGAGCACACCTGGGTTCAATCCACCCCCTCTGCCAGGTACTACAATAAATGAATAAGACTAGAAGTCACAAGGATGCTCTGTAGATCGCCAACAACTCTTTGAGAAATATTTACTCATGCCACATTTTACCATTCAGTGGAAATCTGAGCAACTTTCTTTCTTGGTCTTTAGCATTATATATTGCCATGTCTCTATCAGAATATGTCTTTAAGGAAATGTTAAAAGGAATATGTTGTTAATGTCAAATATTTTCATTAAACTCAATTTTCAGAGTCATTTTCAGAGCACATGGACTACCGGGAACAAAAATCTACCAGCAGTAAAGAGGAGGAAATGGATATTTTAAGTTCTATAATTCCTTCAACACAAGTTATTTATCATCAGCAGAACTCTTCAGATGTTCATAAATCTCTGTTGCCTGCAGTAGAAGAATTTACATCTGGTCACACACACTTTCAGCAGACCACAGACAAGTACATAAATGAAGCAGATTTGAGGCCTGAGAAAACAGACTTGCAAGGTAAAATTGTTTTAAAGGAATACTTTCATATAAATTAAGTTTTCACCTTTTATCCTTCTTAGTTTCAATTTACTGTTTGAGCTTCATGTTTTTATCGCCTGATGCAACACAGTTATACCATAGAAAATATAGAGGGCATTTAATTAGAGAAAGTATCTGGAACCAGTTTGACTGAAGAACAAGGAGAGATTAATGAGCAAATCTTCCTTTGCTTTTGAAATGTTGCCTATTCCAGGTGGGGCCAGGTAGGGCTCAGAATTCAGAAGTAGATTTGAATTATAGGCTATTTCCTAACTGAAATTATGGGCAAAATTTAATATACCCTTTTATCATCTCTAAAAGAAGGATGTTAGAGTTTGAAGGAAATGGTACATGAAGCACAATTTTGGCCCATGGTAATACTGAGTACAGTGCACCTTCCCTCTTTTTTTCTTTTTCTTTTTAATTATTGATCCTGAGGTGAGAACAGCAAAGATTATAGCAAAGCAATGATCGTATATGGCCTGTTATTCCTAATTAACCCTAGAAGTCAGAAGCTGATAGAAATGGAAACTGATGTTCTTCAAATGTTTTAGAGAGAGGATCCATATTTTTTAGTGCCTTGGAAATAATCATCACAGGACTTAATTTGAAAGCATCTACTGATCATGAAAAAAATAATTATATTGCATTAAAGGATTTTAATGAGTATTTTTAGTACTCATTTTCTAGACTTTACTTTAAATTTAAAAAATAACTATCTTAAAAAAAAAAAATAACTATCCTTTTATTCCCCTCAAAATTCCAACAGTTGACCTTGACTTTCCAGAATTGGAACATATTTTTCCAAATCTGCATCGTCAGCTCTTTAAACCCTTAGAACCGCATCCAGATTTTGATTTATCATCATTGTCATCTGGGATTTCTCAAGACGACAGAAACTTTTACCAGGTATATTAAAATAGATACTCTTTTTTGCAAGTGAATATTTAAGAACAGTTTTAATTCTTTTTTTCTTTTGTTGAACAATGGTTCTCAACCTTGACTGCCTTTTAGAAATAAAAGGGAAACTTTATTAAGAAATCCCAATGCCATGCTAGGTGTGGTGGCACACGCCTGTAATTCCAGCGGCTTGGAAGTCTGAGACAGGAGGATTGAGAGTTCAAAGCCAGCTTCAGCAATGGTGAATCACCAAGCAACTCAGTGAGACCTTGTCTCTAAATAAAATACAAAATAGGTCTGGGCATGTGGCTCAGTGGTTGAGTGCCCCTGAGTTCAATCCCTGGTACCAAAAAAAAAAAAAGATCCCAATGCCCAGACTATCCCCCAGATCAATTAAATCAGAATGTCTGTGTTTGTTTTTAAATGTGGAACCAAGATTGCAGAGAGCTAATTAGAATTTTATCCTATCTGCAGTATCTTTAGCTAGTGCATATGACCCCATATAGGCCTGATAATTGTTTTGGTTTGCTTTTTAAAATTTACTTCATTGGTACAGTTTTAACATATTTAAATAAGTAAATATGACTTTGCAAAAGTTTTAAAAGTATTTTCCTACACAGTGAAGGAAGTGAGATTCAAACCTGGGACTTTCTACTTCCACAGCCCAACATCTTGACATCCCATACTGTTTGAATAAATCGGAAAATTAATTTCCACTTGTTTAGTTCACTGTTTTTTTTTCCTAAGTAATCTTTTTCTTACATCTCATATTGACTGAAAGAAAGAATTGGGTTTATAAATCAGCAAAGTATTACTGTGTTAGTAAAGTGGTAATTAAGGAAGAGTAATATCAAAGAAACAGTGATTATTGATACAACTAATAATATACAATCAGCCTTTCCTTGTTTTTTTCTGTCAGACCTCAGATCTTTCATCTGAAAGACACAGTGCCACTGCACCCAAAAGTACAGTTTCTTTCACAGCACTGAGAAAGGCCAGCTTGCATCCTTTTTTTAACACTAGCCTAAACCAGCCACCGGACCTTAACCTGGCTCAAGCTGCAGCTCAGAGTTTTGCTACAGATGATATTGAGGGTAAGTATGACTAAATAAAAAATGTTAATCCATTAAATCCCAAGTTTTCAATTCTGCACATATTTTAGGTGCATACTGGTGCATTAAAATGTATTGGAAATCAAAATCTATACCTTGTATATCCTTTATGATCATTAAGAATGAAAATACAGGGGCTGGCGTTGTGGCTTAGTGGTAGAGTGCTCGCTTAGCATGCGTGAGGCACTGGGTTCAATCCTCAGCACCACATAAAAATAAAATATTGTGTCCACCTATAACTAAAAAATAAATATTTTTTTTAAAAAAAAGAATGAAAATAAAAATGTCCTATAAATAGGACACTGGAACAATATATGATCTTTTACATAGGACATTGGGCAAAAATAGTATCTGGGACACTGGAATAAAAAAGGTTAACTTAAATGATTTTTTTCATGGTTCCTTACATCCCTTTCCTTGGAAATTATACCTGGTCCCCCTAGATTTGTCCTCATTCCTGTCCTCAGTATTAGAGGTTTTATGTATTTTTGTATTTAGTTAAATAACAGAAGTGGAAAAATAAATTTCTGTTCTTTATAGTCTCATACTGGGGAATAAAACTGACCAAATTATATTGTTGTATGTATACAAATATGTAATAGCAGATCTCACTATAATGTGTAATTATAATGTGCCAACAAAACTAAAAATAACAGAAGTAAAAAATGTTTAGTTTGCATTTTTACAATACTGAACTTTGTAATATAAAAAGAGTTACCCCTTGACCCTCAATTCTACTTCTACCTCTAGTTCTAGCCTAATAGAACTTTTATACACACACATATCTATGTATATACCTATACACATGACATACATACATGTACATTTTATTCTATTTGTTCAAAATCAATATTGTTCTTTCATAGAGGAAAATCATCATTTTGTCTGATACCCAAATTGTGTTTATTAAACATTAGAAAAAGAGGCAATATGTGTTAGGAGCTATAGAGTTGATTGAAAAATCACTGTGACCATCTTTTATTTGTCTAGTCATATGTTTACACATCAGTATTCACTCTTAAAACTGTAGGAAAATCTTAACTTGCAGTAAACTATGAGAGTTAAAATTTATAACATATAAGACTGATTTTTAAAATTTTTAAATGCAGGATCTGAACAATCTTTTCAACAGCTTCTGCCAGAATTTTCTTCACAGGAGGGGAGCCAGCATGCTGACCTACCAACTATTTTTAGCATTGAAGCAAGAGATACTTCCCAAGGCATAGAAAATCAGAACTATACCTCCAAAGAACAGACTGAAATATTACAAAATAAGAAAAAAAGTGTTCATTTCCAGGTTTCCAGAGGAAATTTAAATTCCACTTACAGTTCATCGGATGAGGCTAATGTATTTCATCAGTTACAAGTACAGCATAGTACTCCTTGTAGTTCTTCCTCTAGTGAGTGCTTAATAAAACATGAACAAGAAAGCAGAAGAGAAAGATGGGACTTTGAAGAACTATCAAAAAAAGATGTCCTTACAGTGTTACCCAGCCAAGGACTCACTGAAGATGAAAATGAATCTTGTGGAGTTTTAGCTACAGATCCACATATTGAAATTGATTCTCAGTTATGTGTAAGAACAGCGGAGATGGGAACTTCAGTTCAGACACCACATTCATTAAGTATACAAAATGAAAAATATTTTGAGAATTCAACTAAAACTGAAACTCCACAAGTCATAAACCTGTCCCAAATAGCAAAATCAGAGTCTCTTAAAAGTTCTGGATCATTTTCATTACAGAGTTCTATTCCAATCTGGGTAAGTGAAATCTATGGAAAGATTTTTCAATATAAACGAATAAGGTTACTTATTAATATTTCTGAGATGAAATGAGAAAATTTCCAAATTTTGAAAGCTGAGTTTTACTACTTTTTTTTTGTTGTTGTTGTTGTTGCAGCTTAACTTTCCACTGATAAAAGACTGAAAATAAGGGCTTCATCTACAACCACAGAGGTGTTTTAGTTGGTTATTTTTTTTTTCCTCCTTTACATTCTTCATTATGTAAAACTAGTTACTTCCTTTGGAACATAATCTGGTCTTGTGGCCTACATTTGGCTGGAACTCAATAGCCACTGCTGTCTTTAGGATATACCCTCTCCAGTTCTATAATTCCCCATCTGTCTAGCCACATTAACATTTATTTAGGTTAGTAATCCTTTCAATACAGCTACCATACTATTTTACCCCATGCCCAAAGTCCATTCTAGTATTTTTAGTATGCTGTGATGGGGGTAGGTCCCAAGGGAGAATCTATCATCTGTTGATCTTACTGTACAGTATTTTTGCATTTATGTCCACATAAGATTCAAAGTGCAAATTGTATATTTTGAACATTTAAAGGGCTATTTTCATATGACTTCCCGTTTGTTTTACCAGGAGACAGAATCTGGTAATGGTATAATGGAAGAACCAGAACTTACTTTAGTAAGCACCAGTGATATTAGCATTATTGAAGCTGAATTTGCAAACTTATCTCTAGAAGAGAAGAATGAGGGAAAAGGCTACCTTCAGGTAAATTTTATAGCACTCATTAAATATGCCTTATACAGGAATCTGAATTGGGGAACAGAATAATTTACACAAGGCATGCAACATGGCTAAAGCCCTTAAAGGCCTCCTAAATGCATTGCTTTGCAGTCCCCAATATACACATTCATGATGGTGTAGATAGTAAGACTTTGAGTTGGAACTTCTATCAAAATTTTGAGAAGCAGGTATCCTAGAAAGTAAGGAATTCCAGGTCTGGAATTCACTTTACTTTGAACTTTGTAGACCTGAAAAGATGTTGCTGTTTGAAAAACAATTTTCTGCATGTTCTTTGTTCCACTACAAGCAGACCATCTGATCCTCACACACTTGGTAGTGTGAACCCTAACTGGACCCTGCTTTCATTGTCTATTGTTTCTTGATCACATTTGTAATATTCTAGTTGTGGTTTTAGGTCATTTCTTACTAGCTAAATGATGCAGAAAAGTGTTTTCTGGCAGTGTAAAAGCCAGTGCTAACAAAAATTCTTTTTAGAAAACTATAGGTATTAAGAGGAAATTAACATCACAGCTTGTGAGAATAAACAGATGGGAAAGGGCTATAAGAACAATGCCATATAAGCCAGGCATGGTAGTACACTGCCTACTACCAGAGGCTGAGGCAGGAGAGATGGCAAGTTGTAAACCAGGCTCAGAATACCTATAATGCTGCCCCAAAACAATTGAGACAATTAAGTGGGAGAACAAAACGTGGGTGGGAACCAAGTCCCAAATAACACAAATTTATGTTCCCCCACGTAATACACTAATAAAGAACATGTTCAAAGTCTTGCACAGATAGTTGGCAGAACAATGGATTTGATGACAAATCATTTTTTGAAGAGGACAGCATGACTGAATTTTCCTGTCTTTAGGTGAATGCATTTATTCCATCAGAAACAGAAAACTCAGATTATCCAGTCATATCAGAGTTTTCTTTGCAGAAGTCAACAGAATCTACAGGTATGTCTTGAGTATCTGAAATGGTGAGTCTAGGGATCACACCTTTTAAGCCGAGAATAAACTACTATATACTTAAATAATTCAGCATGGCCCCAACTCTTTCTTAAAATAGAAACACTGCCAAAATGTACCATGGCAGGAAGCTTACAAGAAGCATTTGTAAAGAGAAAAAAATCATTTTTGGAGAGATCCTACCAGAGGCAGAAAGAAATAAGGAATAAGAGTAAACTCACTGAAAATTCCCAAGTCAAAACAGTTAAGGAGAAACAATGTACAGGTATGCTGACTTTGAATTTGAAATCAATCCACTCTCAACCACTTTCCTGGATGATTGTGTGAAATTAAAATTGTCATATCAGGGCCTTGCCTATGCCATAGCAAGCCTTTATTTCCCTTTTCCCAGGTTCATCTGTGAGTCGCCTTAAGGGAGTCAATAAAGTTAAAATGAATTTTCCAGAAGAAAGAAAGAATGCACACACCCTCATGCACCAAAGGGCTCTAAGGTAGCTTTTTTTTTTTTTTTTTTTGCTTTATTTTTAGTAGCTCATTTTTCAATATTGTATTTAATTCCATATAAATTACTTTCAGACTATATAATCAATTAGCTGAAGTGAAACAACAAAAGGTAGAGAAAGCAAAACAAGAAGCTTATGCCCAGAACAGAGAAAGGGCAAAAGAATTTCATAAGGTAAACAAGCCCCCTCCCTTCTTATATTTAGGGCATACCACAATAGGAACTGCTGCTTATTTTTATTTATTCTCTCCACAGAAAACACTAGAGAAACTTCGAGCCAAAAATACAGGTTGACTCTTCTTTAGAATGGTGTTTTTCTTTTAAAAGTGTGTAATTTTAAGTCAATAAATTTTTATTTAAGGAATTTCCATTGTGATTTCTTTGTTGTCCATTCCAAGAATACCCTAAAAAAGAGCATAGACATTGTTGGTTAAACATTCCCACATCTATCGATCATCATGATCACAAGTTGCTAAATAAATGTTATCTCCTCAGGAATATACAGCACTACTGAGTGACTATGGGGTCCTGTGGAGAACATCAATCTGTGGTCACTGCGTTAAGGGCTCCTGGTTTCACAGCCCCAAAAGCCCTCTTTGAAATGACCATTGTATTATATAGGTCTCAAGTACACACACATACCTTTTTAGAAGATCTGATGCTTATCTGTTTGTTTCAAGAGCCCTATAATATAATAAGAATATAGAGAATTAGAGCAATCAAGAATGAGTTCTGGAGCCATATCACCAAACTGGTGTAAACAGTGTGTGTGGTATGGCCCCAGAAAGCTAATTATCTACCATGGTGAGAATCTGAATGTTTTAAAAATCTAGGCAACATAGATAAAAAGAAAAGTATACTTGAAATGTTCCCAATAGGTTGAATGCTAGCAAAGTAGCAGATAGAAAACCTAGAGGGAATTATTTTATGGTCATGTCCACAGCAAATAAGAAACTGTATTCTAAAAGCCTTGGTAATGACCATTATACCCTGGAAAAAACATTATAAGGTAAAAAAAAAAAAAGTTACTTGCCAGATGATTTCACAATTCTCCACCTGTGAAAAAATTTATATTTAAAATGCGGTCATCATCCAATCATTTAGAGAACCCAAAATGCCCTGATCACTAACCATTATAAGGACAACCATTTTGGAAAATACATAGTATATTTAAATGTGGATGTTCAGAAAGGCTATTTTCATTCAGCCCATTCAGAGCAGTTGAACATATTGCCCATCATCATAACATAGCTAATCAGTGTTGAGCACTGATTAAATACTGAAAAATCTGATTTGGGTGCAATATGATTATTAGACTGCCTTTTTGTAACTAGTAAAAATCTTACCTAAGTTACTCAGGATTTAATTTCTTCAAGTAATTTGACTTTAGGATCCTAGGAATTGAATTGTACAATTTCATTAATCATTTCTTATCATTTTTAACATTTTTCTCAATATTTTCACTTATGAACTTAAGCAAAATGTTACAGGTCTCATTGTCACCACTGCAAGATAGATACTGTGATGGAAGCATAACCTGTGTCAATTTAGCCACATTGACCAATTCTGAACACTGATTAACAGTGCCCATTTTCATCTAGAATGAGGCTTTATAAATATTCCTCTCAAGCTTACCCAAACACTATGCAAAAGGGCTTCTATATCTGTATGAAATTTCTTTTCTGCTTACCAAATAGGAGAAAACAAACAGCCAGAAGCAATATCAACAAAGCCTTATACTTTGGGATATAGATGGATCTGCTTGGTTCTCAAGTGTTGACACCTTACAAAAAGAAAAGCATAATTCACCATTTAAGACTATTAAAATGAACTAACAAATACCTATAAAAATGCTGTATCAATAGAAATACCAGGTTTAACATGCACAAAGCCAAGAAAACCAACGATGCCAGATACTGAATTTCTATTGCACTGTCCTTTGAACACGCCAGCAGGAAGAAACTGCTGAGTGCAGATACCATGCAGTGCAGAGACTAAACTGTTGCCTCTATTCCCAAGTCTGTTGTGCTGCTGCCAAGAAATGTGATGAGGAAACTACCTTTAAGAACTCTACTGATCTGGTATATATGTGTAATAATTGTAACGCAAAAAAAAGTACATGTATGTATAAAGACAAAAAACTCTTAAATGATCCAGCCTCTCTAAATACTGAGTAGGGTATAAGGCCCTGAGTCCCATTCCCACACTAGAAATGTCAATGTCACTTGCTCAAATTGTCAAAGCCTTTCGTTTGTCAGAATGCCTTTCATTTCCTATTGAATCAACAAATCCAGGCAAACATGGTATCATGTAGAGAGCTGTCATGTAATACAAAGGAGGAAGTTAGGAAATACTTCATGTAATGTTAGAATGCCTAAGATCTTCAAGTCCTTAATAAATTAGTAAAAATTTCACTTACTTCTCTAACATAAAAATCACCAAGTTCAAATCATATTCACTCCTATAGAGAAATTACCAAATGAAAAATTTAGTGAGGGACACTATAAATATTCTAATATAAAAACCAAAACATAAGGGAAGTTTCATGTGCAGACACATATATTCATTCAGCTCTGTCAGAATAAAGTTTTAGTTCATATCTGTGTCATTCAGCAGTTGAACAGTTAAATTCATCATTTGAACTGTAATGGCATTCCAAAGGATTATACTGAATCCTACAAACTTACCTATTATCACACTCAGTACTGCAGATGTGGAATATGCCAATATCTAAGATAAAAAAGAAAAATTAGGTCTTTCATACTTTTTAATTGTCTTGTAGTTACTTCCCACAGGCCTAATAAACAGTCCTATGAGGAAAGCAAAACCACAGAATTACTCTATGAGGCGTTTCCAACGACAAGTGGCTACAAGAGAAGCCCCATCGGGATAGACCTCAATCAGTGTTTAGATAAATGGAAGACTCCAGAGGAAAACAATGATTAGCAAGAATTTCTGATGCACAACAGAACTATAGTTAAAAATGAAAAAAAAAAAAAAAGCTACTTCCATTGTAATCACAAAAAAGAACTAATTTCAAGAGTGTAGGGTATAGCTTAAGAGTACAGCCACTTGTCTACCATGTGCAAGTCCTAGAATTCCCATATCTATCCATTACCTCAAATGCAATAATTTTATAGTCCCATGGCATGGATTTGTACCAAGCTATGTAGGAGCCAAAAGTACCATCAAGTAGGTGACTTTTAGGAGTAAGTATAAATTATAGTAGTTTTTTTGAGGGGGGTTGGGGGGAGTACCAGGGTATTTGACTCAGGAGCACTAAACATCCCCCAGCCCTATGTTGTATTTTTTTAATTTAGAGACAGGGTCTCACTGAGTTGCTTAGCACCTTGCTATTGCTGAAGCTGACTCTGAACTTGCAATCCTCCTGTTTCAGCCTCCAGAACCACTGGGATTACAAACATGTGCCAGTGTGCCTGCAGAAGTTTGGTTCTTAACATGTTTTTCATCTTAAATAGACCAGTCTAATGAATTTAATGATTCTTAGATACATAAGATATTATGTACATAAGATATCTCCTCCTTTTTTATGTGGCTATGCTGTGAGCAGACAAAATAAGAAAATAAATTTGATAAATTTTTATCATTCTTATTTATGAAACCTTGTAACTAGTATAGATAACTATTGAATTTCATCCTCCCTTTTAAATATTGAGTATACTTGAACTGGGAAACCATGTTTTAAGACTTCCCAAGAAATCTTCCCAAGTAAAATGAAACTAGTACTTCAGCACTATAAAATATTTGAATCCAAGATTGCTTTCTGGCAGTCAATGTCATAATTCAAAATTAAATAAAGCCACAAGTATCTCATTAAAATGAATTAATCTAATATACTTACACCAGTTAAAATATCTTCAAACCAATGCATCATTTTCTGAAGACAGCCTTCAAAAAAAAAAAAAAAAAGCCCTTCTCTTGAATCACAATATGAAAATTGGAACATGCAATCAACAAAGCTGAAATCCTCGTTTTAGAACCTTTTCATTTATCAAACCACATCATTTTAAGCTATCTTAGATAGTATACCTGCTTATATGTATCAAAACTCATACTGAACAATGAGTTCTGGGTTGCAAAAGAGGATTTATTTTTTGCACTTGTCTACAAGTCTTTGTCCAAAAGTTAAACAAAAACACACACAAGTGCTACTGTACAATGCAGTGTATTTTAATAGAATAGCTAGCTGCTGCACAATGTTGATTACAGTAGTAAGAAAAATGGAAGTTGAAAGCAGAGCACAGTGGCACACATCTCTAATCCCAGTGACAAGAAAGAAGCGGAGATTTGAGGCCAGGCTCTGAATCCCCACCCAGTCTTAACATTTTTTTAAGAATTACTGATGTAGCTCAGTGGTAGAACACCACTTGTTTCGATCTCCACAGGGGAAAAGAAGGGGGAAAAAAAACGCCACTTTGGTATTTGTCAGTAAGAAATGTTTTAGGAAATCTAAGGAAATTGAATATTTGGTTTTATCTTTCTATTCAGGATTAAAATCTTACTAAAGTTATTCTTTACATTTGTTTTACAAAGTTATTCACAAGTTGCTTGTTATTTTCTCTTTAGGAAGTTCTTCACTGGAATTTCATCACGAGGCTTTCACATTTATGCACATTAAACTTCTTTAGTCATTTCTTCCCATGAAAAGTCACTTTTTCTGTATATTATTTACCTGCTTTGACTTCATCTCCTTTAAGGGCACTCTGTATTCTGTCCAATATTTTTGGCATTAGAAGCTCGCTTTTTAGAAAAAGCAGTTTCTTTATTATTATTCTCATGCTCTAGATATATGTTCGTCTTCTTTGGGAAGTCAGAACTTACTATAAAACAACTATCCTCCTGCATTAAAAAGAATATTAAACAATAACTAAAAGCAATTACAAATGTTTAAAGACTAGGTTACTTGAAATAAACTAAACTACATCTAGATTTTAAAAATCTAAATTAGCATCTGCATATTTTTTCTTTTAATACCCTAACACCACGCATTAAAACGTTCATAAAATTAGGGGTAGGCATGGAATGCAATGGTAGATCACTCATTTAGCATGCAAAAGTTCCTTGATCTAACCCCCCACAACAACAAAGACCAAAAAATTGAAGAGCCCATTTTCTCATTATCAATTATATAAATTAAATTATTTCCTGCCAAAATTATTGGACATAATATTCCTCCTATACTAACTTCAGCATTCCTCACGACAGGATAAAAATAAATCACTTACTACCAACTTGATATCACATTCATGTTCAAGATGTGCTGTCTCCTCATCTGCTCTGTAATATTAAAATGCATAAGTTAATGGAGGTGGAGTTATGTCTCGTGGTAAAAGCACTTGCCTAATGTGTGTTCAGCACTGGGTTTTATTCTTAGCACTATATATAAATTAATAAATAAAAATACTCTTAAAAAGGCACAACTTAATGATAAAATATTCTAATTAGTTATATATTCTGCTGACATAATTCAAACAGTAATACTAGTCACGTCTTGTTTTAATAGTGGATGTTTTGTGTGCTGAGTTCAGCTAAAATATCCTAATTAACCTACTATATGTCTATGTTTTGATGGTATCTATGTATTAATGGTAGCTGAGTGAGGTGGCACATGCCTATAAATCCAGAGAGTTGGGGAGTTGAGACAGGAGAGCCCAAAAGCCCAACAATTTGGTAAAACCCCAAAGCATAATAAAAAATTAACATGTTCTCCACTTCTATCCAAATTTCATTCTTTGTGACGAAGTAAACTCCACTGTGTATATATACCATATTTCTTCATTCATCTGCTGAATGACACCTATGCTGGTTCCATAACTTGACTATGGGGCACTTTGCTGTAATAAGCATGGGTATGACAATTAAGTACAATATGCTAATTCTTTTACATAAATATCAAGAGGTGGTATAGCTGTGTCATATGGTAGTCAATTCCTAGACTTTAGGAATCTCCATAGTGCTTTCCAAGTTGCTATAATGCAGTCCTACCATCAACTCATGGGTGTCTCTTAAGTTACATATAATCTATGCCCAAAGTTATTTTACATGATTCCACTTACACAGACTCTTCAATAGGAGAAATTGATCCATCATCATCCAAATATTTGTATCTACGACTATCAAGATCTTCTTTTTCCAAATCTTCACTAACATTCATTTGCTTCAAGGATTCCTTAAGGTGGTGTTCATACTTCAATTTTTCAATGTAGTTAAAAAATCCTCTTGCAACAGCTTGCTATTAAAAACACATTTTTGTCTTAGTCTTACAAAATTAAGGTGTCTTACTTCATGACAAAGTCAGATACTTATATTCAAAACAATTAATCATACTCTCACACACTTGAATCCTAACCATTCTGTACTTCTGAACCAAATTTACCAAATGTTTATTATAATATTCTTAAACAAAAGATTACAAAAATATTAATCCTCTCAAATAATTATAGGTTCCAGCAAGACACTTTATTAATCATGCATTCATTCAGCATTCAATTGTCAAATATACTGCTAAGTATTAGATTGTTCAGGAAGGAATTCCATCAGAAACAGCTAAACTTTAATGTCTACTACACTTTGGAGATACCAGTCCAACTTGTATTAATGCAAAAATTGGGGAATCATTTGCTTCAGGGTTATGTTTAAAGATCTGATGAAACCAAGGGATTTTATATTAAGCAGATTTGGCCTGCCATTATTCAGATTCTTAAATTCACAGAAGAAATATGCCAGGAAGAGTATACCCAGAAACACTAGTGAAGTTTGTCCTTTATGATGGAGTAGATTTTATGTGGAAGTAAATATAGAATAGTATCCTGAAAACTGGAAAGGACCTGAAAACTGGTCCAGGTATATCTTAAGACAATTCTATAAATGGCCAGGTCATTTCAGACATTTTATTTTTGTGTATCCATTACATACAAAATACTAACTTACCTCAAAGGCTAAAATTTTTCTCCAAGGTAATGGTTTTCTTTCATTCTCAGATTGTAAAAATGGGAGTCTAGATCCTTTATTTTTAATTTGTTTCTTATCTATTTGTGACCTCTTGGTTTTTCTTCTTCCTTCTGGCTCTTCCTTTGTTCTTAATTTTGGCTTGTACTTTCTCTTCCTCTTTCTTCGTTTCTTTTTCTTAAATCTTTCAAAAATAGCTTTTAAAGTCAATGGTTTTGGTTCCATAGATGAATCACTTGATGAATCTGTAACACTTTCAGGTGAATGAACAAATTTTCTAGTGGGGTTTCTTTGCCTTCTTTTAGGTGGGGAAGTAACACACTGGGTTTTAAATAAGCTGCTACCAGATGAGGAGTCGTCACTAGGAAAATGAAAAATTCTGTTATAATGCTAATTACTCTTAATACTCAATCACACATGTGCTTTTCTTCTAGGATCAACTCAGGAAAACATTCTCAGAATACCTAAATATTTTCAGAAAGGTGCAGTACCAGCTAGTCACAGGTCCTGACAACCATATCTAAAATGGCATCTAAGGAGTGAATAAAGAAAATGTGGCAAATATATACAAAGGAGTATTACTCAGCCATAAAGAATGACTTAATGACATTTGCCTGCGAATGGATGAATCTGAAGACTATCATGCTAAGTGAAGTCAGTCAGTCCCCAAAACCAAAGGACAAATATTCTTTGATATGTGTAAGCTAACCCATAATATGGAGGTGGGGAATAGTGAGGGGTAGAATACAACAGATTAGACAATGGGGAAAGGAGGTGGGGATAGGCAAAGGAAAGACAGTGGAATGAATCTGACATAATTTTCCCAGATACATATATGAAAACAGTGAATCCCATCATAAGTCCATAGGAATGAGATTCTTAACTAGAATAAGATATAAATCCATGCTTGCACAATTATATCAACATGGATTCTGCTGTCGTATAACTAAAAAGAACCAATAAAAGTTGTCTGATTTGCTGCTAGTGTCTCCTCTAAGCATACAATCTATTAGACAAAAACTGGACAATTCAGTCTGGAAGAGATACCAAGAAAATACCATCTTCCTAAGCCAAGAATATATTATAATAGATTTTGAATCAAAGTACTTGCAATAATCCAATAAACCTGGAAGGTGTCATCTGTTTTCCTTTCCAATTCCTGAAATTATCTTAACCAATTATATACAATGATTTATACTTTCTTAGTAATTCAAACACTAAACATTTTGACTGAAACTACCATTCTCCCCAGAAAGTTCATTTACCTTTGGTTTTCAACTTCCACAGCTGCATCAGACACCAGACAGTCAAGGGAATCCATTCCTGATTTATCCATCACTTCTGTTTTGACTTAAAACTGTTCTCTGAAATTATGAAAATTCAGAAAATGTGATGCAGCTTCCCTAAGCAATAAAGACTTACACAGCCAAGATATAGAAAGTTCAAGCAGTCAAGCCATGTCACTCTACATGAACCATGCAACTCTGTGAATTTAGGCAAAATAACTTCCTAAGCTTTTTAAGTTCTAGGAACAGCAATTTCTTTAAAAAACCTAGAAACTGCATTCACAGGTGCTTTCAGTTTTTACATGGTAATTAATGTGCAATTACTAATACTAATGTACAATCCAACGGCCAAATATATAATTTAAAATTCTTAAGCCTGAAATTTTCATTTACTCTGCCTTTTCATGTTCATCTCTGCATTCATATTGTCATATCTTTGATGCTGTCTTTGATATTATCTTATAATTGATGAAAACTAATTTTCAGCAAGCTAAAAACTACACAGAAACTGCCTTGGTCACCATTTTCTAATAGTATACAATAAGCAATAAAATCTTAAGACTTAAGATGTAAGATGTGTCTATTTACTGCATCTCCCGTCTTTCATTTTTCATTGTATTATCTAGTTTACTTTAAAACTGACATGTAAGCCGTGATAAATAAGTTCTAGAATGATTAACCAGTAAACTATTTCAGGTATAAAATCTCAAATTTGTGAAATAAGACAGATCCATGTGACAGTTTTCCTAAATGCAAAATCCTGTCATTACATCAACTACTCAAAAATCAACATTTGCTCCAATAATATTGTTAGGGGAAAGACAGATGAGGATGATGAGAACGTAAGATTAAGAGAACAATTCTATAAAATGGGCCCACTTTCCTGTGCTGACCCCCACATGCTTCCTTTTCCCAAAAGTATTCAACCTGCAGCCTTGCCTGGCCTAAGTGGACAGTATTTCACATTCCTCAGAAAACTGTTATCTGCAAGGAAAGTCAGGAAATATCATTGATAAGAGGATTCCAAGTTGTTCTGGAGGGTGAGACTTTGTGACCCTTTTCACGAACCAAATTGGTTTACAATAATTCCTTTTAACCATAAACCTGTAAAAATTGATTTGAGTTCTAATTAGAACTGCTCAGCTTGGGTCAAGGGAACCTAGAATTGTCACAGCAATAGGTAGTTGAAAGTCTGATGTCACCTTGCTGTAAAGTGGAGAGGTGGACCTGGGTAGGACAACTTCTCTGGGAACACTGTCCCTTCCTTTCCTCTCTTGAGAACTCTCTCCTCTAGGGGTCCGTTTATCTATCCCTTCAATAAACTCATGCCTATTATTCTGAAAACATGTCTGAAATCTTGATCGCAACAGTCAGAGTTTGAAGTGTAGGTCTTCTGGCTGCCTCAGTTTCTTGGAATGCCCCAGCTCTGTAACAGCATTAATGCGCCAGCTCAACTTTTTTGTAAATATTACTGAAATACAGCTAGCTCCAAAATCACTTTTAAAAATCTATGTAGAAAGCATCCCTACTTAGTTGTCGCTTCCAATTGTGGGATTATTTTTTGGAGGCTACGTGGCCAAATAAGACACTTAACGAAACTAACTTGTACTTGGTACCTTGCGCGGGCTGAGAAGCTCCAGGAAGCACCCAAACTCAGGCAAGAAAAATGGCGTCCACTAGGGTTAATTCACACAATAGTGACTAACCCTCTAAGATTTGCCTAGACGAGGTAACATCAATATTTTGACTCGGTAAACTACGCCGACACTATAATCGCGCTCACGAAGGTCTCAATCCAACCCCAAGGCCTGATTTCTGAGGCTAGATCCACAGCAACACGGCGTCCTGGGAAAACTACACCTGCAGCCCTTCACGCAGGCAAGGCCCGGACAGCCACCGCCTCTCCCCTACTTATCTACAAGGCCCCCCCTTCATCCACAAGCGCCGCGCTGTGGGCCTTGGGCCACATATGCGAGGCCTGCAACAGGACACCGCGACTGACTCGGGCCATGAAACCCTGGCGGTTCGCGCCCATCAGCTTCCCCGCCCGGGAACTCCAGCACACATAAGCAGCTTACCATCTCCAACCGTATGGAAGAAAAAGAACTCACCACTCTCGCGAGCTCCCTAAATGTTGGGCTGAATTCTCGCGTTACTACTTAGCTCTCGGGACGAAGAGAGTGCTGGGAAGACAGACGCGTCGGTGCACTTCCGACTCCCGCGAGGGGTGGAGCAATTGAAGCGGGCGGAGCCTAAACCCACTCAACCAGAGGAGGCGGGGTCGACCGAGGAGAGATCACCTAGGTCCGTGGGCTTCGCCCACAGTTTTGGTAAGTTTAATTGCCAAGAACATTTTAGCAAATAAGTTGTGAGGTCAAATGAACTGAATACATGTGAACAACGAGGAAGTGGGTGATTTGTTTCCGGTGAGCTTGCGTTTGCTTAAATGAGATTGTCTACTTTTGTCCTCAAACATGTCATCTGTGTTAAAATATTGGGAAAGGCTCATATTTTGATCTGACTCCAAATGTATAACATTTGTATTGAAAGCCAGTATTATTCCCTTAGTACACCCGCTTAACATCCCACTCATGTACACTTGCTACCACAGTACTTTTCTGCGCCTACCAGAAGTTCCATATTTTTAAACAAGTTATTCAGGCTGTAGCTTCCCAGGGTTAAACTTCTATTTCTAATTCGGTAGGGAAATAATATGACAGATCTTTTGAGATAGTAAAGGATATAAAGTTAGGATTATTTATTTGGATTTAACTTGAATTTTTATTCCTACTGTAAGCAGAAGAATATAAAGTGCTTTTATTGCCAGATGTGGTGGTGCACACCTATAATCCCAGCGATGTGGGAGGCAGAGGCAGGACCAACGCAGCCTCAACAACTTAGGCCCTAAGCAACTTAGTAAGACCCTATCTATAAATTGAAAAATAAAAAGGGCTGGGGATGTGGTTCAGTGATAAATCACCTCTGGTACCAAAATCTAAAAATGATAATAATAAAATGCTTTTATTATCCTCATTATAAATGAAAATGCTATTCATTGTACAGATTTTGATGTTTATAAATAAGTACATGCTAATTGCCTGATAGAGTGTGATAAAATTTAGGAAATCAGTGAAGACTACACAGTAATTATTTTCATAAAATATCTGTCAATCTATTTAATAAGAAAAAATTAAAATATCTTACTCTGAAATAATCATAGATTATTCAACTCAAAAACAGGTTTAAGATTTTAAGTATGATTATTAGAACTACTTGTCAACAGTTATGTATATTTAACTTGGGAGATTGGATTTTATTAAATAACTAAAGGACAGTAAAAATTAGTATTTGATAAATACTAAAGTAAATGTCTCCAGGCACAGTGGTGGAGCTTGTAGTCCCAGCTTTACAGAAGACTGAGGGGGGAGGATGACTGGAGCCCAGAAGTTCCAGGCCAGTATGGGCAACAAAGTGAGGCCCCCCATCTTTTTAAAAAAAAAAGTAAATTTCAAGTCTTAAATATATGCAATGGCATGTTTATAGAGCACTTGTTTAGAAGTATCATCAAAACTAGAAAACCAGCTAGTTTCTATGAAATCTATGAATCTTTGGAAATTTTTAAAAATAAATTTTTGGAAAAGTAATTCAAATGATTCTGACTTTTCATATGCTAAGTAAGCATGTTAAAACCAGAGACATTCCAGTTAATGAGATGATCTATTAACAATTTTTTTTTAGTACTGAGGATTGAACTGAGGTTACTCTTCATGGAGCTACATCCCCATCCCTTTTTTATTTTTATTTTGAGATAGGGTCTCCCTAAGTTGCCAAGGCTGGCCTCAAACTTAAAATCCTTCTGCCTCAGCTTCCTGAATCGCTGGGATTATAGGCATGTGCTACCATGTCCTGCTCTATTAACAGGACATGGTTTTTGACCAACCGTTTATTGAGAACTAAAATACACAGGGGTCAGTTTGTAGCAAAGGGTACAAAGGAGAGAAGTACAGCTTTCCAGTGAAATAATGTATTGTCCTTAACTTTAGAGCCTTGTGAACAGGCCTTACATTTGTCTAATAAATGGCAATGAAGAATATTCTAAAAGAAAAAGAATAAAACAAACAATTCCAGCAGTGCTCTTAGAAATAGAAATCTGCTTAAGAGTTTTGTCCTTAATCCTTACTGTGATTGGTCTGGAGTAGGATTCTCCACCCACTTTGTCATCATCGTCTTTTTTTTTTTTTTCCTTTTCTGCCTTCATTTTATTTATCTCCCTCTACTTGCACACATCATCACTTGAACATTTAAGGTAAGATACTAATCTCTGTAAATGTATACCTATTTATTGTAAGTTATACTAAGCATGTATTTTAAAATATCTAGGTTATCAGAATCATTGAACATGAAAACTACTTACCAAGAAAGTGTTTATTTTTGAACAAACTAAAATTTAAATTTCAGAATCTAATCGTCTATATTTCCATTCTACTAATGATTTAAATCTTCTTTTGTAAAAATGATAGCCTAAGAAATTTAATTTTTAGCTTAAATGTCAAAATAGAGTAAGAAACACATTATAGAAATATTTATATGTGTATTTTATATGCTAGCTATATATCATATATATGTTACGTAGTTATATAGACTCCAGTACTGTTATCTACAGCCATTTAGACACTTATTCACAATCCTTAATAAGTGCCTTTTGCTTCAAGATCCATATTCCTTTGACCAACCATTAGAAAATTACATGTTCAACCCAGATAGATGACCAATAAAAAGAGTCATATATATCTTCTTATATTGGTGTTTCCTCTTATTAGTCTATTTTAAATGCCAACTATTTAAAACTATTGGGCTAAAAATATAGACAATCTTAGCATAGAGTTCTTGCCTAGCATGCATGAAGCCCTGAGTTCAATTTCCAGCTCTGCAAAAAAAATAAAATAACAGGATTAAAAGAGGCCACTTACCCATTGTTCACTTGGAATATTAAATGCTAGAACTGTGGTTTCCTTTCTGTAAGGACAGAAAAGCCAAAATGCCCTTTGCCCTCATTATATAACTGAACTCTTAATGTTCACTTTCAGAACGGCAGGCACTGTTCACATCTGGTGCACTGTGAACTCTTGTGATAACTGGCCAACAGGAGCTTTGATTGTACAACCTTATACCTAAAGAAGAAAGAAAATGGCTCATTCTGAGTTTTCTTTTCATGTGCCAAGTCTAGAGGAACTTGCTGAAGGTAAAAACAATATTAACTTTGGATTTTTAAGAACTATTTTAAGAGAAAAAAGATTTTAAGATTTATATGTATCTTACTAATGTTTATCTTGTTGAAATGGTACTTCTGATACAGAATTTGCCATTTCAATATCTATTCTGTACTGTTTTTATTGAGAAACGCTTAAATTATGTCCCCTAACAAAATTAAACTCACCATTTGTAGATTCTTGATGACACCAACTTCACATGATGAAATTGACTAAAGTAACCCAAAATTTAAGTACATATTATGTCCAGAGTTGTACAACTTTGCTTTATTTCCTTTTTACCAGTTACAATTTTTGAGTGCGGGGGCGGTGCTGGATATTGAACCAAGGAGTATTTTACCTCTAATCTACATCCCCATCACGTTTTATTTTTTATTTTGAGATAGGGTCTTGTTAAGTTGCTTGGGGCTTTGCTGAATTTCTGAGGCTATCTTGAAATTTGTGATCCTCCTGCCTCAGCTTCCCAAGTTAACAGGATTACACCACACCTGGCCAAAATACCTTAGTTAGAGGCTAGGTTCTGCTGCTCCTTGTGTTGCACAAATATTTGGATTCAAATTGTTAGGAACTAGGTTTTATTCAAAGTGAGCTTTAAATGGAGATAAAAGAAACTTGGTTTCAAATTTCTATCTTTACAAAACTTTTTTTTTTTTAGTTTTGGGGATTGAACCCAGGGGCACTTAATCACTGAGCCATATCTCCAACCCTTTTTAATTTTTATTTTGAGACAGGGTTTCACTAAGATGTTTAGGACCTAACTAAGTTGCCAATGTTGGGATCCGGAAATGCTTTTAAAAGAAAAAAGGTGGGTCAGGCACTGAGGCACATGCCTACAATTCCAGCAGTTTGGGAGCTGAGGCAGGAGTATTACAAATTTTAGGCCAGCCCTGGCAATTTAGCTAAATCCTGTCTCAAAGTAGAAAATAAAAAGGCTTAGGGATATAAACAGTTAAAGCACCCCTGGGTTTGATCCCCATCCAGTATTAAAAACAAGAGAGAGAAAAGAGGTAACAAAAGGCAAAAAAAAAAAAAAAATAGACGTGTAGATTTAGTTATCCTGTGAGACAGAGAACATGTTAGGGGTGTCAGGCCAGGACAGGGGGGCAATCTCCACTCATAGCTTCCTTAGCATCCCCCAGGCCAGGGGGCACAGCTCTCCAGCTTTTACTCTCAGTTTGAGGAAATACAGAGGCAGAAAAATATATTAGAAACTTGCTTTAATTTCAGAGGAGTCCTTAATTGCAGTATTTCATTTTGATCCTTAAAAATACATTGCTCCCAATGCGATGGTGCACACCTGTAATCCCAGCAGCTCAAAAGAGAATTGCGAGTACAAAGCCAGCCTCACCAAAGGCAAAGTGCTAAGCAACTCAGTGAGACCCTGTCTAAATAAAATACAAAATAGGGCTAGGGCACTATTCAGTGGTCGAGTGTCCTTGAGTTCAATCCCTGGTACTGAAAAAAAAAGTACATTGCTCTTTGGATTTATAACTGTGACACCTATTCTGTTTTACATTTATACTATGACATATCTACAAGAAAGTGCACTTATCTTGAGGTATAGCTTATTTAATGTTTACATGTAACTGCTGTCCAAATCAAAATCTAAAATGTTTTTCATATCCCAAAAGACTCCTTCATGGAGCTTCCCAATGTCTTTATCCTGAGAGGTAACCACTGTTTTTACTTTTATCACCGTGGATCAGTTGCCTATTTGAAATACATAAAGTTAAATCATACAGTCTTTACTCTTGTTGTGTCTGGCTTCTTTTGCTCAACATTTTGTCTGTAGTCTTCCTTGTGTTGCATGTGATTGCCTACTTTTTAAAGAGTTTAAATATTTACACTTTAATAAGTTTTTGGAATCTCCCTTAAAGAAAGGTGGTCCTCACCTGAGTGTAGTCTTTTTATCTTCAGAAGTTTATAATCACCGTGGATAAGATTATGTTTGTGTCTTATATTATAACTTTGGATTATGTCAAAGTCTAAGTTCATAAGTAAGACTATTTCTTGGTTGATGGTATAGCCCAGTGGTAGAGCCTGTGCTTAGCATGCCTGAGGCCCAGGGTTCAATCCCTAGGACCGGAAAAAATAAAAATAGAAAACCATTTCTGCACTCTTTTTTTATTACACAAGTTTAGGTTAGGAATGTGATGCGGAAAATTTGATATATGATGGCCAAATTTTTCCCTATTGTTAAATAACCCTTTTTCTTCTCTTTATTAGTTATGCAGAAGGGACTAAAAGATAACTTTGCTGATGTCCAAGTGTCTGTAGTTGATTGCCCTGATTTGACTAAGGAACCATTTACCTTTCCTGTAAAAGGTAAGCAGTTTTTGCAATATGCTTCTGGTTTTTACTTGTAATCATTTTTTTGAAACCAGTGTTATTTTTATCTATGAATAAAGGATATTTTCATAGCTTTTAGGCTAAATTGTGCATAATTTTTGTGCTCTTGTTTTTTGGTGTTGGTGAAATTTCATTTTGTAACCTTGTGGAAAAAGATTGTATTTTGTAATTTTTGTAACTTCCTTGGTTATATAATATACAATAGGCTAGAATATTGGTAACACATGAGAGTTTTGTTCAAATTACTGTTAGGGAAACTTACTTTAATTTTTGTTTTTATTTATTTATTCAGGACCAGAAATAATCTTAAAAGGCTTATTTAATGTTTGGTATAAGTACTAGGTCCAGTAGATGTGAAAACTGAGGTTGAGAGAGAGTAAACTCTGTGTGAATCATAATCAGGATTTGAATGCAGGTCTGTATGCTTTAGAAATCTAAACTTCTCCTAATATAACCTACTATATGAGGAATTTGGAGATAATACAGTGTTGTTTTACTATGAAATTGATATATTTGTTAAAAAATAGTTTGCCATAGAATTCCTGAACTCTAGTTCTCTCTACCACATAAGAATTTAATTAACCTGAGTAAACCATTTAATTTATCTCAGCCTCAGATACATGAACATAAGGGGACTTTAGTTGAACGTTCTTGTTGGGTCTTTTCACTTTAAGCAGTCTTTAACTAGAACTGTAAACTCCAGCAGGTTTGTTTCCAAATGGCAATTTCTCTTAGCACTGTGAAATCATTCACAATATTTTTGGATAGCCATATTTCTTCTATAGGAAGGAGTGATATATTCTCCTTACTAGTTAATTAATTAAAATAAAATAAAAATCAGAAAACATAGAAGAATACAGGGAAGAAAAAAACGGTTAATCTTAATTGTGTCTTCCAAAGGCTATACCTGGAAAAAACTTCTGATCAATCATATGAGAGTCAGGAAATGATAGTACTGGAAGCCAGGGGTTTGTGTGTGTGTGTGTGTGTGTGTGTGTGTGTGTGTGTGTGAGAGAGAGAGAGAGAGATCTTTCTCAAACATGGTTAGATATTTTCTATGTGAATTGGTCTCACTCAGGTCACTGATAGCCTTGGTTTGTTTATGAGTATTACTTCATCTCTACATATTTCATAGTTTCATAGTTTGGCCATCACTGCCTGACATTTTACCTTTAGTGATCTCTCCTCTCTCTCTGGTTTCTCTTGTTGTGTCTGGCATCTTTTGCTCAACATTTTTTTCTCTTCTTCCTTGGTTCCTACCTCCTTCCTTATTTTTTCCTAGCTCCTTTCTCTTTATAGCAGGCTCTTAAGTATTGATATTTGCCAGAATTGTTTCTTATCATCTTATTTTGTGTACTCTCTCTTGAGGTTTTTTTTTTTGTGTGTGTGTGTGTGTGTGTATACTCACTTGTGGTTTTAATTACCGACTAGATACAACGAAATCTGTTCCACCCAAATATCTACAGATCAGTATTTCTACTGCCAGTAGAACATATCCTCCTATATATATTAAGGACAAGTCAACACATCTAAAATTTAACTCATTACTTCACTCTAGATGCTTATTTCCTTTCTTCTTTCTATATTTTCCTTTTCTCCATCTCTACAGTCTCCATTTTGAGCTATTATTTGTCTTTTCCCTGGACTATAAATAGAGTCACCTAATTGTTCCTTTAGGCTTCACCTTCACTATCACTTATGAGTAGAGTCTTATCTATTCATAAGCTCTGCTTATTCGTGAAAAACATTTCCTATATCCCCAACTACAAAAGGGACCTATAAAATTCTACATCTACCCCTCTGCATAGCTGAAGAAATAGAGCAATCATATCTACTTTACTATGTAATATGTGAGCAGGAAACTGTCAAGACCACTTTTTCTCAAACAAAAGGTAGTTTATTTTCTACCCTACACTTAAAAGAAAAGTGCCTTCTCCTAAATTGTGTCTACATATTTCATAGTTTGGCCATCACTGCCTGAGTGACTAGGTTAAACCTCAGATGAATCCACAGCCTTGTACTTTGATGATAATTAAAAATGTAGGAAGACTGGGGTGTAGTTCATTGGTAGAGTGTGTTCTAAGTAGGCATAAGGCCTTGGGTTCAATCCTCAGCACCAGAAAAGAAAAAAAAAAATCTAAGTAGAAAATATCTAGCACCTAAAGTTATCTTTAATTACTTATCATGAGTATAAACAATCTTGGGAATAAGTAATTTATAAGAGGATCTTGCAATATGGACCTAAAGAACATATATTCTACCAGAGAAAAATGTTTTAAATTTTAAAAAGATTTTAACCATAAATAAAAATAAAAAGACAAGAGATCAAACAGCCACTAAAAAATAGTTTTTAAAGGTTTAAGACTAATTTGAGAAACCTCACCCAATCCAAACTTTGACTCCAATTCTAGCCCTCACCCTATCATCAACTTTCAGTTGCCTTTATGCTGTCACCTCTATCAAGCCATACTTAGTCATGATGGTATTGGAGACACAGGTACTTAAAATAGAACAGGAGTACTAGCTACTTATATCTTCTAAACCTGCTATTTGCAAAACTATGAGACTGAAGAAATTATTTATTCTTAATAATTTGATGACTTCCATCATTTTATATGTAAATTATATTTGCCTATTTTTAAGATGGCTTGTGTTTTTTAGGCATCTGTGGGAAAACTAGAATTGCAGAAGTAGGAGGTGTGCCTTACTTAATTCCTCTTGTAAACAAAAAGAAAGTAAGTGTATTTTACTCTTCATATTCATATGAAGGTTGTAGAACTTGGTTGATTCATATTTATTATCAGAAGACCTGTTGATCAATGTGGCAGGGATAGAAATACTAATGGACTCAGTAATAAAAAATAAACCAGGAAATTTTTATAAGTTAAGATTTAAATAATTTTCTTCTTCTTTTTAGGTTTATGATCTGAATATAATTGCAAAAGAAATCAACTTGCCTGGAGCCTTTATTCTTGGAGCAGGGGCAGGCCCATTTCAGACTCTTGGGTTCAATTCTGAGGTAAGCTTATATATAATTATTTTATTTTATTGATTTGACTTTTGGTTTGTCCTTTTCCATTTAATTCCCTACCAAAAAAGCCCACTTTCTGAGTGTTGTGGGTGGTAGATATCGTATCTCTCCAGATTGGCACTGCTTGATATGGATTTGGACAATATCACATGTTCTAATTGATCTAGCTGTAAAGAAACACTAATCTTTAGTTTCAGTTTCTCTTAGGGACTAGGTTAAACCTCAGATGAATCCACAATCCTAAGGTATCCTGCTGAAGGCCTTGAAATGTAAAAGATTTTTATCATTATGTATTTTTAAACATTTTTTTGGTTGTAGACAGACACAATATCTTTGTTTGATTTAATTTATTTATGAGTGCTGAGGATTGAACCCAGTGCCTCATGCATGCAAGGCAAGCACTCAACTACTAAGCTACAACCCCAGCCCTAGATTTTTATCATTATATATTATAGGATTCCATGCTTCTCTATAAATCTTTGCTTTTGATATAAAGGCAATTTTGGATTAGAAGAGTGGAATATTTCATGATGTAGTCACCTCTTTACAAATAGTAGGAAACTATTAAAATAGTATGATGGTTATTGATCAAAGTTAATAGCTATTACTAGTGTATGTCATTTATGCTGAATAATGTTAATCACTATTAATACTATTAATATTATAATATATTATTACTTAGTATAGGTGATATATACCAGTAATATATAATATATAATACTTGTTTGTGTAATCTTAAAATATCACTATTACTTCATATATCCTGACTACAAAACTAAATGACCTCTTTCGTCTGTCCATAATAGATGTGACTCTTAGTAGTCATACAAGTTCCAGTATTTAAGATAGAAAAAAGGGTTAAAATTTTAAGTTGAACATTTTCAAGCGAATATTCCAATTTATATCAACAATATAACAAATATTGTAGACATTTTATAAAGTATCTTTTCCAGTGTTTTGTATTTAAAATTAGATGCTTCATATCCCCACATTTTGGGGAAGTATGTTTCTTTCTTTTGTGTGTGTGTGTGTGTGTGTGTGTGTGTGTTTCTGGAGACTAATCATGTATTCTCATTAAAATTTGAAATGAATGTCTTAAAGTCTGAGATAAAATATGTTGTTACATGACTCAAGATACCCTCTATGCACAGAGATACTAAGATTGACTAATTTTTTTTTTTCAGTTTATGCCAGTTATTCAAACAGAAAGTGAACACAACCCTCCTGTGAATGGAAGTTACTTTGCTCGTATTAACCCTGCAGATGGAGGATGCCTATTACAGAAATACAGCCAGAAATACCATGATTTTGGATGTGCCTTACTGGCTAATCTTTTTGCCAGCGAGGGCCAACCTGGCAAGGTGATTTTGTCTATAAAAACACAGAAGTCTTTAAATGTTCTCAGATAGCTAAAACTTAGAATTTTTATTGCCCTAAATATGGTTTTTCTAAGAAAATCAGAGGTACTACAGTCAAAGGTCTTTATTTAACCCAGTTATGAAAGATTCAGAATAGTATAGGCAGAGTAAAAGTCTTATCTAAAATCAATGTTAATAAATATTTAATAGGCAATACCTTTTTCTAACTAATTTGGGAAGTGAATCATTTATATGAACTTTGTGGCTAAATAAATAATGTCTACTTACAGGTATTAAATAGGAAATTTGCTTATTCCTGACTGGTAACATGTTGTGTTAGATAGAAATGGGGGTAGCAAAACATTAGAGCGAAAGAAGGATAAGGATAATTAATGTCTCACTTCATATTTTCTTTTCTAATATTTTTTAAATTGTCGATGGCCCTTTATTTTATTTATTAATTTATTTATATGTGGTGCTGAGAATCTAACCCAGTGCCTCACACATGCTAGACAAGCGCTCTACCACTGAGCCACAATCCCAGCCCCTCACTTCATATTTTCTTTTGATTAGTGCACAAAAAATTGATTTCAGTGTTGGTATTTGTGAGGACTCTCAGATTTTGTAAGATATAGCCACCCCAATTACTTTGAGAAATGAGGTAGTGAAGTAAAAATACCTAATAAAATAGAGAAAACAAAGTCCAGTATTTTACAGGAAGTGAGAAAATTTAATCATTTTTCCTTTACCCCATTTACCAGAGGTTTAACCCTTCAAGCTAGGGAATTCTCAGCCTTTTATCCCCTTGACATATATGTTAAGAGTCTCTACAGTTCAGTGTAGCACTTAATTCAAGAAAATATGAATTTATTTATATTATTATTATTAACTTATTTATTTATTAAAGTTATATATAATAATGTATGTGTGTATATACAGGACTGTGTGTGTGTGTGTGTATAATATACATATGGTTGATGAAGACTCAGGGGATTGAGACACCTCAGCTTACATTTGGATATACTAAGCAAACAGAATATTGCTTGATGGTATTAAGTTATACCATGTTATATTTAGTAATTAAATAAAATTTTACAGCTTATCCAATATAATGTATATTTATATCTTCTATAGGTCATTGAGGTAAAAGCCAAACGAAGAACTGGACAACTTAACTTTGTGACTTGTATGAGACAAACTCTGGAAAAACAATATGGAGACAAGCCTGTAGGGATGGGAGGTACTTTTATAGTTCAGAAGGGAAAAGTAAAGGCTCACATTATGGTAAGGGCCTATGTATGTATACTCTTATGTATGGATATATACATGTGCACATGCTTAAATTAATATCTCAGAATTTTTAAATACATTGGGAATTCTACCTTTAAATATACCCTAAACAAATCCTTTTGTTGTGAGTATATTACTTAAAAGTTTAAATGACAATACTGTAAGTCATAATACTAAATAATGATGAGGTAAAGTTCTTTTTTCACATTACTGTATTGGAACTTTTTTTTCAATGTGCTTGTTTGTAAGATCGAGATTTTTTTTTTCTTCTTTTTGAGGTACTGGGGATTTAAACTCAGGGATGCTCTACCACTGAGTGACATCCCAGATCTTTAAAAAAAAAAAATTTTTTTTGAAACAGAGTCTTGCAAAATTGCCTAGGCTGGTCTTAAACTTGGAATACTGCTATTTCAACCTCCTTAGTCATTGGGATTACAGGCATGCACAACTACACTTAGCTATTTATTTTGCTGTTGTTGACTATGCTTTTGGTGTCATAGCTAAGAAATCATGACAAAACCCAATGTCATGAAATTTTCCACTGTTTTCTCCTAAAAGTTTTAGCTCTTACATTCAGATCTTTGATCCATTTGAATTAATTTTTATATCGGTATAAGGTAAGTGTCAAACTTCATTCTTTTTTTTGTACCAGGGATTGAACCCAGGGGTACTTTTCCACTGAGCCATTTCCCCACCATTTAAAAAAAAAAAAAAAAAAAACATATATTTTATTTAGAAACAGGGTCTCACTGAGTTGCTTCGGGCTTTGCTAGGTTCCTAAGGCTGGCTTTGAACTCACAATCCTGCTGTCTCAGCCTCCCAAGCCACTGGGATTACAGGCATGCTCCACCAACCTCATTCTTTTACATGTGGATATGTAGTTTTCCCAGCAACATTTGTTGAAAAGACTGTTGTTTTCTCATTGAATATTATTGGCATCCTTGTTAAATCATTTGACCCTATATTCAAGGATTTATTTCTGGCCTCTCTAGTCCGTTGATCTGGCTGTCTGTCTTTATGCAGTAATGCAGTTTTGATTACTGAGGCTTTGTAGTTTGCTTGTTTGTAGTACTGGAAATTGAACCTAAAGTCCCTCTGTTGCTGATCCATGCTTCCAACCCTTCTTTATTTTATTTTGAGACAGTCTTGCTAAAAAGCAGGGGCTGGTCTTGAACTTTCAATCTTCCTGGCCCAGCCTCCAGAGTTGCTGGGACTATAGGTGGGTGCCACCATATGCAACTTGGAGTAACTTTTGAAACCAAGAATGTGAGATCTCTAATTTTTTTTCAAGTTTGTTTTTAAAAAATGGGGTTTTTTTGGGGGGGGGAAACAGTCTTGCTTATGTTGTGTAGGGTGGCCTTGAATTTGCCATATTCCTGCCTCTGGCTCCAAAGTAGGTGCAATATTACAGGCATGCATGTGTATCACTGAACCAGGCTAGTATTGATTTCTTCTAAGTATCCAATTCCTAAACACAGGATGCCTTTCTATTAATTGGAATCTTCTTTAATTCAGCAAAAATTTGTAGTTTTCAGTATACAAGTCTTTTACCTTCTTGGTTAAGTTTATTTCAAAGTATTTTATTCTTTTTTGATGCTTCTACCCAATTTTAGTGTCTTGCTTTCCTCACCCCTTGTTACTTAATAATCATGGCATTTAAGATTAGGATGGTGGGGCTGGGGTTATAGCTCAGTGATAGAGTACTTGTTGGGATCAATCTCAATCCCCACCCAGCACCACACACACACACACACAAAAAAAAAAAAAAAAAGAAAGAAAGGAAATATATACTCAGGAAAACTGAAAAATAAAACTAGGAGGTTGAAGGTATGGCTCAGTGATAGATAGAGCACTTACCTAACTTGTCTAGAATGTGCAAGTCTCTGGGTTTGATCCCTGATTTTAACAACAACAAAAAAAAGATACTAAATGCTAAGTGAAATAAGCCAGTCCTCAAATACCAAAGGCCAGATGTTCTCTCTGACATATGAATCCTAACACACAATGAGGGTGGGGGGATAAAAGTCCATTGGATTAAACAATGAGGAATGAAGAGAAAGGAGGGGGCATGGGATTAGAAAAGACAGTAGAATAAATCAGACATAATTTTCCTATGTTCATATATGAATACATGACCAGTGAAATTCCATATCACGTTCAGCCATGAGAACAGGATCTTAATTAGGATGTTATACTCTATGTATAATGTGTCAAAATACACTCTATTATCATGTATACCTAAAAAGAACAAATAATAAAAAAATAGTCAATGGTCAACTCTCATCCTTTTTTTTACCTTTATTCATTCCTAAATTTTAGTTTGTACAACTGGTTACCCTTTGGAAAACTAGAGTATTTTATTTAACTGATGCCAAAAGCAATGGAATTATAAGAAGGCTTAAACATTTTAACTTAATGAAATCATGTTTTTAAATTTTTAAATTCTAAATAATATTCAATATGTTTACGTGTTTAATGGTGTTTTATTGTAGCCTGCAGAATTTTCTTCCTGCCCATTGAACTCTGATGAAGAAGTGAATAAATGGTTGCATTTTTATGAGATGAATGCTCCTTTGGTTTGTCTACCAGTTTTTGTTTCCAGAGACCCAGTAAGTCCTTGTTTATCTTTAACATTACAATTATAATGCTTGAATTTTAGAATATTCCTTTAGACTTATGTACCTTTTGGGTTCTTGTTATCTAAGAACCAGGTTGTCTATAAAATTATCTTGAAAATTAAGGGCGAAGGTGGCTTACCACCCTATGTTAGCCAGAGCAGGATTTTTCCAGGGATGGAACCCAGGGGCACTTAAACACTGAGCCACATCCCAGCCCTTTTTATTTTGAGGCAGGGTCTCACAAAGTTGCCTAGGGCATCACTAAGTTGTTGAGGCTGGCCTCCAACTTGCAATCCTCCTGTCTCAGCCTCCCAAGTCACTGATATTGTAGGTGTACGCCACCATGCCTCGTAAAGGTGTTTTAATAGCACCTAAAGTCTTGCTATTAAATAGAATAGCAAGAATCACAACTAAGATTCAGGTCTCCTATCATGTTCTTTGGTGTTCTAATACTACACACTGGAAAAAATTAATATAGACTGATTCAAAGCCAAGTATCTATAAAAATACTGATTGGTCATATATTTTGATCCAATATTATTACATATCTAGGATTTAATCTTTAAATATATGCTGTGTAAAATGGTTAATTAAAAGGTTATTAATAACAACATTGTTATAATAGCACAAGATTTGGAAATAATGTAAATGTCAGTTGAAAAGTAACAAAATAAGGAAGCTCTTATGGTCTGATAGACATTATGTCAAAGCTATATTGTTAAGTGAAAAAAGCAATAGCAGAAAGGTGCACAGAGAGCTACAATTTGAGTGAAAAAAGTAAAAGTAAATATTTCTGGAAGGATACACATGGATCTGTTTCCATTTTTGCCTGTAAGGAAAGGAAATAACCAGTGAGGATAAGAGAGAAGAAGACACATTTAATTGAATATATCCTTTTGCATGCTTTGATTTGAAATCATGTGAATGTAATGCCTATCTAAAATATAAAAACAGGTCTGGGTATTGTGGCACATGCCTATAATTCCAGCAACTCAGGAGGCTAAGGTGGGGGATCATGAGTTTAAGGTCAGCCTGAGCAACACAGCAAGACCCCATCTCAAAAACAGAAAAAACTAGTCCAAGCACCTTGAGAGACAAAGGGAGGAGGAACACAAATTCAAGATGAGACTCAACAATTTAATGAGACCTTGTCTCAAAATAAAAAAAATAAAAAGGTCTGGGGGTGTA
Organism: Marmota flaviventris; assembly: GCF_047511675.1. Taxonomy (NCBI): domain Eukaryota; kingdom Metazoa; phylum Chordata; class Mammalia; order Rodentia; family Sciuridae; genus Marmota; species Marmota flaviventris. Next base: position 80,942,194 of record NC_092506.1, read on the forward strand.
GCTGAGTGGTGGAGTGTCACTACCACAAAATTAGAAAGAAAAAACAAAACAACAAAAAAACATGAGCTAGGTATATAGCTTGGTGATAGAGCACTTGCCCAGCATGCAGGAGGTCCTGGGTTTCCTTGGCACTACAAAAAATAAATACATAAATAAGTAAATAAAAACTTTGTAATATAAATTAAAAAATTTATCCTCACTCATTAAACAAATTCTCATTAAAATAATTTGAGTATATACTAACTTTTCTGTTGCCCTAGGGATTTGATTTGCGACTGGAACACACTCATTTTTTTAGTCATCATGGAGAAGGTGGACACTATCATTATGACACGACTCCAGATATAGTGGAATATCTTGGATACTTCTTACCTGCAGAGTTTCTCTACCGCATTGATCAACCAAGAGAGACCCATTCAGTTGGACGAGATTAAATCATCTTATGCTTAACGAATAAATAAGTTAATTAATTAATTCATTACTAATATAAAATCCAATAGAAATTATCTCATCACTTAAAACCCTTTTTTTGTCTTTGAAATGACACTGTATTCTATATTATTTCACAGGTATATATCTGAGAGAGATTATTGGGAACAGAGATACATTTGAGATGGTCTTTTTTTTTTTAATGCTCACATAAATTTATTGAGCCAACCGCATTTTTTAAAAATTCTATAATATCAAGCAAAGTCTATCATGTTTATATCTCAAATATAAATATGATTAGGAATCATGATTATTCCTACTAATAGCATTAACTTACATTTGTATAATGTTCATTTTTTCAAATTAAGTCTTAAAACTGCTAAATAGATTATTTCTAGGCATTAGCAAAATCAGTTTAGAAATGTTGATGGTTAAAGCCAGGCATGGTAGCACATGTCTATAATCCCAATAACTTGGGAAGCTGAGGTAGGAGGATCGCAAGTTCAAAGCCAGCCTCAGCAACTTACAGAGGCCTTTGAGCAACTTAACAAAACCCTGTCTCAAAATAAAAAATACAAAGGGCTGGGGATGTAGCTCAGTGGTTAAGCACTACTGGGTTTAACCCTGGTACCAAAAAAGAAAGAAAGAAATGCTTATGGTTGAATCTTTGTATTGAATTTTAAAAATCCATTCCAGAAATCAGAGTATAATTTTTTTTTCATGGAACAAGGTAAACAAAGTAAGCCCTTCATCTTTTTCATGAAGTTAAACCATACTCAGAAGTTTGCAATTTGCCTTTCACAAACATTAGTTAGCAACAAAATGGTTAGCCATGATTCTTCCCTTGTTCTGATTGCCATGTGGAAGCAGTTTGTTGGTTATTTGCAGTAAGAGAAAGGAAAAGAAACAGCATCAAAATACAAAATTTATGTGAGCATACTTTAATTTTCAATAAGGCTACTGCTGAAAGTGACTAATGCCCTTCATGAAATATAAAATTATATTCAATTACTGATTATATGGTTGCCTTTGATATTCTTCTATAATAATCATTACCTAGAAAATCAACTCTCTATTCTTGCTAATGCCAAAAATGTGCAAATTTAGGTGCTTTAATTTAGTACTAAGCACACTTCAAATAATATTTTGGACTGTTTATTTTCAGTTTTAGCTGTAACATGTGAGTATAAATCTGTGCTATTTTTAAATAAGCACTATTTTGAAGCAATGAAATTAATAAAGAAATAAAAAGAAATTAATAAAAATTTTGTATTGATAATGTCCTTTTAATCTTTCCTCCATTGAAAAATACTATTTTTTTAGTTTTCAACCTGTATTTTATTGCATGCTTTTGCATTCCCAATCAAACCAATGAACTCTTTTTTTTTTTTTTTTTACTGTTGCATATTAATTATACAGAATAGTGGGTTGTATGTATTGTGGTATATTTTTACATGCATATAACCATAATTTGATCAATTTAATTTTCCAGTATCTACACTTTCCTCTCCCCTCTTTCTCTCTGGTTCCCTTACCCTAATGGATCTAATGGCCTCCCTTCTATTTTTACAAGATCCCCTTTTCTCCTCCTTTATTAGCTTCCACATATGAGAGAAACATGACATATGACACTGGTATGAAATCTGTCTTTCATTTAACATGATGGTGTCTAGGTTCATCCATTTTCTAGCAAATGACACAATTTTATCTGTTTTTATGGCTAAATAAATTAAACTCCATTATGTATAAATATCATATTTTCTTACCATTTTTCTGGTGACAGATACCTAGGCTGACTCCATTACTTAACTATTATGAACTGTGCTGCTGTAAACATGGGAATGCATGTATGTCTAAAGTGTGCTATCCTCAATCCTTTTGGATAAATATGAAGCAGTGGTTATAGCTGAATCATATAATAGTTCCATATTTAGTTTTTTTGAGAAAACTCCAAACTGATTTCCATAGTGGCTGTAGTAATTATATTCCCACCAACAGTATAAGTGAGACAGGAAGATAGCTTTCCCCCACACCACAGATAGCTGGGAAAAGTGTATAAGAGAAGAAAAGGAGGAAGAAAGGACTGGGAAGCTTGCTACCCCAGCTGGTCCTAGCCACAAGCACAGTTCCTTAACAGCGCCTAGCAATGATCAACAGCAAAATGTTCTCTAAAGCACTTCCTCTTGAACCAACAAATCCTCACCACCATCCTTTTGCTAATAAAGACTCAGAAATCACTTTTCTCCAGATTTGCTGAAGACGACAATTAGAGCTTATTGGCCTCTTTCTGTCATCCCACCAATCGCCTCTAGGTATAGATCAAGCCAATTAAAAACCCCTAGACAATAGACACCTGTTGGCAACCCTCTCTTGGGACCCCACCCTCTTCAGAAGCTCTGCTTTCTATCACTCTAATAAATCTTATTACTTTACTCTCACCCTGTGTCTTTGGGTTTCATTCTTCAAATTCATGAGACAAAAAACCCACCTGACCACCATGGTCCATGATACATAGGATTCCATTTTCCCCATATCCTTGCCAGCATTTATTTGTACTTTTGATTAGTATTTTTTAATAAATTTGTATTGAACACTTACTCTGTACTCTGGAATGTAAACTACATGATCCTAAGATGTTTGTTTACTACTATAGCACTAGTGCCCTTAATAGTGCCTGGTTGTTATGGTTTGGTTGTGAGATGTCCTCCAAAAGCTCCTGTATTAATGCACGAATGTTTGAAAGTGAGATGATTGGATTGTGACAGCAATAACCTAATCAGTTCATCCTAGTTTGAATGAACTAAATGAGTGGTAAATGTAGTCAGCTGGCGTGTGGCTGGAGGAGGTGGGTCATTGGCTGTGTGACCTGCAAGGGTGGTTCTTTCTTTGGGGGCCTTGTCTTTCCCTCTCCCTGATTCCTGGTTTCCTTGAACAGAACAGTGCTCCTCTACCACACCCTTTGGCCACAATTTCCTATCTTACTTTGGGTCCAGAGAAGTGGGACTATGTACTAAACCTTTGTTAACTATGAGCCAAAATAAACTTTCCTTCATCTTAGGTTGTTCTTGATGGATGTTTTGATCACAGTGATATAAACCTATTACACTGGCCAATAAATATTTGTTGAATAATGAGTGAGTGAATGATTATGCCAGACACTTCACTAGACATTGAGGATTTGTCTAGTCGGGGAAGACAGACAAATGTATGCCAGGTAGTATTAAGTGCTACAAAGAAAATTAAAATGGGGTGTATTGTAAAGAAGGATTTTTTTTTTTTTTTTTGTTCCAGGGATTAAACCCAAGGGCACTTAACCACTAAGCCACATCCCTACCTCTTCTTATTTTTCAATTTCAAGACAGGATCTCATTAGGTTGATCCTCCTACTTCAGCCTCTGGAGCTGCTGGGATTACAGGTGTGTGCCACAAAGGAGGACACTTGTGGCCCTCTGAACAGGATGGACTCCCTACCCTAATTTGTTTTAGATGTCAAGTTGAAAGGGTTTATTCCTCACAAAATGAAGTTTTTCAAAGAAAAAGAGCAGGGACGCTTCTAAGCAGGTCTAAAATTGACCTGACACAAAGGGAAAAGAAACTGGCTTGGGTTTTTGCTGACTGAGGGTAATTCCAGTGTGATAGTTCCTACATGACATTTGAATTTCCCACAGGGTGTCAAAGAAGGGCGCATTCAGGCTATCTTAGCTTGCCAAAATGTGGGTAGGAGAGGAAGAGGGGAGGGAATAAGGTTTAAAAGCTGTCAGCAGTCAAACATCGAAAATGGAATCCAACCCTTTATTAAGTTTTTATATTGGAGGATCTGGGAAAAAACCTCTCAAGAGACATTTTAGCAAAAACTTGAAAGAATTGGAATGATCTATGAAGGTATTTGATAAGCATCCTTCCTGGCAAATTCAAAGGCCCAGTGGCAAGAGAGGAGTTGGTATGTTCAAGAAACAGCAACGAGGCATTGTGAACAAAACAGGATCACCTGAATGTATGCAGTTAAGATTCTACTGCATGCAAAAAAAAAAAAAAAAAAAAAAAAAAAAAAAAGCTCTGTATTAGGTAACTTCTTATGAAGAAAATTATAAAGCTACTGGAAATTTACAGAAAACTCAAATAGTTACATTCATATCTAGGAAGATAACAGTCTCAGAGAAGTATCAATACTTAAATCTATAAATTTAATTCAATGCTGGTATAATCCCACTAGTGTTTTCCATAGAACCTCATCAGTTGATTCTAAAATATATGAGCTAGCAAAGGGCCAAGATAAGCAAAACTAATTTTGAAGACAAGATCAGGGAGGATTTGATATAAAAATATCAAAACTTACTATAAACTCGTAAGGTGTGGTTTTGGTAGTGATGGACACTCAAACCAAAAAAAAAAAAAAAATCTTTCCATATGGAGACATAATTTTTTTTTTTGTCTCACAGAAATGACACTGAATTCAAGCCAGGCATGATGGTGTATGCCTGTAATCCCAATGGCTCATGAAACTAGGGCAGAAGAATCCCATGTTCAAAGTCAGTCTTGGCAACTTAGTGACGCTCTAAACAACTTAGCAAGGCCCTGTCTCAAAAGATAAAATACAAACGACTGGGGATGTGTCTTGGTGGTTAAGTGCCCCTGGATTCAATCCCCAGTACCAAAAAAAAAAGTGACCCTGAATTCAGATCAATGAGAGGAGGAAAAGAAAAATCATTAAAAGGGTGCTGGCACAGTCATATGAAAAATAAAATTGGTTTGGACCCAATACCAGATAAATTAAATATGAATACTAACACTTTTTAATAAAAGATTTAAAAGAAAACACAGGATATTAATACAACATTGAATATGAAAGTATTTCCCAACGAAACTATAAAAGATAAATTTGACCTGACAGCATTAAAATGTAAAACTTTTGTTGTCAAACTCGCTCAAAAAGAAAGAACATAGAGAATATATTTTCAAAAGTGCCAAAATTTAATTAGTATTCAGAATGCATTAAGAACATCTGAATCAATAAGGAAAGACACGGAAAAACCAGCAAAAAGTATGAACTGGCAATTGGCAGATGAAGAAACATCAATGGCCAATGTTAAAAATTTTTACTTCCAGTAATTGTGAATTAGTTCATTCTAATGAATAATCTCATGATAAATACTTTTAGAAGCTGAAAAAATGCAAAATGTACTCTCTTGAAGATACTTGAGAGTAAACTATATAGTTAAGGGCTGCTAGACCAGCATCAGGGAGAGAATGAGAGCTTATCCTGTACTGCCAGGATCTACAGATGCTTTAGCAAGTATGAACTATTACAGTAATGTTTTGTTTTTGTACTACTAGCCTCATACATGCCAGGGAAAATGCTCTGGCCTAGAGCTACACCCCTATAAAAATTTCATTTTTTAAATTATTTATATATTGGCACCAGGGATTGAACCCAGGGGCACTTAACCACTGAGCTACATCCTCAGTCCTTTAAAAATTTTTTTTTATTTTATATAGTTGTAGATGGACACAATACCTTTATTTTTGTTTATTTATTTGTATGTGGTGCTGAGGATCAAACCCAGTGCCACAGTGTGCAAGCAAGTGCTCTACTGCTGAGTCACAACTCCAGAAGGCCCCCCAGTCCTTTTTATTTTTTATTTTGAGAAAGGATCTCACTAAGTTGCTTGAAGCCTTACTAAATTACTGAAGCTGGCTTTGAACTCTCCTTGAATGGTTGGGATTGCAGGCCTGCACCACTGCATATGACTAAAAATTATGTTTTCAGACAGGCTCTTGCTTAGTTGCCGAGGCTAGCCTCAAACTTGCAATTCTCCTGCCACCTGTCATGATTGTGTTTTAAGCCTGTGATTTTTGACATGCTTTGTTTTCTTCTCCCATATTTTTATTTATGCATTATAGTTGTATATAATGGATTTTTTGTTACATTCACAAATGCATGCAATAAACAATATAATTTGGCAATATCATTTCTCAGTATTTCTCCTTCCATTCCCTCTTCCCTTCCCCCCTTGGGGTGTTTTGTTATATAGCAATAGGTGACTGATTTCAAATAAATACACAAGGACTGGGTTTGTAGCTCACTGGTAGAGCACTTTCCTAGAGTGTCCAAGTCCTGGATTCAATTTCTAGCACTGCAAAATAAAAATTTTTAATTAAAAAATAAAATAATAATTCATAGCTACCTGTAGGAGAACGCAAGGAGATGTGAACTAGAATGAGTACAGAAGCTTTAACTACTTTATCTCAGTATTTTTAAAATTTTTTTTTAGTTGTAGATGAACACAATGTTTTAATTTTATCTATTTTTTTTAAATGTGGTGCTGAATACTGAGGCATGCAAGGTGAGTGCCTTACCACTGAGCCACAACCATAGCCCAGTAATTTTTTTTCAGTAATTTTTTATTTCTTAAGTTGATGTGAATACACAGAGGTTTGTTACTTTCTTTTTAACTCTTACATATAAAGATAACCTTTTTTTATGATATGTTCTAAAGACATTCTTTTTCATATGTTCTTTTGTATTTAATTTTTTATATATTTTCTTAAAATATCTTGTTTATAACTAAAGAAACTTTTTTATACTTAGATCTTTAATCCATTTGTAACTTTTTTCTACAGTATGAATATAACTGAATTATTTTCCAAGTGTGCTAGTTTACTGGCCCTGTTTCTCCTTTTATCCACACCTCTTGCCATGTGACTAGTCCTTGACTAAAGAGGTTGAAAGCATCCCCTCTCTCACCTTTGACTTTTGGGTGTGACCATGCAATTTTTGGATAGTACAGACTTAATGCAATCAAGGCTTTTATTTTATACCATTGCTATCAGCACAAGAACATACCCTAAATAACCAGCTGGTGCAAAAATAAAAATGACTGTAGATCTATAACTTGAAGGAGAACCAACAAGTGGAGCCTAACCTAAGTAGGTATGTGTGCCAGCCAACAGAGAGCCCAGCCAAATACAGAAGTATGAGTACCTTTAAAAGGTAAAGATTTGGGCTGGGATTGAGGCTCAGTGGCAGAGCCCTTGCCTCGAAAGTATGAGGCACTGGGTTCAATCATCAGCACCACATCAAAATAAATAAAGGTACTGTGTCCATATACAACTAAATATATATATATATATATATATATATATATATATATATATATATATATATATTTATATAATTTTTTTTTTAAAGGTAAAGACTAGACTGGGGATGTAGATCAGTGGTAAGGGCACAAGAGCATCATGAGGCACACCTGTAATCCAGCAACTTGGGAGGAAGATTGAGTTCAAAGCCAGCCTCAGTAACTTAGCAAGACCCTGCCTCAAAAAGGGTTGGCGACATGCTCAGTGGTTAAGTGTTCCTGGGTTCAATCCCTTCTCCCTTCATCATCCCCCTCTAATAAAAACTAAAGTACTAGGAATTAAAAATGTATGCAATGGGCCTGGGATTGTGGCTCAGTGGTAGGGCACTTGTGTAGCAAGCGTGAGGCATTAGGTTCGATCCTAAGCACCACATAAATAAATAAACTAATTCATTAAAAAATAATAAAATAAAGATATTGTGTCCATCTATAACTAAAAAAATTTTTTTAAATGTATGCAATGAAGAGTAAACACAGTGCTTCTCAAACAAGATTGTGAACAGATTCACTTGTTTAACCCCAAACAGACTTCTCTTTCGAAAATTCACTCGCCTCTGAACACACCCACATACTCATATCAATATGGAATGGCACCACGGTGACCTTATTTTCCTATCTTAGGAAACTAGTTCAAAAATCTAGATATATCTGTCAGAACAAAATTTGGCAAAGATTCACTATCAGTGATATACATAGTCTCCAATTATAGTTCTGTAACGTAAAATAATCCATCTTTCCCTATGCAATAATTATTCCACTAATGAAGCACTTTATTGGGGGACTCATACTGAAATATTTTCACTCAGGCATGAAATATTAAGCACATGTTAAGTGACAATTTTGTTTGCTGAAAATATTAGCTGTCACGGAATATTTTACAACGGAAACCAGATAATTTAAACTGGCGATACGCATAACTGTTTTCCTCAAACTGCCCTTAAATTATAACTGTTCAGAGATTTTTTTTCTAGTGTAGGTTTAAGCCCCCAAATCCCAGCACTCTCAGCGGGACTCTCATTTCCAAGATTCAGGGAATCATTCCTTTCCTTTTCCTTGCCAATGTTCGTTCTTCCTCAGCTTTGTTCACCCTTCGCTTTCACAGAACTCTTAACTGCAGACCCGCACCAAAGACCAGCCTCTTCGCCTTTGGGAGTCAAAACCCGCCTTTCCCACAGCAGTGGCACACTCCTACACACCCGGAAGCTCCGCCTCCTACACACCCGGAAGCTCCGCCTCACACACCTGATCCTTAGCCGGAAACGCTCCCGGAGTTCCGGAGCCTCACCGGTTTCGTTCCGTGAGACTTGTGGGGCGGAAACGTCGCAAAGCATTCTGGGGACGGCGCTGTGCCGGAGTTGTTTTAGTCCTTGGGGTTCTGTTTGGCTTCGGGAGGGTTACGGATTTGCCGGCTTCCAGCCCACTGAAGCTGCCAGCATGTCAGGGGTGCGCGCTGTGCGGATCAGCATCGAGTCGGCCTGCGAGAAGCAGGTCCAGGAGGTGGGCCTGGATGGCACTGAGACTTACTTGCAGCCGCTGTCCATGTCGCAGAATCTGGCGCGTCTGGCCCAGAGGATCGACTTCAGCCAGGGTTCTGGTTCCGAGGAGGAGGAGGCAGCGGGGGCCGAGGGCGATGCGCAGGATTGGGCGGGCGCGGGGTCCAGTGCAGACCAGGACGACGAGGAAGGTAGGGCTGGGGTCTCTGTGCCCGCCGGCATGATGTCACTCTGCCTCTCCCGCGCTCGGTGAGATTGCCTGCGTGGGACTACTTTGAAAGTGTCACTCTCGCTCAGTAGTAATCTCACCGTCGTCTTTTATCATAACCGGACACCTCAAACATTTCTGGACTCCTTGGACTCTTTGTGCAGGTCCCCCGGAGAGGGAGTGGTTGAGACCATGTCATTGGTGAAGTGTTCCAATAATCACTTAAAAAAACCCAGACGCCTATAATGTGTCACACTAGTGGTTAAGAGCTCAGTACCTCTTATGGCTTATTAGCTGTGTGGTCTTAGAGTGAGTTAGAAAGACAATTGCAGGCTGGGGATATAGCTCAGTTGGTAGAGTACCTTGCATGCACAAGACCCTGGGTTCTATCCCCAACACCACACGCACACACACAAAAAAAAGACAATTGCAAGTTTTTGAAGGTTTTTAAGTGGAGACAGATTGTGTTCTTAAAGATTATTCTGAATGCTTTGTAATAAATGAATTATAGGGAAAACTAAACTGGAATGGAGGAGGCTACTTAGGAGAGAATTAAAGAAGCAACATCAGTGTGTTTTTGGATTCTCCTAAATGAAGAAAGTAAAACAAAATAATGGAAGAAATAACAAAAAAAATCATATAACTTAGGAAATATGAGACTTAAGATAGGAAACATAGACCTTATAAAGGAAAATATAACTATATAAAACTTAAAATTAAAAAAGATGCCATAAAGCAAAATGTAAGTGGCAGTCTGGGAAAAGTATTTGTAGTACATATTACGTAATTGGTTGATAATCCCTGATATTCAAAGAGTCCTTCAAACTGAAAAGAAAAAGATGACTGGAAAACTAGGCCAAAGATATATAAACTGTCAGCTCATAGAAGAGAGACTTCAGATGCTAATAAACATTGTAAACTCAGTCTCATTAGTGGAGAGAAATGAAAATAGTTAAGATGCATAAAATTGGCAGAAATTTTAAAAGATTATTAATACCTGTTGTTGGAAATGTGAATTAATAAAGACACTTTGGGATTTTAATATGTGCAAAATTTTAAATGTGCATTTTTTTTGATCCACCAATACCATGCCTAAATATTTAACCCTACAAAAAAGTTGTATATTCATGAGTATGTGTCCTAGATGTTTACAATTGCTAGCATTGTTGGAAGTAATCTACAAGTCTGTTAAAGAGGAATGGTTAAATGTATTATGCATTCAAGTTCCAAATATCATGATGTTAAAGAATGAAGTGGTTCTATCTGGGTTGACGTGGAAGTTATCTCTAGAACATATTAAAGGAGAAAGGGGAGCATGTAATAGAAAAATGGGAATATGTATATTTATCAGCTGTAATGATTAAGTATAATAATAAGAAATATTATAGTCATTTCAGACTTTATATAGGTATATGAATGAATAGGAAAATATTTTTTCTCCCCTTAGTACTGGAAATTAAACCTTGGAGGGCTTTACAACTGAGCTTCATCCTCATCTTTTTTGGTTTTTATTTTTGTTTTTCTTTTGATATAGGGTCTCCCCTAAGTTTCAGAGGCTGATTTCAAACTTGCCTTAGTCTCTGGGATTCCAGGAATAGCCCACCATGCCTGGCATATTTTCACTTTTTACTCTCATTCTTTGTTAGAATTCTGTATAGCAAGTATGTATTTAATAAAATATATGTGTATGTGTGTGCGTGTAATTAAAGGGAACATGTACTAATAGTAGCTAAAATTGGTTCTGGCATTATACGTCAATTTGGGAGAGCGGTGTGTACTGGAGATTGAACTCAAGGACACTTGACCACTGAGCCACATCCCCAGCCCTAGTTTGTATTTTAGAGATAGGGTCTCAGGGAGTTGCTTAGCCTCTTGCTTTTTGCTGGGTCTGGCTTTGAACTCCTATCTCAGCTCCCTGAGCCACTGGGATTACAAGCGAGCACCAACATGCCCTGCAATAGGCCATTTTTTAGTTCATACTTTTCAGTATTTTGGAAATTCTCTAAATTGCTTATTCAGATACTAAAAGCTTGAAGGGAAAGGATCATTGAAAACCTTGCATAAGAGCCAGACATGTAATCCCAGTAGCTGGAGAGGATGAAGCAAAAGGAACTCAAGTTTGAGGCCAGCCTCACAACTTGCAAGAAGACCCTGTCTCACAATGAAAACTAAAAAGGACTGGGGATGTAGCTCAGTGGTAAAGCACCCCTAGATTCAATCCCTAGTACCAAAAAGGGTGGGGTAGGGGGCGGGCTTGCATAATTTTAAAAATCTATAATGTTATAATGATAGATACAACCTGTGGAAATTAAATATCATATTTGTTTTGCCGTAGTAGGATTGTTAATTTAAATGTTAATAAAGATTCAAGAAAGTATATAGGGAATGGGCAGGCTGGGAAAAGTAATTTGAAATAAAATATATTTTTTATTTCAATTTTATTTTTTCTATTAGTACTCTAAAACTCTAAATGAGTTTTCTATCTTCTATCCAATGTAACACCTCTGTATTTCTTTTTCTCCCATTTTCTAGGGTTGGTAAAATTTCAGCCTTCCCTTTGGCCTTGGGATTCAGTGAGGAACAATTTGAGAAGTGCCCTTACAGAGATGTGTGTTCTGTACGATGTTCTCAGTATTGTTAAAGATAAAAAATTTATGACTCTTGATCCTGTTTCTCAGGATGCACTTCCTCCAAAACAGGTATTTATGGGCTTTATTGAATAAGCTTTATGGGGCTTTTTAATACATTCCAGGACCATTTTTTGGTTGTGTGTATTGTTCCCTTTTCCTTTCTTGAAAAATTAAGTCCGAATGTAGATGTGAAGATTAACTAATCAAAAACAAAGGCACAAAATTGCACCTTCTATTATTTTATTATATACCTTTGACCTTTGGAAGAGTTAAATTTCATTAACACTATAATAATTTAAAGTTCCTAAAACTTTTTTTTTTTTTTTTCCTTTTGGTACTGGGGATTTAATTCAGGGATGCTCTACCACTGGACCTTATCCCCAGCCTTTTTAATTTTTATTTTCAGACATGGTTGCTTAGGGCCTTGCTAAATTGCTGAGGCTGACTTTGAAATTTAATCTTTCTGCCTCATCCTCCTGAGTCACTGGAATTACAGGTGTGTGTCCCTATACCCATGGTTCCCAAATCTTAACAAATTTTTAGGGTCCTTGATCTGTCATATATTTTACAACAATGTGATGATAAGCCATGTGTGGTGGCACACTTCTATAATCCTAGCAGTTTGGGAGGATGAGGTAGAAAGATCACAACTGAGGCCATCCTGAGCAAATTAGTGAGGCTATATCTCAAAATGAAAAATAAAAAAAGATCTGGGGCTGTAGCTTAGTAGTAGAGCACCACTAGGTTCAATCACCAGAATAGCAGGGGGAAAAAAAAGTGATAATAAAATGACTTTGGAGACTTGGGTACAAATCCTACTTCTGCCCTCACTAGTTGTGTGACTTTAAGTAAGTTGTTTTCTGAGTCTCAGTTCTCTCTTCTGACTAACCCCTCTAGTTTTTTAGAGATTGATTGGAAAAGTTATGCAGAATTATGGAGGATATTGAAAACTGGGTAGAACTGTTGATATTTGATAAAGAATATATTCAGTTAACATTTTAAAATGAAAGGCAGCTGAAGGAGGAATTGGTGAATGAAGAGTCTGCAACATCATTTCTCATATAGTAATAGTTTTGGAATCTAGAGACATGGTTTTGGAAGACTTTATAGAGTTTAGTAAATCAGCTTCCTTCCTTTTGCAGAGAGAAAACTAAGGCCCATAGAAGTTTACACTCTGTTGAGGGTTACAGTGAAGCCAGTAGTTAGAGAGCAAAGACAGAGCTGCAGCACCTCACTCAGCACACTACTTTCCCACCATTCTGTGCTTTTCCTAGAAAGCATTCTCCAGGAATTTCTTATGATCTCTAGGAACTTCTTTGTCTTAGATTTCCTAATATAATCAAAAGATTGTTGTGGCATTTTTGTGAAACATTTTATGTGCTTTTGACTTTTTACACAGCTTACAATCTTCCTTTTATTAAATCTGACTTTGTGACTTTTGGGAATTGTATCTGGTTAATAAAATACATGAATTGGTAGTGATTATGAACATATATGTATGTATTTATGATATAGATTTTGATTTCTATTCAGTTATCAAAAAAGTCAGCATTCAGTAAAGTACATTTAATATTAATGCTACATGTTTTTGGTCTTAATTCCAAAAGCATTTTAATTGCTGTGATAATACAAGATGATTTTTGAGTTATACTCCATTAGAGTCATGTATTTTATCCATTAAATCAAATATATGTCAGGCATCATTGTACTGTCTGTATATATAATGATTTATGCCATCACATTAAATTACCACCCAAGCAGGATTAGATGTTAATTGCAAGTGTGAGTGTCACAAAAGGGTATACACATTGATGGGGGCAGAGATGGCAGTATATAAGGAGAGGAATGGTAGTGCATTAGAAGGGACCCTAACCCAGCACTGGTAAAGTCATGCCAAGTGTTATGTTCTAATTTCTGGTCCATTGTGATGTTTTTCATTCAATAGAATTCTATATGAATTGACCAAAGAAATAAATTAAGATGTGTTTTTTGTTGTTGTTGTTGTTGTTGTTGTTTTTTTTAACCACTGGTGCTGGAGATAAGGGTTTTTTATTGTTGTTGAATTTGTTTTGTTTTGTTTTACCTTACTGGGAATTGAACCCAGAGGTGCTTCACCACTGAGCTACATCTCCAGCTCTTTTAATGTTTTTTTTTTTTAATTTTGAGACAGGGTTTTGCTAAATTGGAAACCTTCTGCCTCAACCTCCTGAGTAGATAGGATTTCAGGCTTGGATTAAAGTTCTGTGCCATTGTGCCTGCTCTAAGTTTATTTTTTTAAAGCATTATTATGCATATTTCACCTCCCGTCCAACTTCTCTTTGCTTTTCTTTAATTTCTAAATTTTCTCTTGAGTAGGTGTTTTGTTTCTGAATTTAAAATCATCTAAAAATAATACAAAACTGCAGTTTAGAATTGTTTTTCATAGAATCCTCAGACATTGCAACTAATATCTAAAAAGAAGTCACTTGCTGGAGCAGCACAAATACTGTTGAAGGGAGCGGAAAGACTGACTAAATCAGTTACGGAAAATCAAGAAAACAAGCTACAAAGAGACTTCAACTCTGAGCTCTTGAGATTAAGGCAACACTGGAAACTTAGAAAAGTTGGAGATAAAATTCTTGGGGATCTGAGCTACAGAAGTGCAGGTATAGATAATTGTTATAAACTATGCTTTTGATGTAAGTGTATAGGTTTAATTGTAATGCTACATACACATCCTTCTTAGAAAGGAGACATTATATTGTTTCTTAGCTACATGTTACATTTTGAAAATTTAATATCTGTACACATAAGCCAGAAACTACTCATTGTTTAGTTTCAGTTTGAAAACCTTTTCAGTACACTTAACAGAAAGTTCAGAGATGAGGTTTACAAGACTCCTGGATCAGAGATGTAAGCTTTGAATGCTAAGAATGAGGCTGGATAGTTGAAATAGCAATTGTAGAGTGATATCTTAAAAGAATTCATTTGAGCTGGGGATGTAGCTTAGTTGGTAGAATGTTTGCCTTGCATGCCCAAGGCCCTGGGTTCAATCCCCAACACCACAAAAAAAAAAAAAAAAAAGGATTCATTTGCCAGAGCAAGGGCATCATTATGCTTAAATTAAAGGAAGAAAAGTTTATGTGGTTTGGTTAAACACTAGAGGACTGAAATGCCTCTGCATTGATGTGAATAGGGGAATTTTTAATTCTGAAAGTGAAATCCTATTACAAACATGAATTCAAGATGATACGTCCATTTTTACATTTTAGTAGATGGTCTGTAAAAGCAGTGCTTGCTGGTTTTAAAAATTCTAAGTTCTTTCCCACAAATAATTATGGGCAAGTATATAACCTAATTTCTCTTTGGGATGACCACCCATGATTATGAAAGGATTCAAATACATCATTTTTAATTGCAAGAAGACTTTGAATATCTTCCTTTGTTATAAAAGTTACATTTAATTGCCAACAGGTCACATAATTTAACAGATTTACCCAGATTTCTGTATGGCTCAAAAACAGTCACATCAAAATCTGATAACTAGTTGAAAAAAGGGTATTGTGTGCACTATTTTTTTCTTTCTATTGCTGAATTCAGAACACTTTTTAATTGTAACCTGATTACAGAGACTGAGCTCCAGAAGTAGTACATTTGTAAGGTTTAATTATTTTCTAGAAACACTTCCATTTTTATTGAAACTCCATTACAAAAATTTGTGTGGTCTGTGGAGTTCATATTATAATGATACCATTAAATTAAGGAATTTTTTTTTAAGATAAATAACTTATTTTTCCTGCTTCATTTATTCCTTTTGCTCATTGTTCTGCTCTTACCTTCCTCCATAACACACAACCCTTTTTAGTTTTTTTTTGGGGGGGTCCTGGGGATTGAACCCAAGAGCACTTTACCACCAACCTATATCCCTAGACTTTTTAATTTATTATTTTGAAACAGGATCTTACTAAGTTGCGTAGGGATTCCAGTCCCTTTTATATTTTTATTTTTAAGCAGGTCCTTGCTAAGTTGCTGAGGCTGGCCTTAAACTTGGGTGATTATCCTGAGTTGCTGGGATTATAGGTGTGTGCCACCATGCCCAGCTCAAAATACACAATATTTTTAGTGGGAACTTAATTTTATAATTCAGTGATGTGGATATATAGTATTACATAATTAATAAAATGTGCTAAATTAATGTTGTTTTTTATTTTCCTATCTTTAATATCTCATTAGGGTCTCTTTTTCCCCATCATGGTACATTTGAAGTAATAAAGAATACAGATATTGATCTGGATAAGAAGATACCTGAAGATTACTGTCCTCTTGATGTACAAATTCCTAGTGATTTAGAGGGGTCTGCATACATCAAGGTATTTGTCAAAGCACTTTTTAAGTAACTTCTTATCAATTGCCCTGAAGCTGGTTTGCTGACTTTTCCCCCTTGTTTTTATTGTCATACAGGTTTCCATTCAAAAACAGGCTCCAGACATAGGTGATCTTGGCACAGTTAACCTCTTCAAAAGACCTCTGCCCAAATCCAAACCAGGTGTAGTTATGTTCTTTCTTAATTTATATTTTTAGATAAACTGAAAATAAATATAGATAAGACAAATAGGTGTTTTGAAGTAAGAACAATTAGAAATATACTTTTATAATTTGTAAATAAAGCATTAGTGAATAGCTGTGCAATTTTTTTTTGCTCTAAATTGAACTTATTTACTAGTTTTCTCTGTGTGAAAGAAGTAAGATTTTTATATTTTAGAAAGAGTATATAGTAATGCAGTGTTTTCCAAACTTGTTTTATGTATTCAAATTTTCATGTAAGCTGGATTATACATAAAATGGTTAGAAGTTGATATATACATAAACCTTTTGTCTTTCAGGTTCACCACATTGGCAGACAAAATTAGAAGCAGCACAAAATGTTCTCTTATGTAAAGAAATTTTTGCACAACTCTCTCGGGAAGCTGTTCAGATCAAATCACAGATCCCGCATATTGTGGTGAAAAACCAGATAATCTCTCAGCCCTTTCCGAGTATGATCAGATAATTCTTTGAGATGGAATGGATAGCTGTTTGGGTGTGTAGGGGGAATAACAAAAGCAAAGAGAGAGTAGTGTGCTATCCAGAATAGCAGCCAGTAAAGCACAAAACACAAGCTACACTTCCAAGTCTGTTCTCTATACTAAATAGTGTAACTCTTGGATTTTAAAGCAGTGTATATAAAATATTTACACTAGCATGGCTACTCTTCAGCATCAGTTAAACAACTAAGATTTACCAGGGATACTGTCCTGTCTAAATGAGATGTTAGCTTAAAAATGTTTACTTATTATATTTCTAATTTGTGGAAATTGGGTTTTTATTATTCAAGAGCAATTACTTATTCTAAAACTCAGTTTATAATTAGCTGTGCACTTATATTTTACATAAATTCTTAGGATTGTGTCCTTAGGAAGGAGGAATAGGTTTTAGAAGTGAAAAATTCCATCCCAGTTCTAATGGGAGCAGGGGAAGGGTGTCTGTCTTCCAGTTGACAAGACCAGATACCAACTCTGTATTTAAAAAAAAATCAACAGTAGCAAAAACCTTGTGTTTTGTTTTGGTTTTTTTAAGGTAGGAAGAAAAAAAATAATTATATGGCATATTTACCAGTCTTCAGCCACAATTTAAGGTCGGCAGCCATATTATGGGTCAATAGAATTTGAATCATCCAAATACATATGAGTTTGTTATATTCATGAGTGGTCATTTTCATATAAAAATGTTAATCATAAAGCCTGTGCCTTTTTGAGAAATGATTCTGATTATACTTTATGAAGACAGTTTGTACCTGTCTATATCTTAGCTTATATGTGTCTGTCCTGCTTCTTTTTGTAAATAGGCTTGCAGTTATCTATTTCTTTGTGCCATTCCTCAAATGATAAGAAATCCCAAAAATCTGCTACTGAGAAGCAAAGTCCAGAGGACCACCTCTATGTCTTAGAGCATAATTTGCATCTACTGATTAGAGAGGTAATGAAATAAACATTTTTCTTTGCATTGTGGTAATCATGTCCAGGGCAGTGACTATGCACCAATCCTTGCCTGTGCCTCAGTTATTCATTTAACAACAACATTGACTACCTGAAATGAAAGAACCTTGCTACATGCCCAGGTATACAGGGGTGATCCTAACCCAGTACCTGTACCCAAGAGTGTGTGTGTGTGTGGTGATGGGGGATGTGTATTTGATACCAGGGACACTACTACTGAGCTGCACTCCCTGTCCTTTTTTTGAGACAGTCTTGCTAAGTTTCCAGGGCTGGCCTCAAATTTGTGTTCCTCCTACCTCAGCCTCCTGAGTTACTGGGAATTTCAGGCCGCCATGTGCCATCATGCCTGGCTCCATGCCTACTTTTTAGTGGTACAAGTATACAAATTGTATAAGAGAAATATAAGAAGCATATGATAAAGGGTGCCAAGGGTAGGATGATTCTGATTAAGGTAGAGGGTGAGGAAAAGTATATTGCCATGGCCTGTGAATGGCGATATTGAGTTACTTCAGGACATATTCTACACATAGGTTATCTCCAACTGTGTTTCCAGAGTTCTGATTCATAGTTTAAGGCTAATTTCTTTAGAATCTCCTTAGAAACTTTATAAAAGTACATAGCCCAGCCTCCTTAACTCACTCAAAAATCTGGCTGAATTGTGGTAATTTAAGAGCCAGTGTTTTTTGAAGACACTCGGGGGCTAGGACTGAGTTCACTGAGCCCTGGCTTCAATCCCCAGCACTGAAAAAAATTCTAAACATTGAAAAAAAAAAAAAAATTAAAAGCTCCTCCAGGGTTCTAATAGACAGCCAGGTTTGGGAACCAGTAATTGAGGTTGTACTGGGATTACTATGTCCTGATTGTATGCATTCTCTTGATAAGACTCTGTGAATAATAATTGTTTTGTTTTTAAAACTTTCAAAATAAAAGTTACAGCTTGAGAGGGGGCCCTTTTGTCTACAAACTTGTATTATGCATGATCTAGAAGATAACTTGCATATATTTCTGTGCCAACATTTCTTTTGTATTTAGTTCATATCCATTGACTTCTCTTTTTCCAAAATGTGAGCCATGTTTTTGATTGAACATTGTATAGTATTTACTCCATAGCTAGTGGTCATTTAAAATGGCTATTTTTATTAGTTTCATAAACAGACCTTGAGTTCCATCATGATGCCTCACCCAGCAAGTGCACCTTTTGGCCACAAGAGAATGAGACTTTCAGGTCCTCAAGCTTTTGATAAAAATGAAATTAACTCATTACAGTCCAGTGAAGGACTTCTGGAAAAAATAATTAAACAAGCAAAGCATATTTTTCTGAGGAGTAGGTAAGGATGAATAAAGTTACTGTTTTTCTTTGAAATTGTAGTCCTCTTTCTACAGTTGTTTCATTTATGTTATTATTTGGATGTTTCAACCTTTTTTTTCCAGGGAGAGGAAGATGGCTGCAGTGTGAAAGTTTATGGTGGTGGACTAGGTCTTAGCAAGTGTGGGGAAGACTTTGATCCATGGTTGATCTAAATTACTGTATTGCTACTATCACTACAGCAAATGTTTGCAAAGATTACTGACTAGGGACATGCTTTAGGACAAGTTGCTTCGTTCCTTCCGCTCTGCCTTCCTTTTCTTTCTTTCTTTCTTTTTTTAAATACTAGGATTGAACCCAGGGCACTCTGCTACTGAGCTAAGTCCCCACCCTTTTTTAAAAAACATTTTGAGACAGGTCTTGCTAAGTTGTCCAGGCTGGCCTTGAACTTGTGATTCCCTTACTTTGTTTAAATGGGATTATAGGAGTGCGCCATTGTTCTCAGCAGAACACCATACTTTGTTCAGTAACCCATCTTTGAGATACTTATTCCCAAACATTTTATGATTTGGAAGAATTTTTTCCTATATTTACTTATTTAATTCTGTTCTTTGGAGTAGGTAGTGTTAACCCCATTTTCACAGGTGAGAAGATTGAGGCTTTGAGAATATAGGGAAGCTTGCCTAAGGTTACAAAGTTAAAAGTAACAAAATTGGTATTTATGTTCAAAGTTTCTTGGTAAGTGATTAAGCCCCAGCTTAAATTTATCTTTCATCCTAAATTCCTTACTCCTTCCATGGTATCATGCTATCTTTTTCTTTCTTTTTTATTTTTATTTTTATTTTTTTTGTTACTGGGGACTCAACCTACGGATGCTTTACCAATAAGCTACATCCCTAGTCCTTTTTTTTTTTAATTATTCTTTTTTTTATTTCTATTCCTTTTTGTTTGTTTGTTTGTTTGTTTGAGATAGGGTCCTGCTTAAGTTGCTAAGGCTAGCTTGAAACTTATAATCCTCTTTTCTCAGCCTCCTGAGTTGCTAGAATTATAGGCTTGTCCTGTATTTTCTAAAGTCTTCCTAATTCATTTTACTAAAAGCTGAATGATCTAAATTTCTATTCTAAGACTGTGAACTAATGTGCCCAAGTCCATGTATCTCCTAGTCTTATTTTCTTTCTTTTATGCATATTGTTTACAGAGGTACTTGATGTGGTTGGACATAAATAATGTTATCTTTTTCAGTACTAAAGGGTGGCTCTTCTATTTCATTGTTGGTACTTGGTGAGGAGGTCAGTTTTTACTTCATTCATAATTTTGCCTTGATAGTACTTCAGAATTGTCATTCAGTCAATACTTTATTTATCTTGTATTTTATTATTGATATTTTATTGTTGATTTTCAGTTTTTCCTTGCTGATACAATCATAGTTTTATTAATAATTAGTTCATAGTCTTAGCATGGAAATTTAGGCCATTCAGCTTTTACTTAAATGAATTAGGAAGATATGTTTAAGAAGATAATATGCTACAGTGGAAGGAGTAAGGTATTTAGGGTGAAAAATGTGTTTAATAAGCCAGTGTTCAATCACTTGGCAAGTAACTTTGGGCAAGTCATTTAGTATCTTTGGCTCTATACTTATTTCCTTTTAGTTGGGGATATAAGATTGATCTTGGGATCAAATTAAGAAACATATGCCAAAACTCCTTATAAACAGTAAAGTATTACATAGTAGGTTACTATTAATATTCCATTTATAAATTTCAGTGACAAAAGCTGTTAATTTGAGTGAATTACTAATCTTGCAAATTTCTGAATGAACATAAAGTTAAATATTCTATGAATCATATGAGGGGTATAAGAAATAGCTGTCTTTATCGCTATTATAAATTTGAAAGTAGTAAGTACCCATCTTGTAAGCAGCAAAACTTTAAAAATGTTAATTTTGCCCCAGTTATACAAATAATGTGATGTCCAATAAGAACAGTAAAGAAAAAAAACCCATCTATGTAATACTATATACAGTGAAATCTATTAACACATTAATGTATTTTTACACATGTGTGTTGGGGTGAGTTTATCTCTCTTTCTCTCTCTCTTTTTTTAAACAAATCTGGAATCCTAAAAAAAAATTTATTTTTTTTTTTTTTTGGTACCAGGGATTAAACTCAGGGGCATTCGACCACTGAGCCACATCCCCAGCCCTATTTTATATTTTATTTAGAGACAGGGTCTCACTGAGTTGCTTAGTACCTCGCTTTTGCTGAGGCTGGCTTTGAACTCAAGATCCTCCTGCCTTAGCCTCCTGAGCAGCTAGAATTACAGGCGAGTGCCACCACACCCATCTTCTAAAATATTTTTTAGTTTTTTATTTTATTTTATTCTTTGGCACTGGAAATCAAACCTGGGGCCTTGATCATGATAGGCAGGTGCTCTATCACTGAGTCACATCCCTAGTCCTAGAATCATAAAATCTTATATCCTGGTTTCACTTAGTATTATATTGTAATTTTTTTTCTTTTTCATTAAATGCTTCTCAAATATATTTTAGTAGTCATGTTATGTACTATTATGTGAATATTCCATTGTTTTCTTCCCAGTTCTCAGTTACTAGGTATTTTTTACTTCCAGTTTATTGATACGTGCTGAGTGGAATATTATCACATATATATCTATCTGTTATAGGAATTTCAAAGCACTGTCAGGGAAACAAATCATGGAAAAAGAAGAAAAAGTTAGGAACTGATATAAGACACCATAATGGAGCTAACCTTACAGGTGTTTATGTAAAAGCCCCTTGTCCCCAGTGGCTATTTTTATTTTTTCCTATTTTCTCAAGGCTTTTCTTTCTCTTTCCAGTAAATTAGAAACAGTAAAGTATTACATAGTAGGTTACTATTAATATTCCATTTATAAATTTCAGTGACAAAAGCTGTTAATTTGAGTGTATTACTAATCTTGAGAATTTCTGAGTGAACATAAAGTTAAATATTCTATGAATTATCTGAAGGGCATAAGAAATAGCTGTCTTTCCAGATAATTAGAAACTAGGGACCTTCAGTATTTTTTTTAAGTTGTCAACGGACCTTTATTTTATTTATTTATATGTGGTGCTGAGAATCTAACCCAGAGTCTCACACATTCTAGGCAAGCGCTTTACCACTAAGCTACAACCCTAGCCCCATGATTTATGCTTTGGATCTAAACAGTTACTATTATGTAAGATACAAAAGAAAGATTACTGTATTTGGAAATAAATTCCCTGGTTTTTGGTGTTGAAATTGGATTCGCATGTTTTGCAGCCTAGCCTGCAGCTACGTAACCTTGGGCATATTGCTTAACATTGCTAAATTTCTTTTTCTTTCCTTCTAAAAAATGGAGATGATGGTACCTATCTAACACAATGGTTGTTAGATTAAGTAATACTATACTCATTACAATATTTGGTATATGATGAGTACTTGAATCTCATTTCTCACTTGTATTTATTATATTTTCTCTCATGGAGTACAAGGATTTTTGTTGTTGTTGTTTTTGTTTTTGGAGGGTTTTATTGTTGTTGTTTTGTTTTTTGTGATGCTGGGAATCAGACTCAGGGCCTTATATATGCAAGGCACTCTACCAGCTGAGCTATATCCTCAGCCCAAGATTTTGGTTGTATTTAAAGTCTCCAGCTTTTCTTGAATATGATGATGATTCTATTACAATAATAGGTATAATTGTGGATGTGTCCCAAGTCATTTGTTACCAGGGATAAAGTACAGACATTTATGAATGATTCATATTCAAGTTAGTACCAGAGAAGTATCTTTCTCACTTGTGGTTTGACAAGCTTTCTTGAGTGAGACCAAACTAATGGAGTTAAAAGGGAATAAATGCATCCTGAATTGTGGTAATCAGGTGTGTGACCACAGCATGTTATAATGTGAAGCTGAGCACCAGCACATCAGTGCAGCGTGTGGGAGGTTCTTAGAACTCTCTGTACCTTTCTTTAAGATCTTTTTTTTAAAGTGGTAACATTTTCAAAAGTACTCATCTAATTTCCAATTTTTCATGAAAATGTTATGAGTGATTTAAATCCTTTCATTTATATGGTGACTTTTTAAAAATTTTACCTTCTTTTCTTTAAAAGAACTGCTGCAACCATTGACAGCTTAGCAAGTCGCATTGAGGATCCTCAGATACAGGCTCATTGGTCAAATATCAATGATGTTTATGAATCTAGTGTGAAAGTTTTAATCACATCACAAGGTTATGAACAAATATGCAAGTAAGTATCAAAAATAAAAGGTAGGTGTCTAATGTTAAGATGCTTGTTATGTCCTGGTTTTTGTTGAGTGATTATGTTAAGCTTTTGGTTTCTATTTGCTTGGGTGGCATAACATTCCAGCAAATTATATCAGCTATAAAGTGTTTGTGAGAATGAGAGGTAAGAATATGTAATATAGTGTCTCTTAGATAAATGTCACACATTTAAGCTACAGTAAGAGGTAAACTCCAGCACTGAATAGAAAGCTGTCTTGCCATCTCTAATGTTTAGTTCATGTTTAGAGGCTGTGGCAAGTCTAGGGTATATGAAGAAGTAAAGAAGGCCATTTATATTAGAGCCCATACCCTCCATTTTGTGCCTAGAACAGCTGAAGTTTCTCATCAGAGCTGGTATTGATCTGGGTCTAATCCAGTTCATGATTGTGCCCTTAAAAGTAAGTTGATAGCTGTCTGTCTGTGAAGGGGTCAGAATGATTTTTGTCCATTAATGGAAATGCAGTGTATTTGATTTGCATTCACACATCAGAAGTTAATACAGTTGGCTAGGAGCCATGAAAAGGGGTTTTGGGTCTCAGGTGAGCCTCTACAAAATTTAACAACTGACAAGATATAGCTGAATTCCTTCTTCCAGGTTAGTCTGAGAGAACTGCCAGCATACATTTGTCAGGATCTGTGAGTACCTTTTTATTTTTCAAGTGTTAGCTGCATATTCAGACATACCTAACTAACTACAGCAAGCAAAACACTGTGAGAGACAAAATTGCCACCATTTGGAGTATGAGTGGAAAATGCATTTATAATGCTGTTTTTCATTATGGAAATTTTAATTCACTGTGTTTTAAATGTAAAATAGTAGATAATGTAAGATCAAATATGGAAGATTAAAAAAGAGCATACAATGAACAAAAAATTAATTTTGAAATTCCAGGGCAAAAAGGTAGAGTGAAGCTGGATCATAGTTTTCTAATTCTTTTTATTTTTGTATTTTTTTTTACTTGTTCTAATTAGTTATACATGACAATAGAATGCATATTGACACATTATACATAAATGGAGTAAACGCTCTCCTTATGGTATAGTTTTCTAATTCTGTGCTTCAAGAAATAAAATAATCAGGGCAATTTGTTTGTTGGGGGGTGTTGAATATAAATGAAACAAGTTTGGGTGGGTCTTTAAACTGTTATGGTGGGTGATAGGACCATAGGCCTTCATTATATTATAATCTACTTCTGTTTGTGTTTAATTTTTTTCCATAATAAAATAATTAGTATTAAGATACTTTGTATACAACCAGAGATATGAAAAATTGTGCTCTATGTGTGTAATATGAATTGTAATGCATTCTGCTGTCACATATAAATAAAAAAAAAATATTGAGTGAGTGAGCACAAAAGGAAGAAAAAATTATCAGCATTCAGTAGTTTGTGTCTGGAACCAAGACCAAAACAACTGTTAGATTTAATTATAGAACCCAATGTAAATTCTGTGAAGAAAGTTTAGTGATAATGTAGCCTTGACAGAATGAGAGGGCATCAGGGAGTAGAAGGGACTAATAAGATGCCTTTTTTCTCATCTTTTAGAGCTGGAGTTAGTTTATGACATTTAGAATTAAAGGTCCTCACAACTCCTCAGGAACAGCCATGTTAAACAGTCTTACACATCTTTCTAGGAAAGTCTGCATTTACAGGCATATTTATTTCACCTATAACCTGCTTCTTTTACACAGATTTGTGTGTTTTTTTAAAATAAGGGTTAGGGTTCACATAGCAATTTTAAATTCCCTGTTATATAATTATCATTGCTTTCTAATTTCAGAACATTTCTGTCACCCCAAAAAGAAACTATGCATATTAGCGGTCATTCCTGATTTCTGTGCTTTTTCACTCTGAAATGTTATGTCAGTGAAAAACATTCCTTTTCAGAACACATAGATCTATCTCATTCTTTTTTCAGCCTTGTGTTTCATTTTATGTATCAAGACTTTTAACCCTCTATTAATGAACACTTTTGCTGAGTGCCAGAAAAGTTAACTTAATTACATGTGCAAATATATCTTTATTAGATAAAGTTTTTATCAGATATAATTGCTGGATCAAAAGATAAGAACATTTAAATTTTTTAGTCATATTACAAATGGTTTTTCAAAGTGGTAGTCACAAGTATGTTCCTACCTATGGTATATAATAAGAATTCCTATTCTTTTATACCCTTATTTTTAAAATTTGCTTAGATTTATGTTTTTTCTTTATGCCTTCTGAGTTTTGTGTTTTTCTTTCAAAAAACAATGTAAATTTCAATTCATCAAAATCAAAACGTTATGTAGACTATTATTAAAATACCTTATTCACAAATACTTGCTATAAAACAATGTTAAAAACGAGGTATATATATATATCAAACATAGAAAGACGGTGCTGTTTTCTATATTTGTTTATCTAAGTTATGTAATTTGAGGGATTTCCAGTCTCTTGTGTGTTCTTTGCTGAAATTTTAGGTTGTTTTAGAAAATTGTAGTGATCTGAATGTTATTTATTGAATATTTTATGAGTTTCTTTGTTTGACCTAAGCCAGTTTAATAGAATGTATGTATTCTGAATTGTTTGCTAATTAATTCAGGAAGAGCCAAACCTTTTTATTTTCTGTACGAAAATTTAACCTTTGGTTAACTATAGTCCCAATTTCTGAGAAACCCGATAAGGAAAGATATGATCTGTATTACTAAGTGTCATTGTTTATTGAAACATGATCCCAAAATGGTAAACTGTATCTAGATTGAGGGAAAAATTTTTTTTTTTTCTTTTTGATACCAGGGATTGAACTCAGGGGGCACTAGACCACTGAGCCACATCCCCAGCCCTATTTTGTATTTTATTTAGAGACAGGGTCTTACTGAACTGCTTAGCACCTCGCCATTGCTGAGGCTGGCTTTGAATTCGAGATCCTTCTGTCTCAGCCTCCTGAACCACTGGGGCCACCTCATCCAGCAGATTGAAGGGAATTCTAAATGCTGATGGGGATGACTTTGGACTTCCCTGAATGGGAAAACTGAGCATCTCTCTTATGGGGACCCTGGAAATATTCCTCTACAGTTATACATATTCCCAATATGAATCTTTTCATAAGAAAGGTGTACTGCTGCTATGTAGACAGCTGCATGTGCTTCTGTGTGGACTGCCTTAGAAGAAGAGCATCTGATGTTGACCTCCTGAGTAGACTGATGTTCATTGTGATCTGCAATGAGTCTGATTGTTCAGTTGAACCAAAGAAGACCTTTTCTTCCCCAGAAGTGTTGGTGTAGCATAGTAAAACTGTTATGATTTTTCCATGATTAAGTTTTACTGTTTGTAGTACTATATATTTTTTGAACATTTCTGATTTTTAGTGTATGTGTCTATAAAGGTCCATTCAGCTGCAATTGAATATTGGAGTTGAGCAGATTCGAGTTGTACACAGAGATGGAAGAGTAATTACACTGTCTCATCAGGAGCAGGAGCTACAGGATTTTCTTCTATCTCAGGTAATTGTTGCAGACTACAGATCATAAGCCCCTTCCTCTTATAACTGCTTAAAGAGCAAACTGAGTAAGAAGTAGTTAAAATGTAGTAAGTTATATAAGGAGAAAATCAGTGTTTCCCTCTTTCATTTAATTTTTAACATTATAATTTGTGACCTATTGGTTAGTCGAAAGTGTTGATAAATTCTTAGATTTGTTGTACTTTGTGTTTTGGATGAAGAACAAGTTTTGAGATTAACAAGTTTCTTGTTTTGCAGATTGCTGAGGTTTAGCCTCTTCAGAACTAGAAGTGAAGTATTAACCTAAGAAAATTAGAGAAAGGGGGTCAGATACAAAACTATAATGACCATTATCTATAAAAAGAAGTGGAATATTTTAATCATTAACCCTAAGAGAGAGTTCCTCATATTAAGGCAGTCTAGAAAAGTACTAGGTACTAGTCTCCACTCTACCACAAACTTGCTTTGTGACACTGTACAAGTTTCTGGTCTGTCCTTCATCTATAAAAGGCAGTACTTTTCGTATCTTGTTTGTGAATTTTAATCTAGTGAAATGCTGAATTATGGGAGAAACGATAAGTTTTTGAAATACTAGTGTATAATACTTTTTTTTTACTCCACATAAAATTAAGGGAAAAAAATACTAAAACTCTCCATTCTTGCATCAGTAATCTTACATATTGATTTGCCTCTTTGGTGCCAAATACATAAAATGCATTTGTGAGGCATGACAGCTCTTAGCTAATTATATCCTAAATGGCTTTGGTTAGCTCAAGCACACACATAAAAATGTATTGGAATGTTACTGAATAACTCCCAGAATTGATGGGAAGTTTAGAGGTGAAGGTTTGCAAATGGCAGGGATCAAAGGAAGCTAGGGGAATGGCAGTGTTGCTATCCTGGCACTACTGCATCCCCCACTGGTGGCAGAATGCATTCATTCAGCGTATGACCAAGAAACAGGTAACAAGCCGGGTGTGTGGTGCATGTCTGTAATCCTAGTGGCTCGGGAGGCTGAGACAGGAGGATCCAGAGTTCAAAGCCAGCCTCAGCAATAGCAGGATGCTAAGCAACTCAGTGAGACCCTGTCTCTAAGTAAAATACACAGTAGATCTGGAGATGTAGCTCAGTGTTGAGTGCCCCTGAGTTCAATCCCTGGTACCCTGTCCCCTACCAAAAAAAAAGATGGCATACTCAGGAGGATCTGTTGATTAGGGTCTATGTACAACATTATGGGTGTAGGAGAGCCACCAAGCCACAGTGTGGTAACTTGCTGTTAGTAGAAACTGGGTAACCAGGCCCCAGGGTCTTAGTAGTCACCAGTCCTAGGCCAGGGTTGGGGGAAAGAATAAGTTATAGGAACCCTAAACGGGAGAGTAATGTAAAACAAGCCACCTTGATGAGACCAGCAGCCTTTTGTCAAAATAAACAACCAGTCTGGATAACTTCACAGGGAAAGTACCAGGGGAATAAATGCTTTTATCACACTCTCTTCCTTGCCACCTTGCTGGGTCTCATTGATAATCCTCATTACATAGGTGGCTGCCTTTGCCTGAAGTCAGAGGACATAGAAGCTGGTAGCCAACACTTGAGCCTCCCAGGGCAGAGAAGTTCAGTGGAGACTGGATTTGAATAGGGAGTAGAAGATGCTTGCTACTTTTAGTGATGCCTTACATTCAGTGATCTATCAGGAGACTCCAGTTGGCCAAGTTTAGTTCATGTGCCTGTTTTGAAGCTGCTGGTAAACAAGGGATTTGAGTATCAGGCAATTTTAGCTACTTCAGTGGAAGATGGGGTTCTGCTCCTTCTCCCTAGTAGTCACATAGAATAGGACTCTTCAAACATAAGACATGGAAAACCCCAACAGTTTATGAGCATGATCAAATTGCAGAGTAAATATCTGTGCTGTTTGTCAGTCAAATTTCTTTTTTCATCCACAGATGTCACAGCATCAGGTTCATGCAGTTCAACAGCTAGCCAAGGTTATGGGCTGGCAGGTACTCAGCTTCAGTAATCATGTGGGACTTGGGCCCATAGAGAGTATTGGCAATGCCTCTGCCATAACAGTGGCCTCCCCGAGTGGTGACTATGCTATTTCAGGTACTCTGCTTCTTTTAAAGAACAGACCTTTGGGAGTTTGACCTTAATATTTAGCTTTAATAATTAAGTATATGTAAAAGTAGTAGTTAACGTACATACACTGATATTTATCTGATAATACTTATTATTCAAAATGAGATTATTACTTTTCTTTATAGAAGTTATAAAAATGTTCAGCTTGGCGAGCACATTTTCTAGTAGATCCTCTGTAAAGTGTCATCAACATTTTTACTACTGCAGACCCAAACATTTTGTGGATAAAAACTTTAAAAAATATAGCTGTAAACATGGAAAGAATAATATCTGATGCCAAAAATATAAAGGGATGAAATAGAAGAGAGCTGTTTTATTAAGCACCTATGATGAGTGGGTACTTTAATAGGACTCCCACATACATTATCTAGCTTAAATTTTACATTTGTAGGACTTAAATTTTTAGTATGATCTTTTTCTACTATCTGCTCTTAATACTTTAAAATTCAAAAATTGGGTAGTTTGAAATATCTCCCCACAGGATCCTAGTCTGACTCTGTAAGCTTAGTCATTGCTATATTTTTATTGCTAGGAATTTCTTTTTTGTTTTTTGGTGATAGGGATTAAATGCAGAGGGTTGCATATGCTAAACATGCATTCTTCTATACCCATTGTCCCGTACTGCTAGGAGTTTCAAATTACCTCTTTTGTTTTTCCTGAGTTAGTAGCTAAAACCTCATTAAAACCTGATATTCTTAATTCAGAATAATCTTTCCTTTATGCCTTCCAGTCTTTATTCTGAATAGTTGAGTAGGCTTTATATATTAGCCTACTTATTGAAAGTTGAATTATCAAATGAATGTGTTTTAAAAAACAAGTCAGTGATTTTCAAAAAATGTAGGACTTTCCTACGCCAAAATTCTTCTTGCCTAATTTTTGTATTTAATAAACAGTAAATCAGAGATATTTATACCAGCCTGGAGTGAGTGTGTGTGTGTGTAAATTAGTTTTAGAAAGTTAGTATATTGAAATTGAAAAGAACTTTTAACAAGATTAACTTGATGAAGTGATAAGGATTTTTATATTCACAGTAGAATAAAGTTGTGGGATTTATCCTTGTTTTCTGGTTTGCAAAAATGAGTGTAATTACTATTTTGGTTTTTCTCCATAGTTCGTAATGGACCTGAAAGTGGCAGCAAGATTATGGTTCAGTTTCCCCGTAACCAGTGTAAAGACATTCCAAAAAGTGATGTTTTACAAGATGGTAAATGGAGTCATCTTCGTGGGCCATTTAAAGAAGTTCAGTGGAATAAAATGGAAGGTCGAAACTTTGTTTATAAAATGGAGCTACTTATGTCTGCACTTAGCCCTTGTCTGCTATGATTTTTTTCCTGAAATTGACTTGAGATGTTTGCAAATTAATTGTAAGCACAAAGAAGAGAAATCTTCCAAAGGAGTATTATTTAAAAATAATAATTAGTAAATGTTTTCCTAGCAATTTGAAATCTTTCACTTTATAAGTGATGTACTTTGAAATGCAGAAGTTTATGTACAGTTGTAGGTATATGGGGAGATGTAAAATAATACATTTTTTTTTTTTACTGCAGTTAACCTGAAAGTGTTATTAATGGAGGGGATTAAATTTGCTGTTTAAAATACCCAGTCTTTGATGTTAGCATCAAATAAAGTGTGTAGTTAAAAAATCTCCAATTTTTGCCGAGCTCTTAATAGCCCTAATGAATTGTTTCCTTAATCAACTTCTCATTCCACTGTTTCTAAAAAAGATCACATAAGGACATTGAGACACTCTATCATCTAGCTTTCTTACAGAACTTCACTTGCACTGATGAAGCCAGACCCTGTCCTTGAAGTATACAAGCACATGGCAGCAGAGGAACAGGTCTTCCCTTTAATTCTAGGGCTCCTAGGGTGTGCTCCTGTATTAGTAAGTGAAGATTTCTTCTCCATTTGTCTTCTTTTGCATATCTTGGTCTAAGCAGGTAGTTATAGAAATTGTTTGGAAGGGGCAGCTGAAAGCATGGAAAGCTGCAGATTTGGGGCTGGGATGTACTTCAGTGGTACAGCGCTTGCATGGCATGCATGAAGCCCTGGGTTCAATCCCAAACACTGCAAAACAAAACAAAAACTGTATCTGTCTTTTTTGTCTATTCTCCCACCTGAGAGACCTCATGAGCAGCACTAAGTTCATGTTCATGCCCAGCTCCCTGTGGTAGCCCTTGGATTGCTTCCTCTAGTTATAGTCTTTTCCATTAGCTCTCTGCTTTCTCAAAGGGAAAAAAAAGTAATGGGTTAATGGGTTGATTTTTCAAGTAGTATGTTTGTACTTACCCCATTCTAAAGCGTGCCAGAAGAATTCCCATTAGTAAGAGGCTTATATGCTTTTTAATAGCACTGAAAATAATATATGTAAGGTCTCCTTATAAGTAAAGCTTTCAATTTTTAAAATGTTCTACTTTAATAATTTATAAGATTATCAATAATAAAATCCTTTGTATTTCTCCACCTCTTTTCTTCTTTTTGTGTACTGGGATGAACCCAGGGGTGTCATACCATTGAGCTACATCTCCAGCCCTTTTAATAAATTTTATTTTTTATTTTGAAACAGGATCTCACCAAATTGCACAAACTGGCCTGTAACTTGCAATCCTCCTGTCTTAGCCTCCTGGATTGCTGGGATTAAAGGCCTATACCACCACCTTCTCTCTTTTTCTTTAAAAGAAAAAAAAAAAGTTACGCCCAGGTGCCATGGTATATGTCTGTAATCTCAGCAACTCAGGAGGCTTCTGAAGCAGGAGGACTACAAATTCAAGGCCAACTTGGGCAATTTAGGGTGACCCTGTCTGAAAAAACAAAAAGGGGTGGGGATGTAGCTCAGTGGTAGAGTGCTACTGGGTTCAGTGCCCAGTACCAGAGGAGGTGGGTAGTGAAGATTG
This sequence comes from Marmota flaviventris, assembly GCF_047511675.1. Lineage (NCBI taxonomy): Eukaryota > Metazoa > Chordata > Mammalia > Rodentia > Sciuridae > Marmota > Marmota flaviventris. The sequence goes on from NC_092506.1 coordinate 80,974,219, forward strand.
TAGGCCATGATATAATACCTTTGTGCCTTTGTTTGCTTTTTTCCTCTTCTTTTGAAGGTATTGTATCTTGACCTGGGGGTGCAGTTCAGTGGTTGAGCATTTGTCTAGCATGCTTAAAGCCCTGGCTTCAATCTCCCATGAAAATGTAAAGAATTGGTATTACTCTGCAGCTTTCAAAATCTTTTTTTTGTGTGTGTGCCAGGCATGGTGGCACATGCCTGTATTCCCAGGGACCCAGAAGGCTGAAGCAGAAGGATCACAAGTCCAAAGCCAGCCTCAGCAACTTAGTGAGAGGCCTTAAGCGACTTAGCAAGACCCTGCCTCAAAATAAAAAATAAATAAGAGGCCTGGGGATGTGCTCAGTGGCTAATCTCTGGTACCAAAATATCTTTTGCTGGGAGTAGGGGGGTGGGCAGTACTGGGGATTGAACCTAGAGGTATACTTTATCACTGAGCTCTACTCCAGCCCTTTTAATTTTTATTTTGAGACAAGGTCTCCCTAAATTGCCACGGCTCATCTCAAACTTGTAATCCTCCTGCCTCAGCCTCAATTGCTGGGATTACAGGTTAGCACCAACACGCCTGTAAAGTTATTTTAAAAATCTTTAGTGCTTCAAAAATCCTGGTGGCCCACAAAATTTGCCAGGTTAACAGGTACAATTCTAGTCACATGAGTCTTTCTTGTGATTTTTTAAGGCTCACACTGGCACAGTGAAATCAAAGTCTTTGGAGGACCAGTTTCATTTTGTGTTATTAAATTTCCCTCCATTGTAGATTGATAGTTTGGTAAACTAATAAAAATTAATTACTAGAAAAATGAAACTTAAAAAAGATATAAAACTCCCTTTATTGGATTATCATAGACATAAAATTTCTGTAAAATATAAAACTTTCTGAATGCTTTGTTTCTGTGCTTATTCTGTTGGGAACCAGTAGTGGCTCACGGACCAGGACCACCCTTTGAGGAGAATGCACAGGTTCTTTTAAATTCTATAGACTCAGAATCATATGTCCTCCTTTCCCCATTTGTTTTATTAGTCACTTTAATAAAAGCCATTACTTACCTAGAGGATAGTAGAAACTGAAGCAAATGAGGGTGGGGAAAATGACAGCTTAGTTTCTGTTAGCAATTCCTATGACTTATGTTTATTTCCATTTTCCAGTTTGACATTCCATCGTGAATTACCTTGATATGGAAGGACATACTGTGGAACTTGGTTGACAGGAGAAAAAACACTTAGTTCCTTGACAAGCATTTATCAGGTTGGCAAAAGAGCTACCTTTGAATGTCTCCTCTGCTACTAGCTAGCTGTAAGCCTGGCAAATTTACCCACCCTCTGAGCCTGTTTCCTTACTTATTAATGGGGACAAGGACACCTCTCCCCAACCTCAACTTTGAATAAGATTGATAATGGATCTTAAATTCTAATGTACTTCATTGAATAAACGAATACCCACACAAATTCCAATGTACTTCGTAAATATAAAGCATTAAGCAACTATGGTTCTAAGAGTCAAACCAATTAGAAGTTAGAAAAACAGTACCAGCTTTATTTATAATCTGGAGAAAGTATTTCAGAATGTCCAGTATTCCTATTTGTAAATGTTTTGTAAATGATTGAAAACCATGAGTGCTTCAGGGGATAGGAAGATTTAGGAGTTTTTCCAGTTAATTTTTAAAACCCTGCTTTGTAGTCTACCTCTCTCCTTACTCCCTGCCTTTAATTTGTTCACTCTTAACATCCCAAATCCTGTTCTTTGATGCCTGACATACTTGGGGCTAAAAATAAAGCCTTTGAATTTCACTTTAGGATGATAACTTTCCCAAGTCTTATAGACATAAAGGCAATTCACAACTGAGAAATCCGGTTACACAGCACCATAATGCAAGTGCTGCTTAGAAGTCATAGCTTTTGCATTGTTCTCAAGTTTATTGTCTCCTGATAGAAACTTATCCTGTAGAAATGCTCCAGGAAGCAGATTCATAAAAGATTGTATAAGGATTATCAAAGAAGACTGTAAAAGTGAAGGGACCAATCTAAATGTCCTTCATTAAGAGGAAGAATAATTAGATAATACTAGAGGAGCCCCTGGTTCAGGTGTTCATTCTTACTTCTCTAAAAGTAGAGATCATTTGTTAGCTGCCATAATCTGGTTTCCCTTGCTTAGAAACCAGAAAAACTTCCATGTTACAGCTTCATCTTCCTATTTGCTGGTGGTGAATTGGTGTATAGAAATGTTTGTGCCCGTGTGTGTGTGTAGTAGAATAGACTATTTGACTTGAAATTTGACAGATGAGGAAGAAGTTTGAGATATAAACATGACATACAGACTGGAAAACCTCCTGATAATTTAGTGAGTGTGCCAAGGAGAGGCTAATGTCAGAATCTCCTATTTTACCCAAATTATTCATGGCCTTTCTTTCAACTTTCTTTGTAAGTGCACCCACCCAATCTGAGTCGCTTGGGACGCAAAAAGTCAGCTATGAAGAACTATCATGTGTTCAGTATTTGGAAAAGCCTAATTGAAATAGTATATCACTCTCTCAAACTTCACCAGACTTATTTACTAGAACACTTTCAACTCAAAGAAATATCCCTGATATCATTTGATCAGAAATTCTAATTAGCACAGGAAACTGGGTAAGTTCACATTGTTTCGTAGAAAAATTTCTACTAAAGTAAGTAAACTATGAGGTACCTGAAGGAAAAGTATTTTGCATAAAAACCTGTTACACCAAAAGGATTTAACCTACCTGTGCATGCACTTTTAAAGGCCAAATCTAAAGCTAAAACTTGCAAAATTTCACATTAGCCACATTAGCAATATCCTCTCTCTCATCATCAAATATTCAGTCTCCAATAAACTTTACATAAAATCCACTTATATTATAAAATGTTGAATTCCTTGAAAGAGGAAGAGACTCAAAGGAGAGAATTAAATGCATTAGTTAGCAAGAGTAAAGAAATCATGTAGGTTGAAGGAACTCGTTTAATGTCATAGAAAGTTTGTCTAAGATTTTTATTTTTTTATATATTACTTGAAACAAAAAATAGTTTTTCAGTGAACAATTATAATATATCCATGCTGTGAATTGCCTTGTGCAGGAAAGAGAAAGAATAGAATTGAGGAAAAGGTAGAGACACAAAATAATACCCAAAACCCCTTAAGGAAAATCAAGCAAGTTGAAGGGTAATATGTATAATAGAATCCAATCTGACTAAAAAGAAAGTAAGTTGAATATGTTATATCATAATTCATAAGCCAATCTAGAAGGATACTCATCAAATTTAACTATAGTTCCCTCTGGGAAGTAGAGTTTAAAGGGAGAACGTTTACTTTATGTATAGACTTAACTATCATTTGAATTTTCAAGAAGGATTTATCACCTTTGTAATTAAACCAAAACCAAACACACATACCTGATTTTTTTTTCAATAAGCTACCATTTTTATTGCAATGTGGCCATTTTTGTAAGGGTGGGGAATTTGACCTTAAAACAATGTTTCATCTAAGGCTCTTTATTATAAAGAAATTGCCATCATGACTATATTCAAAGTATCTTTAATTTTGGGAGATTTACATGGTAAACAAAATTCCTACACTTATTCAGAAGTGATTTCAATGGAAATCAAAAAGGCATTAATAACATCTATTTCTTTTAAGAAGAAATGCAGATAATAGGAATGAACAGTCAGGTACTAGATAAATTGATGACACAGTTAATGAAACTTAATTGGCATTTCTTTGGGGGGATTAAGCTCATCATAAAAAACAGTGCCTCTAATGCATAGTATTATATTCGTGCTGCCATGTCACAAAAAAGGCTTGCCAAAGCAGGTGAGGTATATGAGTGCCCCAGTGCCTCACAGAACTACAATTTCACCATCTGACCAATGGATAATACTCTCAGGACATTCAATCTGCTTACACTGTACAGATCCTGAGCTATTCACATGGACAGTCACATTCATTGTAGTGTTAGCTGCAAGGGAGGTATATAATCAGCTGTTTGGGCTAAAATAAGACAGGAAAACATTCTTTGGATTCTAAGTAAAAGTAACCATGTTAAAGAGTCTAACAGCCAACACTGACAGGATCTTAAATGAATTATATCTCATTTGTTGTGTTGGAAGGGCCCAGTGGAAAGAGAGAAACCAAAATCAAAATCTAATGCAATCCCAATGGACTGGAGAGGAGAAATGAAATCCCCTTAAGATCCAGGTGGCACTTGACTGCCATTTTTTAACCATTTTCCTTCAAATGAAACTACTACAATGTCTCTCACTTTCTCTTCAAGTGTCAAATGGTCCTTAATATCATCCAAGCCATTTACTTGCCCCTCATGTTTAATATCTGTAAATTTCTTTTTAATGGCAACTTTAAGCTTAGCATGAAGCAGAGGGCACTTTCAGGAGCCCAGAATGTAAATACTAGGTCTTCTTTCTTACATTCTTGTTTTGTACGGGGCATCCTACAAAGCATATCGGCAATCATTCAGAGGTAGCAACTTCACAAAGATGTGTAGGGGTCCTCCACAATATCACCAATGTCACCCACCAAGATAATCTTTGCTTCCTCTATAATTATTTATATTTTTTTAATCACTTAAACAGAAGAAAACTGCTTTTTCTTTCTCGGATCTCCCCTTGTGTATAAGATTTCCTTACTTTAATGTCATTAAAAACTTTGATGACTTCATCATTCACTGTAACTCCAGATGCCATAGCACCCATGCTTGTGACTGCAGCAGTGGTGGCTCATGACTCTGGGCACTCACCTGATTTTTAAAAAGTTGTGGAAATAGTGACCTCAGCAACCATATTCTTTGTCCTTAAGGATCGGAAATGCTGCAATGGGTGGATTCAGATGTGCAGAAAGCCATATACACTGGCAACTCACAACATTTGTTAGTGGGAGTTGATTTATGGATGGTTGTGCTGACAATAACCGCAGGATTTGCTCTGCTTTCAATCAAGTAGATGAATCTGATGTCTCCCTAGGAACTGGGTACAAGACACCTGGGCTGGATAAGTAAATGCTGATAGCAGCAAGAGACCAAGTGTTTCCACTTTATCCAATATTTCTTCTAGGGTTGCCAAGGAGACTGTGTCACATCTCTGGGGGGTCTACCCTATCATATTTGGCTCCTTGGTCATTCCTTGGCACTTCATACTGTCACCTTTTCTCTACCCATTGTTATGCTTATCCAGCCCCTCTGCTAAGAGCCAAGTATATGATGCATGGCATTTTTGGTCGAAAGGTGACGCCAGCTAGCCATTGAGATGATATGATTATGTTAAGATTTGCATTCATATGGATATTGGACTCCTGCTGTTCACCTAGGCCAGCTAGGGACTCCTGGAGAGTTCCCATTGGTTGGGGAAGTACAGTAGGAGGGAGTTCCGGGGGAGGAGCTCTCTCTGCGGGTCGGGAGGAGGCCGCGTGGGTGGAAAAAATCTCTGCCCGGGGGTACCGGACATTGGCGGCAGTTTCAAAAAATAAACTTTGTTTCTGCTTGAGTGGCTCGTGATTTTGTGCCCAGCCAGACTGCGGCACCTCTGAGTGGAATTTTCTCTTAGGCCTTGTCTCTATATTCCTGCACTGGACAAGACACTGTGATAATCTTATTTCTCACTGCCCTTGTTCCTCCTCTGTGTGGTACTGCTTCAAATCAGAATAAGCCTGAAATTCTCTCAGTTATTTACCATCTCATGTGGGCTTCAGAGGTCATGGATTCTCTGTTTCAATTTTCCTTACAAATCTAGAACACCAGGAAATGAGAAAGTACAATATATACTTTTTTGGATTCTTAGATCATAACTGAGAAGATGTTGTTGACAAAGCTTGTCTGTTCTGTAGGACAATTTATGCACCATTGAACTAGCTGGTACAATTTTCACTCCTAGTTTAAGCCCTGTCCAAGGCAGAAGGACTCTAGAATTACAATTAATATTCTAGAAGCACAAATTTCAAATTGGTTCTTCTGGCTACAATACAGAGAGAACTGTTGTGCTAATAAGGTGTTTTTCTGAAGTGTAAAATGTTTATTGTTTAAACCAATGGGATTAGTTCCATGTGCCAGACTCATGGCTATGTTAGATTCTTTTATGTATGCTCAGAACATTACCCAGAGCCTTTGAGTTCTTGGCAGGAGTGAGCTCACATAAAAGACTCGGACTTTATATTCAGGTTTTATTTCATTCTTTGAAACATTTTTTCACAGTTTGAAACAACTTATAACTTAACATTACACTGGCCAAGCCCTATGATTTAATATTTTCTTTTTTAACAACAGACAAAAACCTTAGGCTGTGAGATATAAAAATGGGATAGCTTTAAAAGTGCACAAATAAATCAGCCTTTCAAAGAAATGGAAAGCTATGAAAATAACCTTTATGAGATTCTTCGGGGGCAATTTAATTTACATCTGAGTGTGCCTGTGGGGGTCTCCTCTGAGTGTCCTTTTCCATTTCTCCTTTTACTCTGAAGCTCACCATCCCTGACTCCTGACAAACTGAGCAATGGAGTTTTGAAGAGCAGATAATGTGAAAGAGGAAGCACACACTCCCCAGCTACCCAGCTCCAAACTCTGCTTTAGGCTTCCTGTGAGAAAGAGGAGAAAGACATAAGCAGCTTATCCTTGATCCCCTTTTTCTCTGGTATGCCTCACCCTGTTTCTCCATGGCTGTGCAGAAACTGTCCTGGCACGGGGCCTGGTTCCTCTACTGTCTGGGAAAGGGCCATTAAGAGTGCATGTTTGGATGTGTGTATACAAAGGTGACCTGAAGATGAGCTCCTGCCGCATACCAGGTGCTAGAGCTACATGTCCATTGTGTAAACTTGCTACTCTCTTGTCTTTGGAATCAAGTATGGTAGTGCCTTTGGAGTCCTTCATTAGATCACTACCAGTTGCTATCTGAATACTCCAAAGGACCTCTTCCTGTAGCTCTGGGTTCATTATTTAGGGAAAGGTCTAATCTAATGGATTTCTCCAGGCAACTCCTTACCTTCAATATGGAAGCAGAAAAGATATACATTGGGAATCTGAAAGGAAGGAGAAGAAAAGGAATGTCCTAGCACTTTTGCATGCATGAATTTGCAATTGAGGCCTGGGAACACTGCTAATACCTCAGCCTCCATCATAATTGGGGTAGTATCTTTGGTCTGAAACCACAATTATTGTAGAGAGAAATGAGAGTGGGAAATAAATTCATATCTACCTTTATTTTGATTCTTTCTCTACTGGGAATTGAAGTCAGGGCCTCACACAGGCTAAGCAAGCACTCTTCCACAGAGTACATTCCCAGACCTTTTTATTTTTTATTTTGAGACAGGGACTTACTAAGTTGTGAGGCTGGCCTTAAACTTGAGATCTTCTTGCCTCAACCTTACAAGTAGCTGGGATTACTAGGTATGTGCTACCATGCCCAGCTCATGCCTGATTTTGGAGCTTGCCAAATGGAAGTGGGGATGGAAAAATTTTCAGGTAAACATCACCACAAACTGGAGACATTAAGGATGAAGGCCTGTTGGGATCCAATCCCCAAGATTAGCTGGAGCCTCTGGAGCCCAAGGCATTTCAATTTCTAATACTCAGTATAGCATTTTCCAGTAGAGCTTTCCAGATCCTTGAAGGATTCTCATGCTTTTCTTAAACTGCTCAGAGTGCTCTAGACACACTGTGGGCTTCTCTTGATATCCTAACTGTGAGGTAGGTGAGAGCCAAGCATTCCTCAGTTGGGGTAGGACAGAGAACAAGGGCTTGACTGGAGATGAAGTGTTTGTGACTGAGCGGGACAGATCTTAAGCCTGAGATTACTGTGTTCCTGGTTGCACCATCCATATGCAGGCTCAACTTTCACACAGGTGGCATTATCTAGCTTGCCAGGAAGACCAATGCTGCCCATAGTGAAAATGAGCCTTATTTTCCCTCACACTGACCTAACTGGGCTATGAGAGAGAAAACCCAATTCATTTTGGAATGGTAGAGGAAGAAAAAAAAATTCTGTTTCCTATGTCCATAGATTGTCCCTCAGAGTTGCATCAAGCTCCTCTCCTTAAAGCTCTAAGCTATAGGGTCCCATCTCTGAGCAGCCCACTATAGCACAATAGCACCCCCTTAGACTCTTTTTACCTCTGCCTCTGAGGCAGCAGATTGTCTGAAAGCCTCAGATTTTCTCACAATAGCTCTCACAGCAGTGTTTATGAGGTACAAGATAGGAGGTTGGTGGGTGCAGCAGTTTCCAGAGCAGATATAAGCACAAAGGCACAGAAAGCATGTTCCAGTGCTGGCTGCACATCAGCCAATCTGGAGATACTCTGGCCCCTGACACAGGGATTCCTCCAACAGACCATCCCTGGGGCCAGAGCAAGCTCTGTGATCCGCAGTCAGTGCCAGCCCCTTGTCATTGATTATGGGTCAGCATGACCCTGAAGCTTCAATCAAGCAAAGCTCCTGGCTCAAACTCCAGTTAACTCTTCTCCTTGAAGTCCTAGGACTGAGTTTGTCCAAGCCGTAAACTTCAACTCCATGCAGTCCATTGTGTTACCTTCTGGCTGTCCTAGGAGGAATGGGTTGCATGGCAGGACCACAAGAGGCTGTAGAGTGGATTGGCTATGTTTGTTCTTTTGGTTAGGAAATAATGTTTTCCTCTTGAGGTAGGAATGTAACTGGGCCCAGCCTTGACTAGCATTCAACATCTTGTAGCTCAATCTCCTCAGTTGTGCTTTCTGCAAAGCAAAAGACAAGTCAATGAATTGAAATCAGCCACACGGTGGTTTCTTGGTATGAACAAGATAACACATGCCACTTGTGGTCTCAAAACCACAAATGAATAATCACAAGGCCCCAAATGTTACCTTTGAGTTTGTGTCTTCTCTTCCTCTGGAATTTATATGAACACTTATTACAGACCCACATGAGGCTGATTAACACTGCGGCCACAGCGGCGAGTAAAGCAAGGAAGACAGCAACAAAATGGAGGTCTTCGTAGAGGATCTCTAGGGATGTGGGGAGGGAAAAGGGAAGATAGATCCCTTTTAATATTGTGAAGTCGACCACCCACACTTGTGTTCAGAGGTGGCCCAGACCCCTGTGGCTGTCTTACCAGACACATGCAGGACAATGGTGCCAAACTGGCTGCTCCCCAGGCGCTCTGTCACGGTGATGATGTAATAGCCTGAATCCCGCACTCCCACACTGAAAAGTTGGATGGAGCCATTGTCAAAGGTGCAGACTCTGTCCTTATGGCTTTGGGAGATGTTGGCCTGAGTACCTGGTTTCCACTCCACGATTTTCTGCACACCCCAGTTGGATGTATACTTCCATTCGATGGTGGGCACCCCATGACAGGAATATTCAACTGAGAGCAGGATGTCTTCTTCGACAGTGGCATTGATGGTGGACTGGGGAATGTACAGTGACACACCCTGACCTGCAGGATGGAGTGCTAGATGTCAGGCACACTTACACTTTAGTGTAATGAACTTATACTTTAATCAACTTATTTAACTCATTAATTTATTCCACAAGCATTTATTGAGTACCTGTTATTTGCCAGGAATGGTTAGAGGCTCTGGTATTGATGCTGTAAAGGTGGACAAGATACAAATTTCCCTGTGTCTAACTTACACTATATATGGGAGACATATAAGGGATCAACAAGCAAACAAGGTGATTTTAGGTAATGACAAGTGCTGTAAAGATAATGAACATTGCCAGGCGCAGTGGTGCACACCTTTAATCCCAGCAAGTTGGGACACTGAGGCAGGAGGATCACAAGTTTGAGGCTAGCCTGGGCAACTTAGTGAGACACTATCAAAATAAAAAAGAGCTGGGGATATAGCTCAGTGGTATATCCTCTGGATTCAATCTCCAGTACCTCAAAAAATAATAATAATAAACAAGGATAATAGTGAGGTGATAAACAGCATTAGATGGCCAAGGAAGACCTTGCTGAAGAAATGACTTTTGAGCCGAGACCTAAAGGACAAGGAAGAGGAGAAGGAAGCAACCCTGTGAAGACATAGGGCAAGAGATTTCAGAAGGAACAGAAAAGGCATGGTAAGAATGAGCATGGATGAGTTTGAGGGTCAGAAAAGTAGTCAGAGTGCCAGAAAGCAGTGAGCACTAGGGAAGCTTTAGGAGATGAGATTCGAGTGGTGGGCAGGAGCCAAGTCATGATTTTAGGTGCTCAGGGATGATGGGAAGTTATAGGCTTAGGCAGACGGGTGATGTTCCCCAGGAAGCTGAGAATATCTGCCACTGAAAACATACTGGTTGGGGGACAAGAGGAGCAATTACGTGGTTCCTTATCTAAGGAGATAAGAGACAGTGGTGGCAGTTTTGGAGGTTGGTAAAGAGCAATCTGATTTAGGACATGCATTTGGAAGTGGGGAATGCTGACCAACTGGATGTGAATGTGGGGATGGGTGAGACAAGGGGGCATCAAGCAGAAGACATGCATGAAGAGTAGTGCCATTGGCTGAGGGGTATCTGTGTGCGTGTGTGCGTGTGCGTGTGTGTGTGCGCGCGCGTGTGTGTTAGCACAAAATACTAAGCAGGTACCATGCACCAGGGCCTCTGCCAACTGCTTTATACTTATCCTGTCCTTGAGGTCTCATCTGATCCATTGTAATTCTATCAAGGATTTACTTCACATTCAACAGTACCAAAACTGAGATTTATGCAGGGGCCACTAATTCCAACACTCACACATTTAACCTCCATGCTCAAATCAAAGGTCAGTAGTTGGCAGTGGAGGGAACAGAACTTGTGACAAATGCCTCCCACACAAGGAGAGGAGTGGTCAAGATGGCTCCAGCCTGGAGAGTAAACAGGGCAGGATACAAACTTGGAGCCCAATCCTTGGTTTCTATCTCCACTTCCTGTTTAGCTCCCTCATTCTCTGGGTTGCCAGTTTCCCTGGGTACCCTGCTGCATGACTCCAGGGAACTATATCTGTCACTTCTCCAGGGCTTTCTCATTGTCCTCTCCCATCTCCAGCATATCCCATTTGTAACCCTCTTTTAAGGCCTGGCTGGGTATCTAAAATAATCCTATAAATTCCAGGCCGAAAATTTTGGAATAATGGCTTTCAAGAGTAAAAGCTGCTAAGTAATAGAAATGTATTTCTCCCTGTAATATTGTAATATAATAAAGAAATAATTGGTTTGTGTTCCTGGTTCCTGTCACATAGCTCCTAAACCTCTGAGAATCTCTGGAGTGGTAAGTATCTTTTTTATGCTTACATGACTAGAGTTGGGGTCCCTTAGATAGCTTCAAGATGGGTGCTGGTCACAAGAGAGACCAAGATTGGAACTTTCAGCCCCTCCACTCCCAACCCTGCCAGGAGAGGATGCAAGTCAGGTTGATCACTTGTAGCCAATGAAGTGAGCAATCATGCTTACCTAAGAAGCTTCTATAAAACCCCAAAAGGACAGAGATCAGGGAGCTTCTGCACAGCTGAACACATGGAAGTATCTGGAAGGTGGTATGCCCTGAGAGGATACCACTCTGAGCCCTGTTCACATACCTTGGCCTGTGCATTTACTTATCTATAGTCTTTGTAATATCATTTATAATCAATGGGTAAATGTAAATTGAGTGTTTCTCTGAATTCTTTGAGCTGCTCTAGCAAATCAATTGAACTTCAAGAAGACAGAATGTGGAAACCCCTGATTTATAGCCATTAGGTCAGAAGCACAGGTGGCCACTTAGCCTGTGGGGATCTGATACTATTTCAGGTAGATATACCCTGTTGATATCTGCTGGAATATCTTATATCAGAATTATTGTGTTACATATGATAGTAGGAAAATATTTGCTTCCTTTAATTTCTTGGACACCCCAATTTTGATTATTAAAAATATGTTAGGGTTGGGGGTGTAGCTCAGTGGAAGAATGTTTGCTTAGCACAAGGAAGCCCTTGGTTCAATCTTTACTACTGGAAAAAAAAAAAGTTAAATGTTGAAAGTCAAGTGCAATTAGTATATACTCTCCTAGATTCACCAATGGTTAATAGTTTCCATATTTGCTTCTTTCTTGAAAAAAAAAATTCTCAATTTCATTTTGTTGAACCATTTGAAAGTAAGCTGCAGATATCCTGACACTTCACCTAAGAACAAGTCCATCTCCTAAATATGCACAACATTATCCACTCTCAAAATTTAACTTCCTATAGTACTATTTGTTAACATGTGGTATATTTTCACATTCCTCCAATTGACTACAAAATGATGCTTCAAACTGTTTTTTTGTTTTGTTTTGTTTTTTGTTTTTTTGCTTACACGTGGAATCTAATCAAGGGCTGCTTACTGCATTTGTTTGACATGTCCTTTAATCTAGTAAGATTTCTCCACCTTTTTTTGGTGGGGAGGGGGGGATTTCATGACATTAAAATTTTAGAGTCCTACTCCAGATTTATTTGTTTAGAATAAAAGTAAAAAAAAATCTGCAAAAATGATGTTTTCTTGTGGCATCACTCCTGGAGACTAATCATATGAGTTTGTCCCATGATTGAGTTAGATCCCTTAGGTGGTATGTGGTACCTTAACAATGGTACATTCTCCCTTGTAATTTAGTAAGGTACTACTTAGAGACCGTGTGACTGCACTACCACCCAACAACAGTGTGTACATAGATCTTAGCATCCCCCTATATTTCATAGATGGCTGCAAAATGGTGAACTTTAAATGTACTTGTTCTAAATTTATTGGTGGCAGGCATTTCTCCGTAAAGAGCTATTTATCTGTGTACCTGATCATCCCCGTTTTCTCTTAGTGTCCTGATAGACTTTGATTTTTTAAAAAAATTAAGATGTTTTACTCTATTATGCTCCTTATAATTTTTTTCTTCTGGGTTATCTTATATTTGGCCAGTGGTATCCTCTGCCAGTCATATCAATGTTCTTTGAAATGTTCTCAGTAGTTTGTACGCATTTTCTTGAATTGAATACATTTTAACAATGTCTTAAAGCCGGAGAATGAGAAACTTGAGAAATTCTGTCCTTGAGCAGGTAAGTGAGGAGGTCATTTTGTACAGGTTGGTCCTTTTATATTTCATGCTCATATTACTTGGGGTGTCCACTGCCTCTCTCATGGACCACCTTTGGGGTTAAAAACCTAATCTTGGTCTGAACATATGGGAGCTCAATAAAAGAACCCCAGAACTCCAAGATGGAAGGCATCTTACTGGCCAGCCTCCCTCCCAGTGTGGGATTTCAAAGAGCTCAGTGTTCAGCCTCTGGCAGGACTCTTCCTTGAAGTGACAGAGTATTCTCTACTTACAAAGTAAATTCTGTCCAGATTAGGGAAACTCGATTTTAAAAGCTCCCTTTTATTTCTACCTGAAATCTACCCGCTTTGCAGCCACACAGACTGCAGAAGTTCTCTTTCAGTATAAAGAGTTCTTCAGATACCTAAGGATTATTCTCCTGACTACTGAATCACTCCTTTTCATTCAGGCCCTCACTGTGTGACAGAGTTATTCTTCAACACAGAACAAAGTTCAGAGTTTAAGGCTCCTGGAATAGAGAAGGAAAGAGAGGTCAAATTCTAGGTCACCCCTGGGAGGGCAGGAGTTCTGCTTTCTTCATCCTTGTGTCCCCTGTACCCAGCACAATGCCCAACAACACCCAACAACAGTGTGTACATAGATCTTAGCATCCCCCTATATTTCATAGATGGCCTGTTGATCAACATTTGTCAAGGAAACGAATAAGTGAATGATCAAATATTTATGGAAACAGGAAACAACATCAGCTGTTTGGGTGGTTTGAAAAATTAGCTACATCTAAAAAGTAATATACATAAAGAGAAGTACAATTTAATTAAGGCTTTAAGTACCAATCATCATGTACTTTATAATCGGTATTTGTTACATATAGTGATGTGCCCACATAGCTATAAGTGGCAAAAATGGGATTTCAAGCAATTCTGCCTGATTACAAAACCTGTATTCTACCTTGTGACTGTCTATTTAGATATCTATTGCTCTATCATTTAATTTAACATCATCTATTTTTTTGTTCCTGATATCTCTGGCCTCACATATAAGCAGTTGGAGTAGTGATTTCTATAAGAGTTGGAGAACTATATTTAAAACTACTGATAAATTTGTATCATAATCTCTGTGTGTTTCATGTTCAGTCTGTAAACCCTGTTGGCCAGGGTTACTGACAAACTAGTCTCTTAAGAGACTAACTTTTTTCAGTACTTGGGGGATGGAACCAAGAGGTTCTCTACCCCTGAGCCACATCTCAAGCCCTTTTTTATTTTTTATTTTGAGATAAGGTCTCACTAAATTGTTTAGGGCCTCCCTAAATTGCTGAGGCTGGCCTCTTACTTGTGATCCTCCTGCCTCTGTCTCCTGAGCTGCTAATATTATAGGTGTGTGCCATTGCACCTGGCTTCCACCAGCCTTTTGTGTGTGTATGTGTGTGTGTGTGTGTGTGTGTGTGTGTGTGTGTGTGTGTGTATCGTGCTGGGGATTGAACCCAGGGCCTTATGCATGCAAGGCAAGCACTCTACCAAATGAGCTATGTCCGCAGCCCACCGGCCTTTTTAATAGGCTTATGACCCTTCATTATGAGTCTTTCAGTTACTTTGGCCCAAGAAATAGCAAAATTGTAGAACAAGCCAACATAATAACCCCAAGTATATTGGCTGCGATACCAGCTGGCTCTCACTGGTTTCTGTATTTTCTCTTACTCAGAAATTTTTATTTAATTTTATTTTTTTCCTCTTTTTTTTCAAATTTTAAAATATTTAATTGATAAATGAAGGTTGCATATATTAAAAGTATATATGGTAATTATTTATCTATGTTGTACAATGATTATTAATACACTTATCATTACCCATGCTGCACATCAGATCCCCAGAACTTGTTCATCTCTAAGTTTGGACACTGATCAAGATCTCTTCATTCTCCTTAGGCCCAGGCTCTGGAAACCACTATTCTACTCTGTTTCTATGGCTGCCTGGCTTTCTTTCTTTCTTTCTGATTCAACATATGAGGTCAATCATATAGTATTTGTCTTTCTGTGTCTGGCTTGTTTCACTTAGCACAATGTTCTCTGGGTACATCATGTCTCAAATGGCAGGATTTTGTTATTTTTACATTTGTTATCTTCATCTTCTGGATAATAGCTGTCGTACAACATGACATGATATCCCACTGTGATTTTGATTTGCATTTCCCTGATAGCTAATAATGTTGAGTGTCTTTCCATGTACCTGTTGTCCATTTGTATATCCTCTTTGGGGAAATAATTTTTCAGTTCCTTTCCCAATTAAGTACTCTTAAATTGTAAGAGTACTTTGTATATTTTTATTTGCAAATATTTTCTTGAATTCTGTAGATTCCCTTTTGATTTTGTTTGCTGTTTCCTTCGCTGTGTAGGTTTTAGTTTGGTATTGTTCCATTTGTTTAATTTTGCTTTTGTTACTTGTGCTTTTGATGTCATACCCAAAAGGTCATTACCAAGACAATGTAAAGAAGAGCTTTTTCCTGTGTTTTCCTGTTTAACAGTTTCAAGTCTTACATTTAAACTTTTAATCTATTTTTTTTGTGTGAATGATGTATGATAATGGTTTATTTTCATTCCTTTCATGTGGATGTACAGTTTTCAAACCATTTATGAGGAGGCTGTCCTTTACCCATCATGTATTCATAGTGTCTTTGTAGAACATTAGCTGAACATATACGTGTGGATTTGTTTCTGATCTCTGTTAAGTTCCATGTCTATGTGTCTGTTTTTATGCTGGTACCATACTGTTTTGACTACTATACCTTTGTAATATATCTTAAAATCAGAAGATGTGATATCTTTTATTTTTGATCTTCTTCAGATTGCATTCGCTATTCAGGGTCTTATGGTTCCACATGAATTTTAGAATTAAAAAAAAAAGTGTGTGTGTGGGGGGGGGTGGGGGGGGTGGGTGTGTGTTGCTAAGGATTGAACCCAGGGCCTTATATATGCTAGTCAAGTGCTTTACCATTGAGCCACAATCTCAGCCCTGTTTTTTCAATTTCTGTGAAGAATGCCATTGGAATTTTGAAAGTGATTTCATTAAATCTGTAGATTTCTTTGGATAGCATGGACTTTTAACAATTCTTCTAATCTATGAACATGGAATTTCTTTCCATTTGTCTGTCTTCTTCAGTTTTTTTTTTTAAATGTCTTATTGTATACAGAACATCCACCTCCTTGGTTCTTAAGTATATTTATGTTATTGTAAAGGGGAATCATTTTCATCTCTTCCTCAGATAATTCATTGTTAACAATCAGATATGCAACTGATTTTTGCATAATTTTAAATTCTGTAATTTTACTGAATTTGTTTTTATTTTAACAATTGTTTGGTAGACTTTTGTTAGGGTTTTCTATATATTAGATCATGTCACCTACAAACAGATAAATTCACTTCTTCCTTCCCAGTTTGGATGTCTTGTATTTCTTATCTAATTGCTCTCTCTAGGACTTCCAAGCACTTTGTTGATCAGAAGTGAAAGTAGACATCCTTGCCTTATTCCTTATCCTAGAGGAAAAGCTCACCATTGTACTGATAATTGATTGTGGGCTTGTCATATATGGACTTTATATATTGAGGTACAATTCTTCTGTACTTAATCTATTGAGAGTTTTTATCAAGAAAGGATGTTGAATTTTGTCAAATGCTTTTTCTACATTCATTGATATGATCATATAATATTTTCCCCTCTTTCTGCTAATGTGGTATATCACATTTACTGATTTGTGTGTGTTGAACCACTGTTGATCATGGTATATGGTCCTTTTAAAGTGTTGTTGAATTAAGTTTGCTAGTAGTGGGGCTGGGGATGTGGCTCAAGCGGTAGTGTGCTCGCCTGGCATGCATGGGGCCAAGGTTCGATCCTCAGCACCACATACAAACAAAGATGTTGTGTCCACTGAAAACTAAAGAATAAATTAAAAATTAAAAAAAAAAATAAGTTTGCTAGTATTTCATTGAGTATTTTTGCATTTACATTCATCAGGGATATTGGTCTTTAATTTTCTTTTCTTGTAGTATCTTTTTCTTTGGTAAATTTCTCTTAGAATTGTTCTTTGCTTCACCGTATATTTTTAATACATTGTGTTTCCATTTTTGTTTGTTTCAAGATGTTTTTTTATTTCTATTTTGTTTTTTTTCTTTGATCCATTCATTGCTCAGGAGTATGCTGTTTAATTTCCATGCATTTGAGAATTTTTAATTTTCCACCTGTCATTACTTTCTACTTTCATACCATGATAGTCAGAAAAGATACTTGATAGAATTTAAATCTTCTTGAATTGTTAAGAGTTGGGGTGGAGGGGGAGACCTTAAGGATTCAAACTAACCACGTATTTAACTAGGTTTAGTTAGGAATTCCTCCTTCTGTCAATCATTCACATATACTTAGGAATAAATGTTTAAAACAAGGATAGAAAATTAACAATTCCAAGGGTTTTAAGGCAAACTGTTAGTCAAATGTTTAAAAAGTTTAATTAATGAGTGACTACTCCTGTGTCTCATGCTAAAATCAACCCAGAATAAGTCTAGAGAAACTTAATGGCTACGTCAATAGTTAGACTTGGTTTAAATATTCTACTCAAGAAGGTTAGTTCAATATGTCAGATTTTAATCATAAAATGGATAGTAGGTAGCCATTAATAAGAATGAGCTTTGGAGCTATAGGTATACATAGCTCAGTGGTACAGCACATGCTTTGCATGTGCAAGTCCCTAGATTCATTTCCCAACATGAAAAATAAATAAATAAGCAAGCCAGGCACAGTGGTGCACACTGGGAATCCCAGTGACTCAGAAGGCTAAGGCAGAAGGATTACAAGTTCAAGGCCAGCCTGTGCAACTTAGTGAGACCCTGTCTCAAAATAAAAAGCAAAAAAATGGCTGGAAATGTAGCTCAGCATTAAGCTCTATATGGACAAAGAAAGATGTCTGTGATGGTACCAAATAAATTTATAAAATAGAATAATGATCTCATTTGTATTTGTGTAAATATGTGCTAATATGTGCATATTATAGATGGAAAAATGTTGGAGGAAAATGTGCTAAACTCATTAACAGGCATTACTCCTTTGAGGTTGGACTATAAGAATATTTTATTCTCTAAGACTATTTTTACATAATTTAAGATTATTTATTGAATTTATATTAAAAATACAATATTTAAAAATGTTTTTAAGTTTTCCTGATAAAACCAAGCAATCTGACCAGCAAAGTCTAAAGACAAATTTGAAGTTTAAAAGTTTGCCTTAATATCTTCCCTTGAATTCTATGAGAAAATCCAGGAGGAACTAAATTTATAGCCATCTCTTTGATATACGGTGTTGCCTCTGTTAAAGAACAAGTCAAAGAAAAGATAATTTTAGCAGGACAGAAGTTACTGGAACCTGAACTAAAGAGCTATCTAAAAGCTCCAGCCCTTAGAGCCAGTCAGATCCTCTGATAACTAAAAGCTATGGAGATAAAGTACTAGGAAGGTGAAGCCATCTACTGAACAATAAGCTGGAACAGAAAGAACACTTGGAATGATTACTTATTCTTTTTTTTTTTTTACAAATAAATCACATGCTTTTCAGTCTTAAAATTAATTATTTAAAAAAGGGGGATATATTTCCTGATATAACAACAAAGATCAATACTGTTCAGATCACAGCTCCAGTGAACAAGAATACCAGCTAATAATGAGACATATATTACCAACCTGGTCTCTTAAAACTGGAGTTTAAGTCATGGAGATACACTGTGTTAGTCAACTTTCTGTTACTGTAACAAATACCTGAGATAAGGCAACTTAAAATAAAGAAAGGTTTACTTTGGCTCATGGTTTTGGAGGTTTCAGTTCATGACTGATTGCTCCCATTGCTTTTGGCCTATACAGTAAGGCAGCATCTTGGCAGAGAGTACATAGTGAAACAAACTGCTCACCTCATGGTGGCTGAGAAGCAATGAGAGAGACCAGTGACTCACAGTCTCCTTCAAGGGCACACCATAATATTTGGGAAGACTTCCAATGAAGCTCCACCTCCTAAAAGTTCCACAACCTCCAGGAGGCATATCAAACTGGGAACCACGCCTTTAACATATAGGCCCTTGAAGGACACTTCAACAAATCATAGCATACACCTTAATCAGGATAAACTCATTTTCACCTCACTAATCTGAAACATCACTTATCCAGCAAATGTGATCACCAGATGCATCTGATAACCAGGAAATAAGCATTATTGTCATTCTCATTTGCATTAAGCCTTTAAGCAGCAGAGAAGTCACTAAGCCTAGGGTTCAGGAGACCTAACTGGGAAACTGTTTGAGTGAGAGAGTGGCATGATGAATCACATTAAGAAAAGGTTGTTTTAAATGGGAGTGAGGTGCAGTGGAGACCCCTGGTGGGCAAGACACACCTAGGCTCCACATTGGGACCTCCACTCTAGGAGAAAGTGCCTTGTCTTATAAGAACCTCAGATCTCCCAAGAGGACAGGTGACATGACATGTCTGAGGCCCAGAGCAGGCCAGTCCCTGAGCAGGCACACAGCACTTGGGGTCATTCAAGCCTATGGGTTAAAGGCTTGGTCCCCAGTCTGAGATGCTTTCGGGTGGTGGTGGATTGTTTAAGAGGTAAAGCCTCATTGGAACTCTTCCCATTATATTCTAGTGTGCCAAGAGTAGCAGCCCCATCTCACCTGTCTCAGGGGTGACCAACTGTCTCTGTGCCCAGGATTGAGGGATTTCCTAGGATGCAGCAGTTTCAGTGCTTTCAGAACAGTCCTGGGTAAACTAGGCTAGGTGGTCACCCTGAGACTCAACCAAGAAATATTGAAGAGCAGAGATACAGGACTTCTGGTTTCTGAGGCACCCCAGGAGTACCGTGGGGGATATGCAGTAATCCAGCTTGGGGAAGCTGAGGGAGTGGAAAGCCAGTCTGCCTGAACCATCTGGCTCCCTAACACGTATTCCAAGGGATTGCATCCCACACAGCCAGCCCCACCTGAGTGGGAACCTCTGCTAATCCCTGAGCCTAATGTGTCCTCCCCAGGCTTTCTCAACGCAGGGTGCTGGCTCACTGGATGCTGGACTGGTGAAGAGGATATCATCTCCATTTTACAGGGAAGCAAACTAAAGTCTCCCGAGGCTAGGTTATTTGCCCACTATCATGGTAAGTTGCTAAGCAGAGATTCAAACCCTGGGTACTTTTTATTCTCTAATAAGCCAGGAAGTTTGCAAGAGTAGGGAAAGAGGGAAGAATGCTTTTAAGTTGAGGGGTAATGAGTAATCTTTTAAAGTCTCAGGAAAGAGAGAAAGGACAATCCCAGCTGAGAACAGAGAGACCACCCAGGGAAGCCCAGGGACCAATGGTGCCTCAGGTCTAGGAAAACAGTTAAGGGTAGTAATTGTAAGATGATTCTATGACAGAGTAGGGGGCAGAGCCACAACAGGTTGGAGGCTTCCAGGAGGAATTATCCTTCAGATTGTAGGGACCCAGGAAAGTGTTCAGATAGAGCCTTGGAGGATCAGAAGTGGATTTCCAGAAGAACAGTCTGGCAGAGCTCATTGTCTTATCGCACATTATCACCTACACTGCCCTGGGCCCATCACAGGCACCACAGGTGACTGTCGGTCCCCCAATTCAAATGTAGTTCCATGAGGGTAGGAGCTTCCTGTGTGGTTCCCTGTTGCAGACCTAGAACCCCAAAGAATGCCTGGAATTTGAACGGGAATTCTTGAGTACTGACTTATTAAAGGATTATATATCCAGTCTAGGGGTGTGGGGTGCTGAACCCAGGACTATGTAAAGTTGAGCCTGAGATAAGGGTTAAGACCCCCAAGGCCAGCTCTGTTGTGATTCTTGGGACCAAATTTGCCTCCTTTGCCCTGTCTGAAATATACATGTGATCCTTTCACCTAAACTGCCCTGTAATACATGCATAATGCATTCATTCATGTGCACCAATGCTCCCTTATATGCAATCATGCACACAGAACCTAGTTCCTGAGTTTCTAGCAGATGGGAGCTTTATGTATAAAGAATCCCAAGGAATCCTACCAGGGAAGTGAGGGCTTTGAAGGAAATGTCAAGCAGACGTGGGTTCAAATACCAACCTGCATTTTGTTAATATCATAACTTTGGTCAAGTTACCTCAAAGTCACTGAGCCTCTATTCCTCATCTGTAAAACAAGTATGTCACTTGGCCTCCCAGATCAACTTCTGAAGGACAGAAGGAAGTGTCTGAGATTTCTGCAGGAAGAACTGGCATGCTATGCACCCCAAATTCCCAGCACCCAGCACAGGGCCTGGCTATAAATGAACAAATGATGACACACATGCCCTGCCTGTCAAACTGTTGCCAATTTGAAGAGACCACAAAGAGGCCATCTGTGTTGAGCTGAGGGCCACCACCTCTGTGCTAGCAAGTTTCCTTTCCTAACTCCAAAGAGAATAGGCAAAGTGTTGAGCAGCAATTAAAATACTCATGGCCCTGGCCAGTTCGTGCCATTCTTGAACCAGGTCCCTCTGGAATTTGGAAAGCACAGCTTTGTGTAGGAGGCTGGTACATCAAACCCAAATAATGATTTTCCCCTTCAGTTTTCAAGAACAACATTGATGACTGACATATGCACAAATAATAGGGTGCCTAGCCCTCCTGTTAGTTCAGGTGATGAATTTCCCCTCTCAGTACCTGATTAGTCAGAAATCAAGGTTCAGCTCATCCTGGATGGGTTCCCAATGATCCTTCTGTTTAATGGCCTTGAGAAGTCACCCAGATACCAGCCAAACCCAAACACCCTTAGAGAGAGGCAGGTTTAGGTGAAGGCTGCCAGGCTGCTCACCTTCATCAGATTTCAGAATTTGTACCCCAACCAGAAAAACCACACCCAAAGAGCAACAGTCACCATTTCCTATCAGTAATACCTGTTAAGCACCAGACCAGTATCATAGTCCAATGAAACCACAGGTGGGAAAGTTGAATAACCTGGCCATTATCAGACTGGCAAAGATGAAGAAGTCTGATAATATTATGCTGTTAGGAGTGTGTGAAAGTTATACTCACCCAGCACTGTGGTGACTGTAAATGAGTGTGATCTGGGCAGCCAAGTAATGAATAAAAATATTAAAATTGCATATATTTTCTGACCCAGAAATTCCACTTTTAGGAATTATTCTGTAGTTACTATGGGAACACAGATACAAAGATGTAAATGTTGTCATGGTCACTTAAATGAAGCATTACCAAAGACTGGAGACAATCCATGTATTCACCAGTAAGGGACTAGCTAAATAAATGATCTATATTCATATTTTGGAATACTACAAAGACATTCAGAAGAATGAGGTTGATCCATGTATGTTGATGTTAGATGATCTTTAAAGTAATGGAAAAAGCACACAGAGTAGAACAATGTGTAGAGAAAACTTTTGCTT
Source organism: Marmota flaviventris (assembly GCF_047511675.1). NCBI lineage: Eukaryota > Metazoa > Chordata > Mammalia > Rodentia > Sciuridae > Marmota > Marmota flaviventris. The sequence continues at coordinate 80,996,672 of NC_092506.1, forward strand.
GAATGAAGTAAATTATCTGTGTATAAACACACACACACACACACGCACGCACGCACACACACACACACACACACAGAAACATCTTATCTATACAAGTTCACAGAACATCTCTGGAAGATTCTTTGAAAACCCAGGAACTGCGGTTTTCTTTGGGGAGGAGACTGGATGTCTGGGATAGAAGGAAACTTTACATTCCACTCAGTACCCTTGTGAACAGCTAGAATATTTTAGAAAGTCTGTGAATTACTTAACAAATAAAAACACTATGATCCTAAAAATAAAGTGTACACCAAGAATGTTTGCCTTAGGCCTTTCATATTTGAAAATGTTGTTCTCATATGACAAAGTATTTCACAAGCACTAACATCTGTACTTAAGAGTTGACAAAATCAACATCTTCAGCATCTCCAAAGATAAATTAAATGCATGCACAGTTGTGACAAAATGCTTTAACTATCTCAGGAAGGATACAGAAGGAATTGGGAACACTCTGGACTCTAGGGTCCAAGGGGAAGACCTAGGCAGCTGGGGGTCAAGACTTTGAAGGATATACATTTTGAATTTTGGGTTGTGTGCAAATATTACATATTGAAACTTAAGAAAAATTTGAAACAATCAAATTAATTTAAAGTCAAAACAATAAGAGTATCACTCCTCTCATCTGGGAGGGAGTTTATCCACAACCTCACTGAAAGACATTCTCAGCCAGCCAGCTCCACAAGACAGTCATGACGTCCTCGTCCTTCGTCACCCCCACATTGTCACTGGGTCCTGACTGTCTTACCTCCAAAATGTAACCCGAATCTGACTTGTGCCCTCTCTTCTTTCCCCTATCATACTGGTCCAAACTGCCCCCTCTACAACAGTCTCCCAATTTGCCTCACCGTGCCTACTCACCCTCCTCTAACCTATCATCTATGTGGTATTCTGAGTGATGTTTTCAATATATAAGTTGTATCGTGTCACCCTCCTGCTTTAACCCATTGTTGGTTCCCTGATACTCTAGCAATAAGTTAAAATGTCTTCAGTGGCGTGACTAGACAGGTGAGGTCTGGACCCTGCCTTCCTGTCAGGCCCGTGTCCTCAGCACACCCTCATTCTGTGGGCTCCCAGCACATTGGACTTATGCTCTGATGATTCATCATTTTCTCTCCACCACAGGGACTGTGCACATAACTGCTCCCTTTCCCTGCTCCCTCCCTACTTGCCTACTAATCTTTATTCTCCCTTCAGACCTCAGTCATTCTCTTCTGAGAAGCTCATTCCAACCCTCTGGCAGGGCCAGATATCCTTTTACATGTTCTCATGACACCTTTCCTTTATAATACCCATCTCAGTTCATATTATTTAACATCTATTCCTACTTTCAATTGAAGTTCCATGAGAATAGGAGCTGCCTTTCTGGTTCCTTGTTGCAGCCCTAGACCTGCAGAGTGCCTGACACATGAATGGCAAACTCTGAGCAGTGATTTCCCCTTATAGGGTTATACATTTGGTCTGGAGTTGCGAGATACAAACCCAGGATTATGCCAAGCTGAACACCACATCAGGGTTAGGATTCCACAGCTGGCTTTGGTGTGATCTGGCTGCTCCAATACATGTGTACATGTGCACCGAGCCTAGTTCCTGAGTTTCTGGCAGATGGAAGCCAAAAGAATCCCAAGGAATCCTACCAGGGAAGCAAGGGCTTTGAAGAAATGTCAAGCAGACATTGGTTCAAATACTGACTTACTCTTTCTTAATATCATGACTTTGGCCAAATTTGTCAAAGTCACTGAGCCTCTATTTCTCATCTGTAAAACAGTGGTGGCCAGGGGCTGGGGCTATAGCTCAGTGGTAGAAGCACTTGCTTAGCATGTGTGAGGCACTGGGTTTGATCCTCAGCACCACATGAAAAAATAAATAAATACAATAAAGTTAAAAAAAAAAACAACACAAAACAACAACAAACAGTGGTGGCCATAGCCTCCTCACAGTTCAGATATGTTAGAAGAAATCAAAGTGAATGCATGAATGGCAAGCACCTAGCACAGCATACCCCATTCCCCAGTAAATAAATAATTAGTGATCAGCAGGGGCATATACCAGTAATGCCTAGAAGAATCCCAGGACTAATCAGACATAATTCATAGTCTATACCTCAGGCCACTGCAAACATATCAGGAAATATAACTTTTTAAAACAAAGAAAACAGGCAAATTGCTTTTCTGACTCTTAATTGGAAATTAAACAGAATGGTACAAGGTCTACCCTCCTCCAGCACATCTGTTTCAGGGCAACTGGGACTGGGGCTGGAGTTGGGGGATCTGTTGTTTGGAACAGAGGGTAGAAGAGGAGGGAAAGATGCCAGTTGGGGAAGTCAGGGAAGCACATGCAGTAAAGCCAGAAGACCCCCCAGTGTAGGGATCTACCTTGAATATAGCCAACTTGGTTGTAAGAGCCATCATGCCTACCAGGTGACCTTAGCATGCATTCAAAACCTTATAGGATAAACAAAGTGGTTAAGATGGTCAAACTTCTCATGCTGGCCACTAACCTCTAGATTATTTCTTGTTTTTTAACTGATGTTTGGCACATTAATAGTTTGTTTTCTCTATTCAGAAAGCACAGATGCATTCTGGTTGGCCATGGGCCACCTTCATCTAGTTTAGCATATAAACACATTCCTCTTGATAGTGACCAAATTATATTGTTATATTGTGTAATATGTGCATGTACAAATATGTAACAGCAAATCCCATCATTATGTAAACTATAATGCACCAATAAAAAAAATGGGAAAAAAATTAATAAACCCCTTCCTCCTGCCTCCAGAGACAGGGATCCTTTTGTCTTGCTGCTGCCAAAAACATATTTCAGTCCGTAAGTCTCAATAAATGCATTCTGCAGTTTTGGATCCATCTGCCTTCTTTGTCTCTCCACACCTTTTGCCCTTGGCAGGCAGTTCTTGTACAGTGGGTTTTCTCTGAAGCATCCTAGTTCTGCTTTGGCTGCATAGGCCCAAGCTGGGTGACTTTGCACAAATTCCTTCACCTCTCTAAGCTGCCATTTTCTCATTCGTAGTTGGGAATTTTTGTGGCTTGGCTGTCAATGATAAAATTAAAAGGAAACAATTAAAACCCCCATGTGGGTAAGAGATCTTGATAATAACCAGGAACAACTCTGGAGTGGAGGGATGGGGGACATAGGTTCTTTTCTTTTTCACCCAAAGCAAGTCCTGATTTTAGGTCAGAGAATTCCATTTTATCTCCTTCCATTCAACAAGCATTTGGGAAAGGGTGGGGTCTGAGATAAACATTTAATAAACACTTATTTCTAGTCACACACTCCATTTGGAAGTTTGTTATTAATTTGTCTGTCCCATCAGTTCAACTCCGCCTCTTCTCAGAACCTTTGCAGAGACAGCCTTGAGAAGTCATCTCTCTGGCTCTAGTGATTGGACCAAGGCAGACCACATGTTCTGGGATGGGCCAATCAGATTCTCTCTCCTGAGTTTGGAATTGAGATGAATGGTCCCTCAGTTCTTCCATGTCTCTGAAAAGAGATGTGATGCCACTGGAGGCCACAGTAATTGTGGAAAGCTGCTCATGGGTGGCAGAAGCACCAAGGCAGCCGGAGTGTGGCTTAGGCACTACTGGTGGGGAGAGGGTGCTCTGGGATGGGGGGAGCAGGCAGAGGGCTTCTGGGATCCTTGTTTAGTCGTGGGGAGAAACTTGGCTTGTCTTCCATCCTTGACAGATGAGATTCCTCAACTTCTCTCTGAAGCGTTTACCCTTTCCCCTGGTACTCTTCTATTCCATACAAATTGACTAACCTCTCTGAATCTCTTTCTCAGTAAAGTGAGTGTGTCACAACAGCTATTTTGCAAGATTGTTGCAGAGTCAGTGACTGACATACAGTAAGCCTTTGCTTTTTCTGTTTCTCTCTCAGGTGATTAAAAAAAAAAAAAAAAAAAAAAAAAAATATATATATATATATATATATATATATATATATATATATATATATCCCTATGCAGCCAAAGCAGAACTAGGATGCTTCAGAGAAAACCCATGGTACAAGAACTGACTGCCAAAGGCAAAAGGTGTGGAGAGACAAAAAAGGCAGATGGATCCAAAATTGCAGAATGTATATATATATATATATATATATATATATATATATATTCACACACAATACATATATTTATTTATATAATATAGATTATAAATATTATTATAATATCTATATAATATACATATTATCAGAGTTCACCAATGCTAGTTTGAGAAACTGATGCAACTCTGATCAGGGGCCTGGTAAGGCCTAGATAGGAGCCACAAACTACAGGTGAGCCCAGAATCCATGTAGAGAATGGAACCACCAAGACTTGCTCTCTATCCAAGATTCCTACCCTTTTTGTTGCCTGCTATGTTTTAAACTGTGCCCTAAAAAGATATATTGGCATCCTAACCTGTGCTCAGAATGTGTATTATTTGGTGGCAGTGTCTTTACAGAGGTAATCAAGTTAAAACAAGGTCATCAGGGTGGGCCGTACACAGTGTGACTGGTCCTTCTAAAAGAGGGAATTTGGCTGCAAAGGAGAGAATGCCATGTGAAGATGAAGACAGAGATAAAGTGACTCTCTATAAACCAAGAATGTCAGATATTCCCAGAAGTCACCAGAAGCTAGGGTGGAGGCCTGGAACAGTCTTCAGAAGGAAGCAGCCCTGCCAACACCTTCATGTAAGTGAGGCTTCCTTCAGGACTGTCAGATGGGGCTGAGGTATGGTTCAGCAGTAGAGCAGAGCACTAGCGGAGCCTATGTGAGGCCCTGGATTCCATCCCCAGCACCAAAACAAAACAAAATAGGATACATTGCCCTTCTATGACCTTTGTTTCCAGAGTAATGGTCCTCAGGTATGTAGTTTGCCAATTGGAAAGGACTGAATCAGCTATTCAAGTTGTTTTCAAACCCTGATTAAATCATCCGGGAAGTTTTAAAAAATAGTACTCTGGGCTAATGAATTCAGTCTTTGGGGATGAGACCAAGGCCTCTGACTTTTAAAACTTCCCATGTGATTCCAGGGTGCAACAAGATTGATAACCACTGGAGGTTTGCAGCCTTTGCTATGGTGAAGACCATTTACTGTAACTCCTTCTTGGGGGCACTTTAACAAAGCTTAAAGCCAAAGAAGTGTGTGAGGGAGGAACGTTTGAAACACTTGAGCACTTTCAGGGAGACATTTGGGGGAGGTAGACTCTTTCTGGTCTCCTTCAATTTCTACTCTACCTGGTTAGTCCTATTTCTATTGACATAGGAGAAACAGACAGGCTAAGTAATTCTATTTTCTCCCCCACCTCCTCCAGTTCCATAAGCAGTGTTTCGAAGTATGTAGCTGCATCCAAATCATTGAGAGGACTTGTTGAAACAGATCACTGAGTCCCCTCTCTGCTTCCTCATTCAGTAGGTCTGAGGTTAGGCCCAAGAGTATGAATTTCTAACAAATTCCTAGATATTGCTGGTGCTAGTTCCTGTACCACATTTTTAGAACTTCAGTAATAAGGATTTTGCAAGACCTCAGTGAAAAGTGGGTGCCCTGGTGCTCTCAGAATCTGGGAGGCCTAGACCCCTCCTTTCCTTTTCCAGCACTGCTAATTCCACTTCTGTAAGGCAGGGGACCACCTGTGATACACAACTCATCTTGGAGAAGGGAAGACTGGGACAGACAGGCACTGCCAGAATGAGGGCAAATGGGCAAAGAAGAAAAGAAGACAGGTTCTGCTGAGTGGGATTGAGGCAGTGTGTGTAATGGAATCTAGAGTCAGACAAACTTGTGTTCAAAATTGTACTCTGCCAGCAATAACTATGTGATCTAGGGTAAATTTATTAATTTCTTTCAGTTATAGAACTTCTGCACTGAGGATACCATAATAGTGCTATGCATAACTCCTGCAGAATAACAAACTTAAACAAGACAATACAGTGAAGAGCCTATCAGTTTCTAACACTTAGTGATTGCTCAATACATTACCATTTGGGAGAATTCTTTGAAGATTCACAGAGTAGTTACTGAAGTGGTGAACTCCCCATGCCCAGGGGTGTGTAAACAGAAGCCGGAGAGATTGCAGTAGTATGTTTAAGACAGGAAGATGGCATGTTGGGTGAAGGAGGCTGGTTCTTCCTGCTTCAATCATGTAAGTATAGAATTGGAATGAGCCTTTGCTACGGTATAAATGTTGATGTCTCCCAGAATTTGCATGCTGGAACCTGATGTCCAGTGTGATAGTAGGAAGAGGTGGGATTTTGGAAAGTGATTAACTCACAAGAATTCCACCAGTGGCATATAAAAGACGCTCAAGCAAGCCCTCCTGTGAGGATGTAGAAGGCCCATCTGTGTGAAACAGGTTCTCACCACATACTGAATCTGTCTTGAGCTGGGACTTCCCAGCCTCCAGACTCATGAGCAATACGTTTCCATTTTTGTTTGTTAGCTTTTGAGATCTCACTACATTGTCCAGACTGGTCTCAAACTTCTAAGTGTAAGTGGTCCTCCTGCCTCAGCCTCCCAAGTGGCTGAGATTACAGGTGCATCATGGTGCCTGTGATTTTATGTTGTTCATAAATTACTCAGTCTTCAGGTATTTTATTACAGCGGCCCAATAGGTTCAAAATAGCATTTGTAAATCTGAAATTCTCTTCTGGAAATGCTGCAAGAGATTGAGCAACTTGAAATTCTTCCCTGTGGAATTCCAAAAGGAATTTTTCTATCATACTTTTTTCCAGGCACAAACAAGGGTCATCCTTGTTGGGTGGGAATTGTTCTTTCTAAGAGACCATGGTTTATGGCAGAGTAACACCTGTGCTTCAAATCAGATGCCAAGAAAGCCAGGCATGGCAGAGGTGACTGCTCCCTTGCACAACCCTGGAAATGGGGAACTGGCTGGGTCCACCCTCTCTACAGTGGGCTGCAGGATCTAGGGTCAATGTTCAGGCCACTGGTCAGCCTGGGGACCTAGAATAGGGTTCTCCTCAGACGCCTCTGCAGTAAATATGTGTTGAACAGGAGGACAAAGGAACAAATGAGGTGACATGCTCTCCCACCATTCTTTCAGAAGGTGTTTATAGGATGCCTGAAGGTACTTGGAAGGGGAGTATAGGATGATCTAAGACAAGGTGCATACATGACTGGATACCCCAGACTACAATATGGTGTTCCTCCAAAGAATCTAATGGGCCAGTTTCTCTCCATCTTTTAGATCTTAGTTTAAACATCATTTCTTCCAGGAAGCCTTCCCCAACCCCTCAGTACTGGGTTGAGGGGCCCAGTTCTGTGCTTTCATTGTTCCCTGTTCCTCTGTATTAACACTTATTCCACACTGTGATGATGATTCTCTTGATTAATGATTTATCCTCCTAGATCTATCAGCTCTGGGAACCAGGGGCCAGTCTATCTTGGTCACCAATGAATCCCCAAGATCTAGCACAGTGCCTAGCAACTCTGGCTTTCCACGAACACCTGCTGAATGAATGAATGCTTTAGGCAAACCCCTCAACTTCTCCAAGCCTCTGGTTCCTTATAAAATAGGGACTCATAGCACCTCTTTGTAGGATAACTGTAAAGATGAGTTGAAAGCAGTTATTATAGTATCTGACACCAAGTAAGTGTGCAATGAACAGTTGTTTTTTTTTTCTTGTAATTGCTATTAACAGTTATACAAACTCAGGAGATTCTGGTCTCTCTTTTCTTCTTCTTCTCCTCCTCCTCCTCCTTCTTCTTCTTCTGCATCTTCTTCTTTTTTCCTTCAGTACTGGGGATTGAAACCAGGGGTGCTCTACCACTGAGCAATATCCCTAGTCCTTTTAAAAGATTTATTCTTGAGATAGGGTCTTAATAATTTGCAAGGCTGGGCTTTAACTTGGGATCTTTCTTCCTGAGTTGCTGGAATTATAGGCATGAGCCACCACACCCAGCCTAGCTCTTCTTATCTTTGGTTTTGTGTTAAGTGATCTTTCTAAAATACACATCTAGCTGTGTCTCCCTTGGCTCTGAAAAACCTCAATAATTTGTTCCTAACTTTCTTTTTAGTCGCCATCTCCCATGTTTCCCCCTCACCCCCAATTCCACTTGCACCAAACTACTGACCACTCTGTAATGCACATTTACCCCCTCAACCTCAACTCAGATCACCCCCTCCTCTTTCTTCAGACCCTGTTCTGTCTTCAAGACACCTCTTAATGTCATCTCCTGTCAGGCTCACAAGGCTTCCTCAGCACAGTGTACAGCCTGCCTTGTACTTATGAGAATTGAGTGACAGCCCATCTCCCCTGCTAGAAGGGACAGTAGGTACCACCCAGTGCTCAGGTCTGCAACACCAGCAAGCATCAGTCTATGGAGATAGCTCATTCAAGCAGGAACTATTGAACTGAATTGAACATCTATCTGACCTAAAGAAACAAGTTCCAGATCAAGAATACCTGAAATCTTACCCTCAAGTATGTCAAAAAGTTGGTTGATGGGGAAAGGAAAGAGCAGGTCTCGTGTCCCACTTTTAGGAACTGGCTTCTGAAAGGCTTCTATCCAGCCCCATAGTAAACCTGGGGTAATGACCTTAGCCTACTACAGAAGGTCAAACAGTCAGAGGAACTTCATTGTAGCTCCCCTTACCAGTACCTGGCAGTCAGGAACCCATATCTCTACCCTCCTCTGGCACTGGTGTAAGGGTCTATTAGGGGAATTATTCCAGCATCTTCCACCCAAGATCCAAGACCTTCCCAAGCTCCATTCCATGTCAAATGACTCCTTAGACTGAATGTGAAGACATTGATACGAGTCACTGAAAATACAGGCATGCACCACCATACCCAGTCCTTTAGATCTTAAAACTAGAGAATAATCTTTGCTGAATGCTCTGCCTTCAGAACCCAGTGGGGTGAGGTCACAACCCCTGAAGCTTTGTTGTGTAACTCTGTGTTCCCCAAGGCTCTGGGCAGTCACTCTCTGGCCTCTTGAAAATAAGCAATGTCCCTTCCCATCCTTTCAAACTGAGAAGGCAGCCCTAATGATCTCTGAATCTCTTTTGGTTATTCCTCTCCTATCTGGAAGCACAATGCAGGTTTAAGCTGAATCACTGTATGGTTCTGTCCCATAGGATCTAAGAAGTCCACATTCTTCCTTCATTTTTTTTTTTTTCCTGTCTCCATCCCTTCAGTTCAAACTGAAAGTATATCCGTTGGGGTAGTTGATTACCCTCTAGGTTCACACCCACACTAATCTTATCCAAGGCTATTGCCACACCCTTGGTGTTCTCTTCTGTACATGGTTTTTAATTTTTTTCGCAATATGAACAGTTGAGAATTTTCCAAATCTTTAAGTTCTGTTTTCTTTTTAGTTTAACAATTTCTCCCTTCCTCCCTCCCTACCTTCTTTCCTTCCTTCTTCAAATTCTGCTATGAGCCATCAGGAGGAACCAAGCCTCTCCTTTAACATTTTGCTTAAATATCTCCTCTGATGAATATCCAATTTCATCTCTTGCAAATTTCTCCTTCCACAAAATATCAGAACACAGGCTGGGAGTGTGGCTCACTGATAGAATGCTCACCTAGCCTGTGCGAAGCCCTGGGTTTGATCCTTAGCACCACATATAAATAAAGGTATTGTGTGCAATTACAACTTTAAAATTTTTTTTAAAAAATCAGAACACAAAAATTAGCATAGTTCCTTGCCATATTATAAGAAAAATTGTCTTTTCTCCATTGTCCATACCCCTTGTTTCTGTGTGAGCCTTCATCAGAATTGCCCTTAGCATCCAATTATTAGCATGCCCCTCAAAACTCCACCAGCCTCTATTCATTATCCAGTTCTAAAATCACTTTCAGAGTGTTCAGTATTTATTACAGCAATGCCCTGCTTCTCAGTACCAGTTTCTGTCTATAGCAAAATACCAAAAACAAAGTGAATTAAAAACCAGATATTTATTTCTCAGTTTTGGAAGAAGTACAAGATCAAGGTGCTGACAGATTTAGTTTTAAGCAAGGGCTCTCCTGGCTTACTAAACTGCTTACTATGTTTTCACAGGGCAAAGGGAGAGAGCTTTGATCTCTCTTCCTCTTAATTATAAGGACACTCATCCAATAAGAGGGGCTCCGATCTCATCTAAACCAATTACTCCCCAAATGCCCCACCTCCAAATACCATCACATTAGAGGCTAAGGCTTCAATCTATGAATTTTGAGAGAAAACATTCAGTCCAAAACAATGTCATAGAGGAAATATTTAAAACACAGGGTATTTGTATTTGTGGGTATGGTATAACAAATCTGATTGTAAATGATGAATGTCAATTTTCTGGAGGAAGGCTGTGACAGAGGCTGAGGAAGCAGAGGAACTGTGAGAGGGAGGAGGCCCACTATGCACCGTTAAGGCTGGGCCACAGCACAGGCCTCCTTCAGGCAGGTACACATTCATTCAGCATCTGTTAGGGATAGTTATGGCTAGTAGTGGGCAAGTGCTAGGGACTCAGAGCTGTGCAGGAGACAGTCAATGAATAATTGCATTTTTACTTGTCTACCAGATATTACGTGTGCTATTTGGTCTGCGACACCCTGCGGTTTCCCTGTCCCACTTCCCTGGCTGTTCCTATCCATTGTTTGGTCGGGGTAGGTGTGACTCCCTTTGGAGCAACTGTTTCCACAAGCCTGGGTTCTGACCCTGTAGGCTCCTACAATGTGGAGTCTCCTGCCTCACGAGCCTTTCCACTCCCAGGATGGCACTCTTGTTTGACTGTCAGTATAAGCACCTAAGCTTCCTGAGGACAAAACTGTGAACCATGGTGTCCCCAGTATCCACTGTGGCCTGCTTCTTTCAGGAGAAAGTATAATTAGTGAGTGAGTGAATGAATGGCTGGTCCCTTAACATCAAAGGCATCTGTACACATGAGTACCAATGGTGGTTGGAATCATATGCTTGGGGCTTACAAAACAATAGAGAAGTTCATTGCATATTCAAACACATATTCATCTGCAGACTAACAACCAGCTATTTCTTGTTCCACTGCTGAGAGAGGAACATACCCCATCATAGTCTTTTTGCTTTCTAAGATTTGCAACTTTCAAAGCTGGGCTCTAGCCAGAAGTATAAAGAGCAACAGTGCTAGGTGGCTAGGTTTGAATTTTGGCTTCACCATTGACTAGGTGGTCACCTTGTGCAAATAACATAGCCTTTCTGTACCTCAGCTTTCCTCGCCTGTGAAACATTTTATGAGGTTGTCCTGAGGATTAAATGATAGGAACCTTGTAAAGTTGGAGAGATTGTGAACACACAGGTCCTCTCACCTCCTGCGGCCCTGCTCTGGTCCCATATAAATCTCAGTTGACTAATATGTAAAATGGGAATGATGATAATGATTGAATGAATGAGAAAGTAAAATTGCATTACAATCTGCATTACAATTTGTGTCCACCGAGTTTGTGGGACAGTGGGCCAAATCATGTGGGGATTCTAGAGCTAGCCATCTAGAGCAGTGTCGCATGGTGAGGACCTTCTCTGCCCAAGAAATTCAGGAACCACTGACCAACTCAAACCCGCTAAACGCTTTTCTCTCAGAACCAGGCTGCTGTGTGTTGTCTGAATGGTCAGAACATTCTGATGACCCAGGAAGTCCATGGAAGGATGGAGGGATCCCTATAGTAGGAGGTGGGGTGCGTGAGCCTTTGGAAACTGTAGTCTGCTTATTTCAGGAAAAAAAAAAAAAAAAAGAAAGAAATAAAACATGTCGCAGAGGAGGCAACCTCCGCGCGGGGAGCCGGTTATCTCCCAGCCGGCTTCCGGCTCCGATAACTGCTGGCCAGGCTCGTCGGGCGGGGTGAGCGCCCCGAAGTGGCCCGGGCCGAGGGAGCCTCTGCTCTGTCCCCGGCGCTTCGGCCGCGATCGGTGCCGGGACTCAGGCTGCGCGTCCAGCCGGGTGAAGTGGAGCCGGGCCTGCCAGCCGGCTCGCCGCGCGCCCTCCACCGGACAAAGTGGCCCAAGGCAGCCGCGAGACCCCAGAGCCCGCCCCTCCCCTTCCCGCCCCGCGCTGCCCCGCGCTTACTCTGCAGACAGTGGGCTGCGACCAGGCAGAGGGCACAGAGTCCCAGGGAGATGCTTTGGGTCTTCCTCCACCCGCACCGCAGAGGCCTCATGAGCAAGCCCCGGGTAGCACAGGCCCGGCATGGGCTTCCCGAGTGGCGGGGCGCAGCGCAGGGCCCGCCGGTGTGTGTTCCGCACTCACACGCGCCGCTGCAACTCCTCCCGCAGCCTTCCCTCCTGCTGTAGCTCCAGCAGGTTTTCCAGGACCAGATGCAGATGAGCTGGTTGTACTCTGGTTGAACCAGTTCCCAAGGAGGAGGGAAGGCAAAGAGGGAGGGAGAGGAGGGAGGGGGAAGAGGAAGAGGAGGAGGAGGAGGAGGAGGGAGGGAGGAGGAGGGAGGAGGAGGAAGGGCACGAGCAATAAGAAGGCACACACTCAGAGGTAAATAATGGCGAATAATGAGCTGCCTTCTGACGTACAGGCGCCACTTTACGGGTATTAAGATCCAGCTAAGATGCTGGTGGATGGAAGGAGCGCAAGTACTAGCTGTTGCCTAAGGACCCAAAGGGACCAACTGATGGCTCCATGGGAAAAGGAAAGGCTTTTAGGAAAGTGAAATGCCAAGCTGGGGAGAGAGGGATACAGGAAGACTCAGGCTGTTCTGGGTGGTAATGATCTCTGTCCTCCATCCGTGTATCCATCCATTTATTCAGGAAATATTCACTGAGCACCTACTTATTTCACTGGGGCTGGTACATGTGGCCATTCTAGCCATTCAGAAAACATGGAATGAAGCTGAGCATGATGCTAAGTCCCAGAGATATAACAGGACAGATATGGGCACTTTTTTTTTTTTTTTAGAAATTCTATCAAAGAATGGGGATTGGAAAAAAAAAGCAACTGTATATGTGGATATGTTGCTAAGACAAAACCCAGAATGCTGTAGGAACTCAGAACAAAAGCAACTAAATTCCAGGAAGGATCTGTGTGTGGAAGGAGAGGGTGGATATTGGTCCAAACTAGTCATGAAATTCTATTCTACTTTGTTAAAACTAGATTTCCCAGCCTCCCTTGCATCTAGAGGTTAGCAGTATGATCCAATACTGACTGGTGATATTTAAGGGGAAGTATTTTGAGGCATTTCTGGAAGAGGTTTTGCATTCCTGATAAAAGGGACAGATAAGGCTGGGACTGCCCCTGCTTTGAAAACATTCCTTCTCTTTAGATCTGTGGCATGTTTCTTGCTTCTATAAAGTTACATGAATGAGGACAAACACTGTCAATGCTAAGTAAGAATGGTAGAACAGAAAGAAAGACCTGAACACTGTGGTACTATCACGTACTTTCCTATATCCTTTTTGTTTTTAAGAGGTACCTTGCTCATTCCATGTGCTCCTGGTGAGGCCAACAGTAGTGATCCCTGCTGATTGCCCTACAGTGGACTTGTTATCAAAGTGTCCTCTTCACCAAGCAAAGTATTTGGTTTAGTGATGGGCGGAAGGAGACATCAGAAACCCCTCTGCGAATAATATGAGGCCACTGCTGGGATTGCTAAAACCAAGGGGGCTTGAACCTGGGGATACAGGTGAAAAACCAGCCTCTACTCAGAGCAAAGCCTGTCCAAGGAAGGGACATGACCTTTGTCCTTGGTAAGACCACAGAGCACTCCTAGGCACATTCCCACCCTGCTAAGTTATTTATCTACAAATGAGATCTGCTGCAACAGGTGTCCCTGACTCAGTCAGGCTAGGTGGGGACCCATAGCAACCCCCTAGCAGCCACCAATCAGCATGAGACTGGGAAATACCTGGGATGCCAGATGACCCTCCCAGTAGTTTACGGTGTTGGGAAACCAGGTAGTTCAGCACTAACACCCCTTGGCTTAAACCAATCAGTTCAAATGAATCCCCCTCTTGTACTAACCAATCACCCCTACCCAACTTGTTCCCGCCAGTGAATGTGCTAATTATGTTTTAGAGTTGTTATTTGATTTTCCTGCAGTGTGTGATGATTTGCTAAGAGATGCTATGATGTATGTGAAGTCCCTGCCTTCTCCAAAGAATGTATAAAACTGCTGCAAACCCTGGGCTCGGGGCCTCTCAGTGTCACCAGTTGCTGTGTGCGCGTGGAGGACCGAGCTAGCTCGCAATAAACACCTCTTTGCTTCTTACATCGATCTTGGGTCTCTGGTGGTCTTTTGGGGGTCCCTAATTCGAGCATAACACTGGCAGGCCATGCCTGTCATGTGAAGGGGCCCTGGATGAGACAAACTAAGCTGGGAGTCAAGCAGAGATGTAGAGCTCAAATGACATAGTTTTAAATCTGGGATCTACATTCTTGCCAGTTATCTGGAGATAAATGCTCTCTTTTGCCTCAGCAAATTTAAGTTGGAATTCTATGATATAAAATTGATGTATCAAAGGATACAAAATTACAGTTAGGAAGAATAAGTTCAAGAGGTCTATTGACTATAGTTAATGGTGATTCTGTTACTGCTGTTTACCGGTGATGAGTCCTTGTTTCCCCAGTGCTGAAGTGTAACACCAAAGAAGCATGCTGAGGCAAGTTTAGAGTGGAAAGTTGAAGCTTTATTAAGGACAGCAGAAAAGACTTCTCCCTGGAGGAAGAAGGGGACCCAAGAGGTGCAATCTGTACAAGGGCAAGATCTTCCCTCTTTTATAGCTAAGGTCTACTTTCAGCTTTCCCGCATTGCTGTCCTTTGTTCTGTTATCTTGCTTGCTGTCCTTTGTTCTGTTATCTTGCAGTGATGGAATGTAGGTGGGAAGGCCCAAAGGGTGGGGTACAGGTGGGCCATAGGAGTAATCTGGGCAGGAAGGGCTTTTGGATTAGCATCTCCTTGTTTGCTGGGAGCTGTTTCATTAACATTTCCTTGGGATGGGCTCCATCTTCATCTTACTCAATATTAGACCCGATTTACCTAACTACACTAACTACCTATCTTTAAATCTGGCTTCAATTCTTGAGAAATGTTAAAAGTTGTCACCACAAAAATGATACCAAGGGCTGAAAAAGTAGCTCAATGATAGGCAGCTTACACAACATATGTGAAGCCTGAGTTTGCTCCTCATCACTACAAAAAACAAACATCAACAACAATAAATCTACGTGAGATAATGCATATTTTAATCAGCCAGATTTAACCATATTACAATGTATATATACTTCAAAACATTATATTGTGGGGAAAGTGAAAGGAAAGTGACCACAACACTCGGAGCAACCAAAAGATCTTTATTGCAGCAGTGCAACAAAGAGAAAGGAAAGAGAGAGAGAGAAAAGAGAAGAGATGAACAGGGAGAGAGCAAGAGAGAGAGAGAGAGCGCATGCGTAAGAAAGATAAAGAGCAAGAGAGAGAGAGCAAGAGAGAAAGAGCAAGAGAGAGAGGGAGAGAGAGGGGGGCCTGGCAGGAGGGAGTTTTTATAGCCCAAATCTAATGGGGCCTCTGGGTCTGCAAGCTGCCTTGTTGGCCCAAGGGGGGTTGAGTGCTCAGCCTTGAGCGGGACTTGACACAAACAGGTGATAGGACCAGATAGAGGGGGGTTTGAGTGCGTGGGCTATCTTGCAGCCAACATCTGTTCAGCCTGCCCTGCAGACAACACAGTTCAGCCTGCTCTGCACCCAACAGAAAGGAAGAATATATTGTGCATGTGAGAGGAATCTAAATTTTTGTGGTCAAAGGACCAACCATGACATTGTATTTTCTGAAAACATTTGCCAGAACCTCTCCCACACCACAAGTGCTCATCGCCACAGAGTGAATCCTTGGATCCATATTCCTTATCCTTGGATTTGGATGGCCATGTATTGTGATGAAAGTGAGATGCTGTGACTTCTGAGGCCATCCTTGCCTGGTTCTTTTGGGACACTTGTTCCTTGCTACCATGTCACAAGGAAAGCCACGGAGATCATAGAGAGACACTTGTTGAAAGAAACTGAGACTCTGGCCCCATCTGAACCTCCACCAATGAGCAGCCATAGTGAGGGACTTGAAAGTGGGTCACTGTGTTTGGAGAACATTCATCATAAAGCTGGGCAATTAGGATTTCCTGAGAATTGAAAAATCATTTGAAGACTCATCCAAAATGGCAAAAATGGGAACTTCTGGAAGCTGAGCAGAGTTGTCCCTGTCAAACCTTCCTAAACTGCAGAATTATGAGAAAAATGAATGATTTTGTTATTTCAAATCACTGTTTTGGGGGAATATTGGTCATGTAGCTAGGCAATTAGGATTTCCTGAGACCTGAAAGTTATTTGATGACTCATCAAAATGAAATGAAGGGAAAGAGAGAGAAAAGGAAAGAGAGAGGGTGAGAGAGATTTAATTAAATTGTGAGTTTCTTGGAACTAGAGACGGTGAGCCATTCATCTTAGGAGCTAGCACATTGTTGGTACAAGGAAAGATTGGATAAATGTTTGATGGATAAACAAATAATTGCAAGTGCTTCCTGAAGCCCTCCTACATGGAATAAAGAAAACAGAAGTGTCAAAACCACTTGTTTGACATTCTCAGTTAATTAGATGGAGTCAGATTTTCTGGGAGTGGGGGCAAAACATCAATGATTTTAGAAAGCTCCCTGAGTGATTTCATTGGCAGTTGAGCGGGAAAGTGACTCCTCTAGACTGGATGCTTGTCACAGTTATGTGCCATGACTCCTAGGCCCAAGATATTACATGTTTTCTTTAGTGTAAGATTTCAAAGAAGGGAGGAGGGAGACAGCATGAGACTACTTAAAATGTAATTATCTTTATTATATTATTTATTACAAATATATATTATATATATAATTATTTATATTAATTTATTATATTCATTCAACACATATGAACTGTCTACAAGGTTCCCAGGCATGCAGTAGGTGGTTTGAGGCATAGGGGGATGAATGGGGAGGACAAGCTAGAAAAATATTGAGACTAAGGTCTGTATACTGGTACTGAGGATGCCTGTTTTTGCTAAAAGGACATAACTCAGAATTCCCACTGAGTATGAAATATTGGCTGCTTCTTTGCAATCTTTGGTATACTTCATAGCCCTCAGGTGTTTGGTAACTCTTATCATCAGGCAACCACTTTGGAAAAACAACTAGTGTTTATTTTCTCAAAACCTTACAAGCCATCTTTCACTTCCAAGTAAAGTAAATGGTGTGTACTTGTGGTGTTATAGCTTCATGACAGCCACATATCCTCAGGCATTTCTCATTTTTGAAGAGTCTTGTTTTTAAATATGCTCTTCCATTGTTCCCATAAGTACATTGGAATTTGTAAGACCATATATCCTGCAAAACTGACCATAATATTCAGATACCTGCAAATTCTTACTTCTTTTGTCTTTCTTGAAAATATGCTTATTTATTATACGATATATGTTATGGTAATAGTTGGGTGGCTGAACTGGGAAGGGATTGTATTGTATGTTACAATATGGAAAGCCTCTATGAATTTTATCAAGGTTGGTTTCTTTGAGCTGGGCTTCTGTGGTACCATATAGTACTCTAAGACTCTGTAAGATGGGCTGGTTTGGGTTCCCAGTGTTACTCTGGGACCACATGGAGACCAAGCTCACTAAATGGAAGAACCATAAAGGGCTGTCTTTTTAGCCTTTGAACTCTTAGGTCAAAACTGCCCATACCATGTTGCCTGCTTTTAGCCCTTCAAGCCAGAAGCAGTGATTAATATGCACAAGGTTTAGTTCCCCTATTAGATTACTGGTACCTTAATGAGTTTCAACATTAGACTGTATTTGAAATATCCCTGAACTTTAAACCAGTTACGGACTGGGCACAATAGCACATGCCTGTAATCCCAGTGACTAGGGAAGCTGAGGCAGGAGGATCCCAAGTTTGAGGCCATTCTTGGCAGTTTAGTGAGACCCTATCTCAAAATAAAATGAATAAATAAAAAGGGGCTGGGATGGAGTTCAGTGATAGAGCACCCTTGAGTTAAATCCCCATTAGCACAAACAACAAACAAACAAACCCCCTTGCTATGGTACTCTTAGCTTTGTGATTGTGAGCAAATTTCTTTACCTCCAAACTACAGTTACATCATCTGTGAAATGACTGTAACCATACTATTTCGCAAAGTTGTAGTGAAGATGAAGGTAGAACATTGAAAATGGAGAGCTGGTACCGTCCTAAATACCTTATCTGCAATAATCCTTTAATCATCTACAGTTGATCCACTCTGGGGAGACTCGGGATCCAGACCCAGCCTTTATTACTCAGGAGGACCAGGGAAGCCATTTCACATGGCCAATCCTCATTTTCCTCATCTAACAATGGGAGCAGTAATTTGTGTTCAATGCTTCCTATCTGAGCCACTTGACAGTTTATTTAATCACTGCAAGTTGGGCCAGAGTCAGTCAATACTGGGTGCTCATATCCCACTGTGATGGTTGAATTTATGCGTCAACTTGCCTAGGCTAAGGCACCCAGTTGTTTGGTCAAACACCAATCTAGATGTTGCTGTGAAGGTACATGTAAATGTGATTAACATTTACTATCAGTTGACTTTCAGTGAAGCAGATTACCTTCCATAATACGAGTGTGTCTCACCTCCACTGTTTGAAATTCTAGGAATAAAGACTGAGTTTTCCCGAAGAAGCAATTCTCCTGCAAGAATATAGCAAAGAAACCTGCATGAGTATCCAGCGTGCAGACGCAGACTGCAGCATCCACCATCAGCTCTCACCTGACTGATTTCCAGCCAGCTTGTCTGCCCCACAGATTTCAAAGTTGCCAGCCCCCACAACCACAGGGACCAACTCCTTAAAAATAAATCTCTCATTCTCCCTCCCTCCCACCATTTCTCCTTCACTCTTCACACCTGCCCCTGTGCTGCCTCTGCCAGTGGCTTTTCTAGCTCCTCCAGCATCTGTGTCTGGTGGAACCTGTGGTAGTGACTCTGCCATCTCAACCCCTGTTGGCCCCAGAAGAATTGGGGAGCCTTCTCTTCAACCACGGCTGCTTCTAACCAGGCTCCCCCTTCTGTTTTTCACAGCCCCACCGCCTTTGAAGCCCACACTTTTGGACAATACCAGCCCCTCCTTGTTCTTAGGGGTACCATCCTGCATCCTCCAACCCCCATCCCATGCATTTTGAGCATTATGTCATCTGCCCCAGTTTTCTCTTAAACTCTTTGCCACATCCCCATCTTTGCTGGCTCCAGCTGATGGCCCCTCCAGACAACACAGGCAGAAAAGTGCAATAAACATAAGCCTACAATGTGAGAAGTGACAAATGTCAAAAAGCATGAAAACAAACAAATCATAAACACAGAAGTTACATAATTATAAAGCAAGCACCTATGTCCAGGTAAAAAATCAGATTTTTTTTTATATTGCCGTCTCTACAGAGGTTGCCTGTTTCATACAAATGGAATAATGTTTTTGTGATTTTTAAAAATTTGATGTTTGCATATGTGATTTGTATAAATTTGTGTTTTTGTGTCTTCTAAGATTCTTCCATGATGTTGTAATCAGTTCTTTCATTTTTTTTCTTTTTCTTTTTTTTAGTTCCTTCATTTTCAATTATAGTCTTTGTCTATATTAATGTTTGGTGAGCTATGGGTTATGGACTATTGGTAGTATGTTTAATATAGCCCGTGAACTAAGAACAATTTTTAAATTTATTAAGTTGTAATAAAAAAGAGTATGAGATTATGTGTGACCCAAAAGCCTAAAATGTTTACTATTTATTTCTTCATGGTAAAAGCTTTCCAACCCTCCTTCTTTGTGAATATACCAACAATTTACTTATCTGTTACCTTCTTAATGGGAGTTTTAGTGGTCTGCCAGGTTTCTGTTCTCTCGACTAAAAGGCTCAGGGGTCACTCCAGATAAACTGGGCTGACTGGGCTGCACGAAATAACCACACAAGAGACACAATACCTTTTTCTTTGGGGTCGCTGTGACTGCTCCTCTGACCTTAAGGGTCTACAGAAAGAGAGAGGGAGCAAGAGCACGCACTGACCCCTTTTATTGAGGAGAAGTTATTTAAATGAGGCAAGGGGTCAGGTTTCAGGGGGCTGAGTCTATCTTCATGATGTCCACTGTCAGCAGGTTGACTGACACCTGGGTAGGTCACACCCAAGGGCACGGTAAGAGAAGGGGACACACACAAGGCACTTCCATGGAAGATTCTATCCTAAACAGGGCAAGGGGTTATATTACAAAGGAACAGGTGAGCATAGTTTCACCTATGGGGCTGTAGCAAGACACACCCATGCATGAGACACCCAAGAAGGGTGGGGAAAGCTCTGCCACATTTCTGCGACTGAGTGCCTCAGCACCCAGCTGGGAGTATAACTCAGTCACGTGTAAGGTTGGTCTCCCACAGTGGTCTGAAGTTTTTTGGCTGCTGAGGAATATTGCTTTGAACATTCTTTTAAAAATTAAAAAAAAAAATTTGGTATTGAGGATTGAACCCAGGATGCTTAACCACTGAGCCACGTCTCCAGTCATTTTTATTTTGAGACAGGATCTTACTTAGTTGCTTAGGGCCTTGCTGAGTTGCTGAGATTGGCTTTGAATTTGTGATCCTCCTGCCTCAGCCTCCCAAAATGCAGGGATTACAGGCATGTGCCACTATTGCTGGCTATGAACATTCTTGTATTTAAAAAAATTTTTTTTTACTTGTAGTTGGACACAATATCTTTATTTTTATGTGGTGCTGAGGATCAAACCTGGGGCCTCATGTGTGTAAGGCAAGTGCTCTACCACTGAGCTACAACCCCAGCCCTCTTGTATTTTTTTTTAATTTTTAATTTTGTTTTAATTATTTATATATGACAGTAGAATGCATTTATGCATTTTGATATATCATACATAAATGGGATATAATTTCTCATTTTTCTTTGTGTACATGTTGTAGAATCATATTGGTCATGCAGTAACAAATATACATAAAGTAATAATGTCTCTTTCATTCTACTACTCTTCCCATCCCCACATCCCCTCCCCTCCCTTCCCCTCACTTCACTCTACCTAATCTAAGGTAACACTATTCTTCTTTAGTGCCCCTGGCCCATTGTGAATTAGCATCCGCATATTAGAGAAAACATTCAGCTTTTGGTTTTTTGGGATTGGCTTATTTTGCTTAGCATGATATTTTCCAACTCCATCCATTTACTGGCAAATGCCATATTCATTAGTCTTTAAAGCTGAGTAATATTCATATATATATATAATCACATTTTCTTTATCCATTCATCTATTGAAGAACACCTAGGTTGGTTCTACAGTTTAGCTATTGTGAATTGAGCTGCTATAAGCTTTGACATAGCTGCATTACTATATAGTATGTTGATTTTAAGTCCTTTGGGTATAAATTGAGGAGTGGGATAGCTGGGTCAAATTGTGGTTCCATTGCAAGTTTTTGGTGGAATCTCCATACTGTTTTTCATAGTGGTTGTACCAATTTGCAGTTCCACCAGCAACGTATGAGTATACCTTTTTCCCCACATTCTCACCAATATTTATTTTTGCCTGTATTCCTGATGATTGCCATTCTGACAGGAGTGAGATGAAATGTTAGTGTAGTTTTGATTTGCATTTCTCTAATTGCTAAATATATTTTCATATATTTGTTGATTGATTGTATTTCTTCTTCTGTGAAGTGTCTGTTCAGTTCCTTAGCCCATTTATTAATTGGGTTATTTGTTTTTTTGGTGTTAAGGTTTTTGAGTGCTTTATATATCCTAGAGATTAGTGTTCTACCTGATGTGCATGTGATAAAAATTTGCTCCCAATCTGTAGGCTGTCTCCTCACATTATTGATTGTTTCCTTTGCTGAGAAGAAGCTTTTTAATTTGAATTTATTTGAATTTATTGATTCTTGATTTTACTTTTTGTGCTTTAGGAGTCTTGTTAAGAAAGTCAGATCCTAGGATGACATAGTGAAGATTTGGACCTACTTTTTTTTCTATTACGCACAGGGTCTCTGTTCTAGTGCCTAAGTCTTTGATCCACTTTGAGTTGATTTTTGTGCAGGGTGATAGGTAGAGGTTTAATTTCATTTTGCTACATATAGATTTCCAGTTTTGCCAGCATCATTCGTTGAATAGGCTATCTTTTCTCTCATGAATATTTTTGGCACCTTTGTATAGTATGACATAACCGTATTTATGTAGTTTTGTCTCTGTGTCCTCTATTCTGTACCATTGGGCTACAAGTCTTTTTTTTTTTGGTGCCAATACCATGTTGTTTTTGTTACTATAGCTCTGTAGTATAGTTTCTATTTCAGTGAAGAATGTCATTGGGATCTTAATAGGAACTGCATTAAATTTGTGTAATGCTTTTAGTAGTATGGTAATTTTGACAATACTAAATCTGCCTATCCAGGAGCATGGGAGATCTTTCCATCTTCTGAGGTTTTTATCAATTTCTTTCTTTAGTGTTCTGTAGTTTTCATTGTAGAGGTCTTTTACGTCTTTTGTTAGATTGATTCCCAAATATTGTTTTTTGAATGGGATTGTTTTCCTAATTTATCTTTCAGTAGATTCATTGCTGATGTATAGGAATGAGTTGATTTATGGATATTGATTTTATATCCTGAAAAAAAAAAATATATATGTATTTTTTTTCTTGTTAAGGAACTCAGATCCTAGGATGACATAGTGAAGATTTGAGCCTACTTTTTTTTTTCCTATTACCTATTAGGCACAGTATCTCTGTTCTAGTGCCTAAGTCTTTGATCCACTTTGAGTTGATTTTTGTGCAGGGTGATAGGCAGAGGTTTAATTTCATTTTGCTACATATGGATTTCCAATTTTTCCAGTACCATTTGTTGAATAGGCTATCTTTTCTCTAGTGAATGTTCATATATATATATATATATATATATATATATATATATATATATATCTATCCTGCTGAATTCATTTATTAGTTCTAGATGGAAGAATTTTTTTGGATCTTCTAGATATAGAATCATGTCATCAGCAAATAGTGATAATTTGAATTCTTCTTTACCTATTTGTATCCCTTTAATTTATTTCTTCTAATTGCTCTGGCTAGAGTTTCAAGGATGTTGTTGAATAGAAGTGGTGAAAGAGGATATCCTTGTCTTGTTTCAATTTTTAGAGAAAATTCTTTCAGTTTTTCTCCATTTAGAATGATGCTGGCCTTGGGTTTAGCATATATAGCTTTTACAATGTTGAGGTATGTTCCTACTCTCCCTAGTTTTTCTAATGTTTTGAACATGAAGGGTGTGCTGTATTTTGTCAAATGCTTTTTCTGCATCTATTGAGGTCATCATATAATTCTTGTTTTTAAGTATATTCTATTAATATGATGAATTATGTTTATTAATTTTCATATGTTGAACCAACCCTGCATCTCTGGGATGAACCACACTTGATTGTGATGCACTGTCTTTTTAATATGTTTTTGTATTTGATTTGCCAGAATTTTATTGAGTATTTTTGCATCTGTGTTCATTAGGGATCTTGGTCTTACGTTTTCTTTTCTTGATGTGTCTTTATCTGGTTTTGGTATCAGGGTGATACTAGCTTCGTAGAATGAGTCTGGAAGGGTTCCCTCCTTTTCTATTTCATGGAATACTTTGAGGAGTATTGGTGTTAATTTCTTCTTTGAAAGTCTTGTAGAACTCAGCTGAGTATCCATCTGGTCCTGGGCTTTTCTTAGTTGGTAGGCTTTTAATGGTGTTTTCTATTTCATTACTTGAAATTGATCTGTTTAAATCATGTGTGACTTCCTCATTGCATAGGTCATATGTCTCTAGAAATTTGTTAATGTCTTTTGATATTTTCTATTTTATTGGAGTATAAATTTTCAAAATAGTTTCTAATTATCTTCTGTATTTCAGACATCTGTTGTGATATTTCCTTCTTCATCTTGTATTTTAGTAGTTTGAGTTTTCTCTTCATTAGTATGGCCAGGGGTTTATTTATTTTATTTATTTTTTCAAAGAACTAACTTTTGTCAATTTTTTTCAATTGTTTCTTTTGTTTTGATTTCATTGATTTCAGGTCTGGTTTTAATTATTTCCTGTCTTCTATTCCTTTTGGTGTTGATTTGTTCTTCTTTTTCTAGGGCTTTGAGATATAGTGCTAGGTCATTTATTTGTTTATTCTTTTGATGAATGTGCTCAATGCAATAAACTTTCCTCTTAGAACTGCCTTCATAGTGCCCCAGAGATTTTGATATGTTGTATCAGTGTTCTCATTTACTTCTGAGAATTTTTTAAATTTCATCCTTGATTTCTTCTACTATCCATTCATCATTCAATAGTGTGTTATTTAGTCTCTATTTGTTACACTGCTTCTATTTTTTATTTTATCATTGATTTCTAATTTTATTCTATTGTGATCTGACAGAATGCAGGGTATTTTTTTTATATTTACTAAGAGTTGCTTTGTGGCATAAGATATGATCTATTTTAGAGAAGGAGCCATGTGCTGCTGAAAGAAAGTATATTTGCTCATTGATGGATAAAATATTCTAAATATGTCTGTTAAGTCTAAGTTATTGATTGTATTATTTAGTTCCATAGTTTCTTTATTTAGTTTTTGTTTGGAAGATCATCTGTCCAGTAGTGAGAGAGGTGTGTTAAAGGAACCCAATATTATTGTGTTGTGGTCTATATGACTCTTTTTTTTTTCTTCTCTATTTGATTCTTGAATTTGAGAAGGATTTGTTTGATGCACATAGATGCTCCATTGTTTGGGGAATAAATATTTGTAATTGTTATGTCTTGCTTATGTATACTTCCCTTAAGAAGTATGAAATGTCTTTATTTTTGTCTCTTCTGATTAACTTTGGTTTGAAGTCTACTTTATCTGAGATGATAATGGAAACCCCTGCTTGTTTTTGCAATCCATATGAGTGATAAGTTTTTCCCCATATATTTACCTTCAGCCTTTTGCCCATGAGGTGAGTCTCTTGAAGACCACATATTGTTGGGTTTTTCTTTTTAATCCAATCTGCCAATCTGTGTCTTTTGATTGATGAGTTTAGGCTGTTAACATTCAAGGTTATTGTTGAAATAAGATTTATATTCCCTGTCATTTTGATTTATTTCTGGCTTTTAATTTGACTTAGTTTCTTCTTTGGTTGAATATTCTTTTAGTGTAGATCCTCCCTTTACTGGTTTTCACTTTTTTTTTTCACTTCATCCTCATGGAATATTTTGTTGAGAATGTTCTGTAGTGTAGGCTTTCTAGTTGTGAATTCTTTTAATTTTTGTTTATCATGGAAGGTTTTAATTTCATCTTCAAATCTGAAACTAAATTTTTCTGGATATAAAATTCTTGGTTGGCATCTGTTTTCTTTCAGAACTTGAAATATATTATTCCAGGAACTCCTACTTTTGAGGGTCTGGGTTGAGAAATCAGTTGAGATCCAAATTGCTTTCCCCCTATACATGATTTGATTTTTTTTCTCTCATGGCCTTTAAGATTTTATCTTTATTCTCTGTTAGTCATTATCATTATAATATGTCTTGGTGTGGGTCTGCTGTAATTTTGTATACCTGGGGTCCTATAAGCCTCTTGTATGTGAGTTTCCATTCCATTCTTTATGTTTGGGAAAATTTCTGCTATTATATCATTGAAAAGATTGTGCATTCCTTTGCTTTGTATCTCTGTTCCTTCATGTATTCTGATAACTCTTAAATTTGGTCTTTTCATTTTATACCATGATTCTTGGATGTTCTGTTCATGGTTTCTTACCATATTCTCTGCATGGTCAACTCTACTTTCCAAGATTATATATTTTGTTCTTCATTGCCTGAGGTTCTGTCTTCCAAGTGGTCTAGTTTGTTGGTGATGCTTTCTATTGAATTTATAATTTGTTTTACTGATTCCTTCATTTTGAGGATTTCTGCTTGTTTTATTTTCCCACAATCTCTAACTCTTTATTGAAGTGATCTTTCACTTTCTGTATTTTTTCTTTGATTTCACTTCTTATACTATCCTTTACTTCACAGATCAATTGAACTAAGTACATTCTGAACTCCTTCTTGGACATTTCTTCTACTGTGTTATCAGTTGCTGAGAGCCACGGCTGAGTCTGTATGGCCCCTGGCATTTTGCCAACAGTATTGATTGACAGGCGCCTCTGCCTGTCCGCCTCTGCCGCAACTTTTGAGTTCTCGCACTATTTTGGAGTTCTCGTGGGGATTTCCGGGGATTCCCCGAGAGTTCCCATTGGTTGGGGAAGTGCAGGAGGAGGGATTTCCGGGAGAGATATTTCCGGCTGGGGGTTCCTGGACAAGCCTCGCGGCGCGCTCGGGAGGATTCCCCGGGAGCTGTGTGAAGTGTTTTCCTGCAGTTTAAAAATAAAGTTTGTTCCTGCTTCAGTGGCTCGTGATTTGTGCCCAGCCAGACTGCGGCATTTGGTGGCCCGTGCGGGGAACGTCTGAAGCTTCAGGGTAAGTGAAATTACTTGCCCCTAAGGGAAGGCGAGAGAATGGGTGACCATTTTAAAAAACAATGTGTTCTTGTTTTGATTTGTTTTGTGTTTGTTTCAAGCTGCCTATCCCTAGAATTTTCTCAGGCAGATTGGGAAAAATGGTTGGCTCAAGGTTTGAAGTTGTTCACCCCTGAGGAAGAGATAGAAATAGACCACAAATGCACATATCAAGAAAATAGGAAAATTGATACAACAATTTTTTGTTCCGTTTTTGTTTCATTCTGTTTCGGTTTTGTTTTGTGTTATCTTATTGGGTTGCGTTATCTTTATAACAGATTAGAAATTAGTAAAAAACAAACTGAAAGAGTGTTAAGTAAATTGTTAGAGGTTCAGACCATGGAGAAAGACATTTTAGATCAAGCAAAAGAGAAGGTCTCTCAAACTAGTCAGACAGAGGAAGAAAATTTAAAGGAAGAAAGCTTAGAGGAGAAACAGCTATTAGGGAAAAAGCTACAACAGGAGGCTGCTACTAACACCGTTCTATCATCAGAGGGCGTAATTCAACCAACAGCTCCCCCTATGGAGATAGCTGAGTGGCCCTCAAACCCCGTAGTTGATAGATGGGATCCTGAGACAGGACCTCAAAGATTAGCATGCCCTGTACTTGAGCAGGCAGGAGGGCAGCGAATTCACCATGCTTTAGATTTCAAAACAGTGAAGCAGTTAAAGGAGGCTGTAACAACCTATGGTCCTCAAGCACCGTTCACTGTAAGCATGGTCGAATCCATTACCAACTTGGACATGACGCCAGCAGATTGGGCTAGTATGTGTAAATCTGTGCTAAATGGAGGACAATATTTGTTATGGAAGGTTGCCAATGAAGAATTTTGCAGGGAGACAGCTAGGCGAAATGCAGCAGCCGGTTACCCTCAAAGAAATCTAGATATGTTGTTAGGAAAAGGACCTTATGAGGGTCAACGGCAACAAATTGAATATGATCCTGGCGTATACGCACAAATTGCTGTAGATGCGGTTAGGGCATGGAAAACTTTACAGGGGCATGGAGGTTTACAAGGTCAATTATCTAAGGTAATACAAGGAACTAATGAACCTTACGCTGAATTTGTAGATAGGCTTATTCAAGCAGCTTCTAGAATTTTTGGGGATACAGAACAGGCAATGCCATTTATAAAACAACTGGCTTATGACCAAGCAAATCGTTGTTGCAGAGAGGTCATTAGACCATGGAGACATGAAGATTTAAACACATATATTAAATTATGTAGAGACATTAATGAACAAGGGCAAGTCTTAGCAGCAGTACAACAGGCTTTAGATGCCAGGCCAAAAACATGCTATAATTGTGATCAAACAGGACATTTTAAAAGGAGTTGCCCCATAGGAGGAGGGTTTAACAAAGCTAGATATCAAACGAATAGAATACCGGGTATTTGCCCACGATGCTGTAGAGGGAAACATTGGGCTAATGAATGCCGTTCTCAAACCACCATAGAGGGTATTCCGTTATCAAAAAACAGACAAGGACCAAGTGTTTACCCACGATATTGTGGAGAAAGGCATCGAGCTCCATTGCCAAAAAACGGACAGGGGGGCCCAATGCTCCGGGGCCCACGACCACAAATGTACGGGGCACTGGAGGAACCCAGAAACACCATGGAGGAACCCAGCAATACCATCAGGGTAGTGCCCAGGACACATTATCCATCAGATCTCTCATCAGACGAACCAGAGGGAGCGCAGGGTTGGACATCTGCGCCTCCGCCAGAGCAGTACTAACTCCAGAGATGGGAGTTCAAATCATTCCCACAGGAGTAAAAGGACCTCTTCCCCAAGGAACAGTAGGCTTATTGTTAGGACGCAGTTCTTCTACGCTAAAAGGACTTATGATAAGTCCCGGGGTAATTGATCCCGATTATGAAGGTGAAATAAAAATTATAGCTAGTTCTCCAAAGGGTATATCAGTAATTTCACCAGGAGATAGAATAGCACAGTTATTAATAATACCCAGCCTACATGATAAATTTTCCAGTAGTACTATAGAAAGAGGTTCCAGGGGATTAGGCTCCACAGGTGTAGATTGGGCTATGCTGTCTTTAAATTTAGATTCTCGCCCCATGCTAAAACTAAATATTCAAGGACATGAATTTAATGGGCTACTGGATACAGGTGCAGACCTTAGCATCATATCTCGTCAAGAATGGCCACAACATTGGCCGCTACAACAAGCCACTCAAACGCTTCGAGGCCTAGGAGTGGCAACTAATCCCCATAGAAGTGCAATGGTATTAGATTGGAAGGATCCTGAAGGATGTGAAGGAACTATACAGCCATATGTATTGGATCATCTTCCTATAAATTTATGGGGACGAGATGTCCTAGATCAATTAGGTTTGACATTAACAAATAACATCAATCCAAATGCGCCCACTATTAGGGCTAGACAAGCTTTCAGGAAAGAAAAAAGATTAGGAGAACAAGGCATAGCAGCACCCATTCAAATAGATCAGGGAATAAATAGACATGGACTGGGTTTTCAGAAGGGGTCACTGAGGCAATAAAAATTACTTGGAAATCAGATAGACCAGTATGGGTTCCTCAGTGGCCCCTGACTAAAGAAAAGATACAAGCAGCCCATGACCTGGTCAAACAACAATTAGCGGAGGGACATATACAACCTTCCGTATCTCCTTACAATACTCCCATTTTTGTCATTAAAAAGAAATCTGGTAAATGGAGATTATTGCAAGATTTAAGAGCCATTAATAATGAGATGGTTATTATGGGACCTGCTCAATCGGGGATTCCTCAATTGTCTGCTTTGCCAAAAACCTGGTACGTTTTAGCTATAGATATTAAAGATTGTTTTTTTTCAATTCCAATTCATCCTGAGGATAGTCCACATTTTTGCATTTACTATCCCTGCACTGAATCATGAAGGTCCTGATCAGAGATATGAATGGAAAGTACTCCCTCAAGGGATGGCTAACAGCCCAACTATGTGTCAAATTTATGTTAACAAAGCAATCCAGCCACTTAGAAATCAAAATCCTAAACTACAAATATTTCACTATATGCATGATGTATTGTTAGCACACAAAGATAAAAACACATTGCTAGAATGTTATGCCACACTTACAAATTTATTAAAAAATTATAATCTAGAGATAGCAATAGATAAAGTACAATTAAATTTTCCAATTAATTATTTAGGAGTTCTATTATCCTCAACCATGGTCCGTCCACCAAAAATTCAAATACGAGTAGATCAACTCAAATCACTTAACGACTTTCAAAAGTTATTAGGAGACATAAATTGGATAAGGCCTTATCTAGGCATACCAACAGGAGAGTTGGGACCTTTATTTGATATCCTAAAAGGTCCATCAGATCCAAATTCACCCCGCATGTTAACGCCTGAAGCAAGAAAGGCATTAAAAATTATTGAAACATATATGGAAAATATGCATTTGGATAGAATTGATATAACTTTGCCTTTATTATTTATTGTAATACCAACAAAAAATATTCCTACAGGAGTATTTTGGCAAGAAGGTCCATTATTGTGGATACATTTATCTTATTCTCCTAACACTATTCTTACTAGGTATCCTGAGGCTGTAGGACAATTAATACTCAAAGGAATAAAAGCAGCAAAGGGAGTGCTTGGAATTTCTCCCAGTAAAATTATTACTCCATATACTATGGATCAAATTGATGAGTTAGCTAATGAGTTAAATACTTGGGCAATAATCATGTCTAAATCTAATGTTTCATTTGATAATCACTTACCATCTAATCCTTTGTTGTCTTTTTGGTCTTCGCATCCTGTAGTTTTTCCAAAAATGACAAGAAAAAACCCTATCATGAATGCTCCAAATGTATTCACTGATGGGTCAAATAATGGTACAGCAGCAGTAGTTACCCCTGATCAAACTTTTACATTTTTAGTACCCAAACAATCAGCTCAAAAGGTAGAGCTTAATGCAGTTTTACAAGCTTTTGTGATGTTTAAAGATTCTGTATTTAATTTATTCTCTGATAGTCAGTATGTAGTTAATGCTATAGTATCCCTTGAAGATGCTGGCAGGATTTCCCCTTCCTCTACTGTTTTCTCTTTGTTTTCTGCTATACAAAGTCTAATCTGGGACAGAAAAGATCCATTCTTTATAGGACATATCAGGGCACATACAGGATTGCCTGGAGCCCTTAGTTTGGGCAACGATTTAGCAGATAAAACTACACATGATATACATATTTTCTCTACACTAGAAGAAGCTACACATTTTCATAAAAGGTTCCATGTCAATGCTAATACTTTACAAAAGCGTTTTAAAATAACTAAGGAACAAGCTAGACAAATAATAAAACAATGTCAAAATTGTGTGACCTTTTTACCACAAGTTAATCTTGGAGTCAATCCTAGAGGACTGATACCTAACCATATTTGGCAGATGGACGTCACACACTTGCCACAATTTGGAAAATTAAAATATTTGCATGTTACAGTTGATACTTCTTCCGGATTTTTGATGGGCTCCCTTCATTCCGGAGAAAAAACTAAAGATGTTATAGCTCATTGCTTACAAAATTTTGCCACTGTGGGCGTTCCAAAACAGTTAAAAACAGATAATGGTCCTGGTTATACTTCTACCTCTTTTAAACAATTTTGCTCATCATTTGGCATTACTCATATAACAGGAATTCCATACAATCCACAAGGACAAGGCATAGTTGAAAGAGCTCATCAAACTATTAAAATGTACTTACTAAAGCAAAAAGAGGGAATTGGAAAGGGGTATATGTCACCCAAAGATAAACTTAAAATAACCCTTTTTACTCTAAACTTTTTAAATTTGGATTCCTCAGGGCTTAGTGCTGCGGAAAGGCATATGTGTCCAAAAAATGTACATAAGCCTAAGGTACTTTGGAAGGATATTCTAACAGGACAATGGAAAGGTCCTGACCCAGTGATTGTCTGGAGTCGGGGTTCTGTTTGTGTTTTTCCACAGGGAGAACAGCAGCCGATTTGGATTCCAGAGAGATTAACTAAAACAATTTCTACAGGCCAAAAGGAAGATGATTTGACTCAAATCCATAACAGCTGATATCCAGAACTCCAGTTTGGCTATTCTTACATCTGCGACAGTGATTAACCAGGATGCTTTTTTCAATATTTATTTTATTATTTGCCTTTTCCCACATCATAAAGTTCTATTTTATTTTTGAGCTCATACAGACCTAGGTTAATGTTTTTCTGATCAGTTTTATTTTTTGACTGTGGAGTTTTTAAGCATTGCAATGGAGATTTCACCTAGGTAAAGCTTCAAGGCCTTTACTATTGTCTTAAGTGTTGTATGTTATGTGTGCACACTTCTGTTTTGTGTTGTATGTCTGTATGTGCGTATGTCCATATATCATATATGAGGAGCGCTCATGAATAAATGGATCCGAATTTTTTTATTCACGTGATTTTAATGGTTTAATTTAGATTGGGTAAACAGCTGTTGAAAATTGTTTTAATATGTGAACAAATAGGAGGTTAACAGATCTGTTTGTTTACTTTCACATTTCCTTCTCATTATATTTAATAATTCTGTTCAGGATAATGTAAATTGTTCAAAAAATTGTTTTCTTAGTGCCTGTTGGAATGTTACATAATTTTTTTTCTTAGCATCATTGCCAGAACTCCTATCTTCATCCCAGTGCCGGTGAAGACAAAGATAAAACCAAACTACAACTTCTTCGATAGTTATCACAACAAACTGTAAAAACTGATGCATCAATGAATAATAACTCCACAAGTAATGCTCAATTAAGGAGTCGATTTACTTTGGGAGGAAATGGACATATTGACAGATTCCTCTGCTTTGAATTGCTTGCAGACCTTGCCTGGACTATGTATCACTTGTATGCATTGTGAACTATCTGTTGGTACAGCGAATTGTGGTAGTGCTGGAGTATTTTTGTTGATGGTGTCACCGGTGGTACAATTTTTCAAAGGAGCCCTCAATTGGCTTAGTGTCATGGCATTTTGCATCCTCCTCCCTTCTGCTAGTGATGGTCTAAAATTTGGGGGCCAATGGCTTATATTGGACCGGTAGTCAGTGACGGGTATGATCCAATTGCAGTGGTATCAACCTAAGACATTAGGCTGACGCCTAAAGGTCAGTTTTCCGATGATGGGTAAGAACCATATGTTGAATTGGACAACCTACCAGGCACGGTCCTTAAGCCACATTAACCTCACTCCCCCACTGGCACCAAGGCCAAATTTGGGGGCCAACAGAGGTGAGGCAAAGAACCTCACCCCCCCACTGGTGCATAGACCTATCCACAAGTATGGCTGTATGCTGGACCGGTAGTCAGTGACGGGTATGATCCAATTGCAGTGGTACCAACCTAAGACAGGAGGCTGACGCCTAGAGGTCAGTTCATCTGATGACGGGTAAGGACCATATGTTGAATTGGACTGCCTAACAGGCACGGTCCCTAAGCCACATTGCTTGTTGTTTAATTAAACAAAAAGGGGGAGATGCTGAGAGCCACGGCTGAGTCTGTATGGCCCCTGGCATTTTGCCAACAGTATTGATTGACAGGCGCCTCTGCCTGTCCGCCTCTGCCGCAACTTTTGAGTTCTCGCACTATTTTGGAGTTCTCGTGGGGATTTCCGGGGATTCCCCGAGAGTTCCCATTGGTTGGGGAAGTGCAGGAGGAGGGATTTCCGGGAGAGATATTTCCGGCTGGGGGTTCCTGGACAAGCCTCGTGGCGCGCTCGGGAGGATTCCCCGGGAGCTGTGTGAAGTGTTTTCCTGCAGTTTAAAAATAAAGTTTGTTCCTGCTTCAGTGGCTCGTGATTTGTGCCCAGCCAGACTGCGGCAATCAGTGGCTTCTGTCATTGAAGCATCTTTGTTTGTTTGGGACATTTTACTCCCTTGTTTTTTCATGTTGTTTGTGTGTTTTTCCATGTAGAAGTATGGCTCTAAGGCAACATAAATTCTACCCTGTAGACTTATAGTGTCCCTGAAGGTTTCTAGCACTTCGCCTTATTAATGGTACAACCAATATCAACAGCACCCAGTATAAACAATATATAGCCTTAAACCTAATAGTTCCCACTAAGGCATCTACTGCTTTCTCACATTAAAACAAAATGATGAGTTCAATATCTATCTACAGTATAAACAGAAAATTTGCTAAAACAATTTACAATTTCAAGTGGTGGGTGAGAGAACAGAAGTAGTGTAGTACGTGATGTTCACGGAACAAGAGAAGCTAGAAGCAAAAATTCACAGGAAGAGTAGAAGAGGAACCAACAGAGATTGGCTGTTGGTTGGAGAAAATTGAAAAAATAATCCAAGAAAACAGAGAAGTGAAAAGAATAGGAACAAAGAGAAAAAAATTAAAGACATAAGAATACAACAAAAATGCAAAACGCCATTCATATATCATTGTCTTCCACACACTGATGCATAAAACCCACCCTGTTCCAAATATGGTAGATATATTATTGAATAGAAAAATAAAATAAAATAAAATAAATCTTGGATGGAAAGTCGAACTGTCTCCATCAGTGTTCAAAAGTTTCTCAGCCCTGTCTCTGATGTCTCTGGGCAGCCTCAGATCAGCCCTGGCAGGCCCAGTCCCTATCCTATCCATCCAGACTTCAGATACTTCAGGCTCATCCACGCTGTAGTCCCATGATCTCAATGCTGCTCCTACTTGCAGAAAGACACCACCAGGGATACCCTCTTGCAAAGGAGCAGCCCTGAGATGCAGCAGCAAGACAAGGGCCACCAGCATTCCCAGCAGGAGGATCCCAGGTGCCTCCAAACCTGCAGGCACCCCCATACTGGATCTGCAGGTCCTGGCCAAAGTCCCCAGAAGAAGCTTTTGTGGTGATAAACATGCTAGCACCTGGGCCCCAGGCCGTGGCCGGTGTCCCAAAATGGCTGTGGTCATGTGCAACCAAACCTGGAGTCTCCCCCAAAGCAGACCTCTAGGCAGTGGTAGCAGTGGTAGTAGTGGTGGTTGGTGGCAGCAGTCAGCGGGTCAGCAGCAGTTGTAGTGAAACAATGTCAGCAGTGGCTGCAGTGGTAGCTGGGGCAGTGTCACCAGGGGATCTACAGGGAGCAGCACAGCAGCAGTTACATGGGTGGGGGGCAGGGCAGCCGTGTCTTCAGTGGCAGCAGCAGGTGGCTGCAGCTGCATGGGCAGCAGCATCCAGAAAGAAGACCTCCAGGTGACCTCTGGATGGTAGCAGCAATGGTGACAGCAGTGTAGGCAGCCGCAGATTGGAGAAGAGACCTCCTGGCATCAGTGGCCAGGACCTCAGAGGTAGAGTCTGGAAAAGCAGTGGTTGTGCCCAGAGAAAAGACCTCTGGTGGCGTCTGTGATAATGTTGTCTTCACTTCATATATATATATATATATATATATTTTTTTTTTTTTAGATGCACATTGATGTTTGTTTCTCTGACATATGCACCCAGGACTGAAAATTCTGGATTACTCAATATGTATATATTCAAATTTAGTAGATAATCCCAAATAGTTTTCCGAGGCAGTTGTACCAATTGCACTTCCAACTCAGTGTATGAGTTTCAGTTGCTCTACATCTCCACTCACACTTAATAATAATATTAACTTCAAACGTTTTTGTTTATTGCTGTAGTGTTGTATCATTGTAGCTATAATTTATCATGTCTTTGTAACTAAGGTTTACAGGACATGTATATTTCTTTTTTTTTTTTTAATCTTTTTTTTTATATACTTTTTTGTTGTTTTTTACAGGGCTGAGGACCGAACCCAGGGCCTTGCGCATGCTAGGCAAGCGCTCTGCCACTGAGCTAAATCCCCAACCCCAACAGAGTTGTTTATGTTTAAAAAATTTATTTCAAATGTTCAATTTGGTCCTATTTCTCATTTGTTTAGTTCATTTTTAAATTAAATTTGTCCTTTTGAAAGCTCTGTGGTTTGTTTTTGGTTTCTTCTGCATGTAGCATTAAAATATTTTCTGTAGTGCCTGTTTAGTAGTCATGTATTCCTTAAGTTTCTTGAAAGGTTTTTATTTCTTCTTTGATTCTGAAAGTTAGTTTTGCTGAATAACTGCTTGGTTGGCAGTTATTTTCTTTCAGAACTTGAAATACATCATTCCAAGCCCTCCTGGCTTTTAGAGTGTTTGCTAAGAAATTGAACGTGATTCTGATTGGCTTGCCTCTAAATGTGATCAGATGTTTTTCTCTTGAGGTTTTTAAAATTTCTATCCTTTTCCTTTTTCTTTTTTGGTACCAAGGATTGAATCTAGGGGAGCTTAACCATTGAGCCACATACTCAGCCCATTTTATGTTTTATTTTGAGACAGGATCTCACTAAGTTGTTTAAGGGCCTCACTAAGATGCTGAGGCTGGCTTTAAACTTGCAATCCTCCTGCCTCTGCCTCCTGAACTGCTGAGATTACAGGTGTGCATTTCCATGTCTGGCTCTATCCTTTTTCTGTATGTTAGTCAGTAAAAAAATTTTTTTTGTAGTTTTAGATGGACAGCATGCCTTTATTTTATTTGTTTATTTATTTATTTTTTTATGTGGTGCTAAGGATCAAACCCAGTGCCTCACACATGCTAGGCAAGCACTCTGCCACTGAGCTTCAGCCCCAGCTCTGTATATTAGGCATTTTAATTATAATGTCATGGAGAGGTTCTCTTTTGAACTTGTCGATTTGAGATTTTGAATGTCTCTTCTATTTGGATATCCATCTCATTTTCAAGGTTTGGAAAATTTTCTGTTATCATTACACTGAAGAGCTTTTTCATGTCATTAGCCTATATCACACAACCCTCATTGATACCATTGAATCTTTATTATTAATTAATTATTTTAACTAGTTATATATGTCAGCAGAATGCATTTTGATTCATTGTACACAATTGCAGCACAACTTATCATTTCTCTGGTTGTGCACGATGTAGTGTCACATCATATGTGCAGACATACATGTACCTAGGGTAATAATGTCCACTTCATTCCACCATCTTTCCTGCCCCCATGCCCCATTCCTCCCCTTTGCCCAATCAAATTTCCTCCATTTTTCCCATCCTCCCATTATGGATCAGCATCCACTCATCAAAGAGAACATTTGGCTTTCCTTTTTTGAGATTGGCTTACTTCACTTGGCATGATATTCTCCAACTCCATCATTTACCTGAAAATGCCATAATTTTATTCTTTTTTAATGCTGAGTAATATTCTATTGTGTATATATACACCACAGTTTCTTTATCCATTCATCTATTGAAGGTCATCTAGGTTGCTTCCACAGTTGAGCTATTGTGAATTGAGCTGCTATAAACATTGATGTGGCTGTGTCACTATAGTATGCTGATTTTAAGTCCTTTGGGTATAGACTGAGGAGTGGGATAGCTGGGTAAAATGGTGGTTCCATTCCAAGTTTTCTAAGGAATCTCCATACTGCTTTCCAGAGTGGTTGTACCAATTTGTTGTCTCACCAGCAATGTATGAGTGTGCCTTTCCCTCCACATCCTTGACAACATTTATTGTTGTCTGTATTTTGATAACTGCCATTATGACTGGCATGAGATGAAATCTTAGAATAGTTTTGATTTGCATTTTTTTAATTACTAGAGATGTTGAACATATTTTCATATATTTGTTGATTGAATGTATATCTTTTTCTGAGAAATGTCTGTTCAGCTGCTTAGCCCATTTATTGATTGACAATGTTTTTTTTTTGTTGTTGTTGTTAAGTTTTTTGTATTCTTTATATATCCTGGAGATTAGTTCTCTATCTGATGTGCATGTGGCAAAAACTTGTTCCCAAAATGTAGGCTCTCTCTTCACCTCATTGGTTTTTTTCTTTTGCTGAGAAGAGGCTTTTTAGTTTGAGTTCATCCCATTTATTAATTTTATTTCTTGAGCTTTAGGAGTATTGTTAAGGAAGTTGGGGCCTAATCTGATATGATTAAGATTTGGGCCTACATTTTCCTCTATTAGGCACAAGGTCTCTGGTCTAATTCTTAGGTCTTTGATCCACTTCGAGTTGAGTTTTGAGCATGGTGAGAGATAGGGATTTATTTTTATTTTGCTGCATATGAATTTCTAGTTCTCCCAGCACCATTTGTTGAAGAGGCTATCTTTTCTCCAATGTATGTTTTTGGCACCTTTGTCTAGGATGAGATAACTGTATTTATGTGGTGCTAGGCTACTCCCCAGGGACCTAAGTAAATTTAATACCTAGAACTTCCACCAGGTGGTGCTGCAAGACTGCCTAGTGGAGGTTAAGAACCACATGGGAACAAGGAGTGGATATGGGTGAATTTTCGCTTAAAAAGAAGTCAAAGGGAGAGGAAGAAAAAAAAATTGTGGCATTCATTTGCAATTGAGCAGTAGTGCGAAACAGCCTGTGATGTTTCATTTAGACATTTAAATGTCTAAAACCAAAATGGTACCATTAAATAGCAACTCATTCCTCCTTCACCAGCTCTTGGCAACCACATTCTGTTTTCTGCTTCTATGCATTTGTGGCCACCCAAACTGGAAACTCTTAAAGGGGCTAAGATACAGCAGTGATTTCATGTTAGTTTTATTTTGCCACAATTAGAAAAAAGAATTTTAGACTGAAGTTACCTGAAAAAATAATACAATGAACACTTACATGTTCTGCACTTAGACTCCTCAATTATTTTGCTTCATCTGCTCCAAATATTTATTAATGTTTAGAAAATGCTGGAAAGTAAGTTGTAGATACCATGACACTTCCACTTTACAGCTTCCAGCCAGTATCTCTTAAAAAAAAACAAAGGATCTTCTACATGACATTATATTCAAGAAATATTCTGGCATATGTATAATAAAATAGTAATATTACCTCATCTATAATCTATATTCAGAATTTCCCAATTATTCCAATAATGATCCTTATACTTTGGGGCAAACCAAGATGGCCGAGTGAGGAGAGGGGGCTATAGTGGAGGGGCCCTGTCAAGTATAGTTAGCTGCTGGCTCTGGCTTGCACTCAGAGTGTAGGGTTTGTAGGGAGGACCTCCGAGGGGGGCTGATGCATGCGTTAACAGGATCACTCTGGGAGCCCATTGAGCATAGGCCGAAGGGTGCAAGGATGAAATCTGGGGAACATTAGGAAACTATGGCAAAAGTCTAGGGGATAGATGGTGGTGGCTAGCACAGCAGAGGTGGGGAGGCAGTCAGATACCAGATGTATTTTAAACTTAGAGCTAATATAGGAGTTGTTGGTTTGGATATTTGTGTGTGGAAGGGAAGGAAAGTGATATGGAATATGGAGCCCAGGGTGCCTCCAAGATTTTTGGGCTGAGCAAGTAGAAGCTTGGAGTTGATAGGTCATGAGATGGGCAAGACTGGAAAAAGCAGGTTTGTCTTAACTCATTTAATCCTCACAACAACCTCAGCAGGTAGGCATGATCATTACCCACACTTTACTGATGAGGGAAATGAAGCACAAAGATTAAGTAACTCGCTTGAAACCACATGGCTAGTAAGTGGTAGAGTTGGGATTAAACCCAGATCATCTGGTTCTCTTAACCACTGTGTAGTTTGCCTCTTGGATATTTAGCTCTTTCTAAGGAACTATATAGAAACTATTCTTTTTCTCCTCTTCCCCCCTCACTCCTTTCCCTCTTTCCCTCCCTCCCTCCTTTCCCTCCCCCTTCTTTCCCTCCCCCCTTTCCCTCCCCTCTCCTTTCCCTTCCTCCCTCCTTTCTTTCCCTCCCTCCTTTTCCTCCCTCCCTTCTTTCCCTCCCCCCTGCTTTCCCTCTTTCCCTCCCCCTCCTTTCCCTCTTTCCCTCCCTCCTCCTTTCCCTCCCCCCACCTTTCCCTCCCCTCTCCTTTCTTTCACTCCCTCCTTTCCCTCCCTCCCTCCCTTCTTTCCCTCCCCCCCTTCCTTGCTTCCTTCCTTCTATCCTTTTCCCTCTTTCCATTCTTAACCTTTGCATACAAGGTCCAGTATGAGCCTTATGTCAAGAACACAGTTTCCACAGCCCTCTAAGGAAACCTGCTTTCTCCTGTGGTGGTCATCCTCAGGCTTCATCTTTATTCCTGTCCATTTTTCACTTCGACATTTCCCTTGGCAATCCCACCCTCACTGGGGGATCACCTATAGCTATCCACCCCTAAATTTCCATTTATATCCCAGAGTCTGACCTCTGGACACCGATCCCGAAAACTTATTATGCATCTTCACTTGGGTGCTCTGTGAGCATGTCTAAGGTAATAGTCCAGCGGCTGAGTCTAGCAGCTCTTCGCCCTACACCTTCCTGTTCTGAAAATACAGACGTGATTGTATTTTCCTACAGCCCACAGTTCTCTAATGGTGCTCCTCTATAAAATTCCTTATTTTGGCTCAGGCCTCTCACTCCTCTTTGCTGGGCACTATCCATACAGAACTCCTTGTAGTTCCGTACACTTAGGGTCTCCCACTTCTGGGTCCCATGCATGCTGTTAGTTGTAGCTAAAAGGAGAGATAAGGGCATCAATGGCATGACTTACTTATGCTTTTCTTCCCACATCCCATAACTAGGTTAGATATCCCCACCACGTGCTCTGTGGTATGGGTGATGGGGCAACAGGACAAGAGGCAAGGGGAAAGATTTGGGGAAGATAGGGCCCTGGTCACAAGGAGAAGCTACTGTGTAGAACCTTGGTGGGAACCTAGGGAATCTGGGTTCTAAGATAACCTAAGACAGACCCCCAATGTCTCATCCATCATTGGCCACTCTTAGCCTAAGAAACAATGTGCAAATTGGGAAGCTGTTTTACTTTTGTGTCTTCCATAAATAGGTTAGTTTCTTTTGTAAACAGAGTCTGGGCCAAGAGGATCAATTCCATTGGCCCTTAAAAGTGGCCCACAAAAGCAACGTTAGCTTTCTCCTAGAACCTGCTCCTTTAGAGAAAACAAACTGGAATACAGAAGCCTCCATCCTGACTGGCAGGGATGTTGGGTGAGAGGGCAGGAATTGCTTGCTCTGCCATTGACTTACATGTAACCCCAGTAATTCACTCCTACTCCCCTAGGAGTCCTTCATTCACCTGTAAAATGGGTATGATAATTTTTACCTACCTTAGAGATGTGTTGGGACATATAATTAATGTTGGTTAAAGTACTTTGAGAGGCACAGATGAAAGGCCTTGTATAAATGCACATCGTTATTAAGATCACTAGTATTTTTCTTTAAACACACCAGGAGACTGCCCTTTTGACTTAGGTCCCCCATCAGAGTAGATTTTACAGCCTCTAGGCTGACCACACGAGAAACCTTTAAAGACCTGGAAATCTGCTGCTGTCCTAAAAGTGATTTAATCTCTGTTATCCACCTCTTTTGTTCCTCCCTATACCCACCAAATTATCTGACTTGAAAAGTGTCTGTTTTTATATACTATGGATAATCTGTTTAATCCAAATCATTTCAACTGGTGTGAAGGAAAGGGAGAAACTTGCTCTTCATCTTTAATCAACAAACCCTTGCTTTTTCCAGACATGGAGAAATCCAAGACATCAATGTACCACTGAGGAATCAATTTCCTAAGGTGGGACCAGAGGGACTCATTATGG
Source organism: Marmota flaviventris (assembly GCF_047511675.1). Taxonomy (NCBI): domain Eukaryota; kingdom Metazoa; phylum Chordata; class Mammalia; order Rodentia; family Sciuridae; genus Marmota; species Marmota flaviventris. The sequence goes on from NC_092506.1 coordinate 81,037,725, forward strand.
GGTAGTGCTAAGACCCTGTTGGACCTGGGGCCTTGGTTCCTGAGAAGAGACCTGCTTTGGGTTCCCACCCAGACCTCTCTGCTTCATCTGCTGAGCATGGTGTTTAGTGCTGGCTGTGAACTGGCTACATGGCTTCCTAGTGGGGCCTTTCAGAAGGACAAGTTGGCCTGGGCAGCCCAGCCTGGATGCTTATTCTCACTTGCTTCGTTTTAGTTACACAGCTTTGGGCAGGTTACATACCACTCTGTGCTCCCTGAGGACTATATATGTCCCTTATAAAATTGTGAGAGGAGTTAAAATAGAAAAGTTTCCTGACACACAGTAGGTACATTTTCTTTTCTCTTCCCCTCAGTGGACTGGAAGAAAGCTGAATCTACTTTTGTAAAGCAGCTGGATGAGGGTCTGGAATGTCTGGCCACAAGACAGGATTCCAGGAGGGGCTGCATCCTACTGCTGTTGCCTCTGTGCAGAAATGTGACTATGGACAGAGAAGTGGGGCAGGTCCTACCTCCTCAACCCAGTAACACAGTGGGGAGAACCTAAAGTGCTCCTGTAGTGGCCTGCAGACCTCCAGTTCCAGAACCTTCCAATTAACTGTGGCCATGTTCATAACAGTAATAGAAATTAAAGTTATAGAGAAGTCTGGGAGGGGTGAGGACCATTAATGTGTTTTGAAATTGTTTGAAGTTATCTTTTGAGCATTTATAAATGCTTTTTTACTATTTAACAGACTCGTAGGTGCCTGGAGTTTATGTGCATGTATTATTAGCGTATGTATAAATAGACTCCATTCTCTGTCTATGAAGACACGTCACAGTGGTGTTAGCTAGATTTATATCCTAATACACTATTCAAAGGGACTCACTTTGTTCCTCTTTTCCTTGATCAGAATGTGCCCTGGAGTACGGGGTTCAGTTCTGGTAATCATACTCTGAGGGGATATGGACAAAGTCAGAGTGGAGTTGATGCTTACTGGTAAAAGGTATCTCAGAGCCGAGGCTTTGAGAAGGAAGACTTGAGGAGGATGCCATCATTGTCCTCATGAATCTGAAGGTAAAGTAAAAGATTAGGCTGATGGGGCTGGGGTTGTAGCTCAGCGGTAGAGCGCTCGTTTAGCATGTGTGAGGCCCTGAGTTCAATCCTCAGCACCACATAAAAATAAGTAAATAAAATAAAGGCATTGTGTCCAACTACACCTAAAAAATAAATATATGAAAAAGATTAGGCTGAGGAACCAAATCATGAGGCTGTAGAGAGATGTAGAGAGAGAGGTCTTGGCTCATTAGAAGGAAGGGTTGCCTGACACAGAGTGGGGTGGATTTGGGGATGGATTTCTACCACCTAATGTCTGTCCAATCAAATGACAGGGACTGTGATCAGGGGATCTGAGCATTGGGAATGTCTGTTGATTAAATAGTAGGACTCTTTTAACTCTCCAAAATTATGATTCATGATTCTGGAATTTGTTTAAATTAACAAGCCATGTAAGGACATATGGCAGCTTCCTACTAATCAGAATATTTGCCTAATGGGACAGTCTTTGGCACTATTTATAATATAAAGCTTACTGTACTTGTTTAAGTTCTGAGAATGTAGGCTTCTGCTGTGTGTTAAATACTGCTAAATGTGTAAGCACAGCTTTAGCACTAAGCAAATCTGCCAGGCCCCAAGACAGGGAAATGGGCCATTGGTGCAAACTCTTCTTGGCAATCCTGAAATCCCATTGATCATCTGGTGAGTATAACTGGGAGTCGCTGAAATAGATGGATCAAATTACTTGGTTCAATGATGCTGGCAACACATCTCTGAGGGGGGTTACAGGCCCTTGGGAAAATGCTCTGAAGAAAGTACACTTAGGAAGCCACATTCTCAGTGGAGGCTCATGGGTAGATACAGATACTCACATCCACCTTGGTATAATGTGGGGTCTTATCAGCCATCAGGGTCAAGATACAAGCAGCTCAGAACCTAAAAGAAAGGTTCCACTCCAGGCAACATGGTAGTTAGGGATGTGACTCTGCAGCCAAATTCCTTAGTATACAACTTGACTTCTTTACATCCCAGTTTCCTGATCTGTGAAATGAATAACATTAGGTACTTAGTCTCTGGGATTGTTTTGAGGGTTAAAAGAATTACTAGAGGTTGTTCCATTGTCTTAGTACAACCTTAAGCTATTTTGACTTTGGGAGGGTAAATACTTAAAGATAGAAACAATTGTGATTTAAAAGTGATGTGTAATAACTGTGATTTACTCTTTGGAAAACTTGTCTTCTGAGAAACCAGGCCTGAAATCTCAGAGGGAAGGTGTTCAGAGATACGAGGAAGGAGAAAAGAATGTTGGTGGCCCAGGAGTTTCTCTCCTGCAGCATCTGTTGGGCTTCTTCTCTCTTAAGCCAGTGGTCCTCAAGCCTGAGCCCACATTTGAGTCTCCTGGAGGATTTATTAAAACCAGACTGTGGGGCCCCACCAAGGTCATCTGATTCAGTAGGGTTGGGGAGGCCCTGAATTTACTCTTCCAACAAGATTCCAGGCAATGTGGATGTCACTGGTGTGGGGACTACACTTTGAGAAACGGTTTTGGGGGACTGCTGGAAAAGCTGGGCTTCAACTGACCCGATCTTCCCTGGGCGGGGGGGAGAAGATCAGAAGGCCAGGCTGAGGCAGGCTCTTCTGTACACGTGGGCAGGCTGTGGGTGAGTGACACCAAAGAGACTCCTCAAGGCATGAAACACACACATTGGAGGCTGAGGAGCAGCAAGCAACCCCTGAGACCAGGAGATGGACCAAGCAGGGAAAATAGTGACCATCTAGGGCAAGTTGAAGAAACACATTCATAGGGCATGTTTAATGATGGCTAATTTTATGAGTCAGCTTGGCTAGGCTATTAACCCAGATGTTTTTTCAAACATTGTTATAGATGCTTTTGTGAAGGTCTTTTTTTTTTTTTTTTTTAAGATGAGGTTAATATTTAAATCAGCAGACTTTCTGTAAGGATGATCATTCTCCATAATGTGGATGAGCCACCTCTAATCAGCCAACTCCCCTGGAAGAAGAGGGAATTCTGCCAGCAGACTACCTCAGACTCCAACTGCAACTCTTCCCAGGACTCAGGCCTGCTGGCCTATCTCATCAAGTTGTGGACACAACACACCTCCACAGTTGCCCTACTCAATTCCTTACTGTAAACCTGCTATATATAAACATCCTGTTGATTCTACTTCTCTAATATAACACTCGTCAGGATGTGGCCAATGGCATGTTAGCAATATACATGTATTTTCTTATTATTGTAAAAACTGATAATGGTTTTCTTCTAATACATAGTCTTTTTATTTTTTTTCTTTGGAATATTTAGTACTTTCAGCTTCAAGGAGACCTGTAAGAAGTCATAAGCATACTCACAACAGTGCTAGAAGGCAATGGGTGGGTGATATTCCCATCTTCAATCTGGTAGGACTGAGGTTGTGACACGTTCCAAGATGTTGATAGAAACCTGACTCCCTGACACCCAAAACTGTGTCTTCTATCAGAATTTCTTCCTGAAGAAATCTACAGTTGGGGAATGAATATTATTTTATTAACATTAACAGCTTCCATATCTCCCCTATCTCCCTATAAAATTATTTTCATGAATAATGAAGTTCTTCCACCAACTCAGGTAGATATGAGATTATTCCCTCTGCATCATAGGTAAGACCCAGAGAAGCTGATTCTTACTTAAGGTAGCACAACTGGGAAATGAGAGCTGAGATTTGAACTCATTCGCTCCAAATCCCATGCCTGTACCACTGCACCCTAATGCCTTATATGGATCTACTGAGGATCTACTGGAGAATAAGGGTTTTGAGGCCAGTGGTTCAGGGTATCAGAGATTTTGAGCACTATTGGATCCTAAGCAACTTATGGAAAAGGACCTGGATTGGCTTGTTCACTTCTCCAGCTTGTGGGTGCCCTGATACCCAAGGGGCACTCAGTAAATATTTGTTGAATAAATGAATGAAAAGTATGGGGCCGGGTTGTGGGTAAGTGGTAAGAGTGTTTGCCTAGCATGTATGGGGCACTGGGTTCAATCCCCGGCATCACATAAAAAAAATAAAGTTATTGTGTCCATCTACAGCTGAAATACACACACACACACACACACACACACACACAAATGAATGAAATGTAGACTGCTTTGGGAATTTCTGGAGAAATACATAAAAAAAGAATTTCCTTTGAAAGGATAAAAGAAACTGAAGTTAAAGACCAGGCATTGTAAAGCTTCTAAGCTGCAAAGCCTGAGTTAAAATGTAAAAGACCAGGTATTGTTAAGTTCCTATGCTACACTCAAAACCTGAAATTCCTGTAGCTGTTAGGACAATTCACGGGACTGCCCAGTAGATATTCCCCCTGACCATTTAGTTGTTAAATAACCTGGGCCCTGTGCAGTTTGGCACGTAGGCATTCAGGGCCCAAACCAATCAGTTTAAATGTGTACCCCGCTTTAGGACTAACCTATCACCCCTGCCCGACCTGTTCCCGCCAATGAATGTACTAATCATGTTCGAGAGTTGTTGTTCGATTTTCCCGTGCCTCATGATGATTTGCTCTGATGTATGCAAAGCCCCTGCCTTCCCCAAAAAGTGTACTTAAGCACTGCTTAACCCCTGCTCGGGGCTCTTGGCTGCTCTCCCTTCTTGAGTGAGCACGGAGCCCCAGCATGCTGGATCCTCAATAAACCCCCTTTTGCGGTTGCATGTGTCGGTTTCTTGGTGGTCTCTTCCTCCGTCGTTCGCCGGTCCCTTACACCTTTAGTTGTTTAAAAAGTTGTTAATATCACTTTAGTGCTCCAAGAATGACGGGAACCCCAGAGGCATCTATGGAGGTCTACTGTGAGGAAAGGTGCGGTCCACAAGGATGTATGTTGACTGGCTCTAGGAATTTTTATGCAGGCTATTTCATTCCTCTTCTGGCCCATCTACACGCTTTAACCCAAGTAGTCTCAAACTGAATACCAGTTTTTAAAAGGCTGAGGGCATTTATTGGGAGTACGAACAAAGGAGAAATTGGCTACTCTATTTGCCCAACCTGGTCTGTGGGTAGAAGACTCTCCTGGGCTTTTTGTGCTTCTCTTTAGATTGGATGTGGTTTATGGGGGACTCGGTTAGTGGCCTTTCCTGGGCAGTGTTTCAGTTGGATACACTGCTATGTTTTATCTACCAGAGAAGCTGGAGAAACAGCTATGAGCTGTCATGCCAACAGGATGGGATGATTTCTACAACAGGGCAGTGTGACAGGCTTACACTATTCATATGCTTCCTCCAGAAGCTTCCTTCAGAGCAGAATCTGAAGGAAATCTGGCCTCATCCGCTTCCCACCTTGTTTCCTTAGAATCTAGAGGCTTATTTTACGGCCTTACTCCTTCCTAAGACCCAGGTTGTGCGGGAAAGGAAACTATCTGATGTTGGTTCAAACATATTATCTCACTAGGCAGGGTGACGTCAATAAAATTAATCAGTGATATGTCTTAATTAATGATATATTTTAAATTAACAAATGCTTTTTATTGAGGTAAAGTATAAAAAAATGTATTATTTTAATATCCCCCTGCTTTTTAAAAATGGGGATTGAATCCAGGGGTGCTCTTACACTGACCTACATCCCCAGCCTTTTAATTTTTTATTCTGAGACAGGATCTTGCTAAGTTGTCCAGGCTGGCCTTGAACTTTCGATCTTCCTGCCTCAGTTTCCTGAGTCTGATACTGCAGGAACTGTAATGTCATACATTACTGCATCCATCCAGTTTAACCAATTCAAGCATACAACTCAGTGGCAGTAATTACATTTATGATGCTGTGCAACCATCATCACTGTCCACCTTCAGAACCTTTTAATCACCCCAAACTGAAACTCTGTACCCATTAAAAAATAACTCCTTATTGATTTCTCTCTCTAGTCCTTGGTAACCACTATTATATTTTCTGTATATAGAAATGTCTATTCAAATCTTTTGCATATTTTAAAATTGAATTATTTTTCTTTTGATTGTTGTCTTGTAAGAGTTAAAGAATATTGCATTTGGTTTCTGGATACAAATTCCTTATCAGACATATGGTTTGCCAAATATTTTTTTTGCATCTCATGAATTTCATGACAGTGTCCTTTGAAGCACAAAAGTTTTACATTTTGATAAAGTCCAATTTACCTATTTTTTCTTTTTCTTTTCTTTTTTTTGTGTGTGTATTTGGTGTCTTATCTAAGAAAACTGTTGCCTAACCTTAGGTTACAAAAATTTGATTCCATTTTCTTCTAAAAGTTTCTAGCTTTAGCCTTAAATTTAAGTCTGTAATCCATTCAGACTTATTTATTTATTTACTTTTGGTACCAGGGATTGAACTCAAGGGCACTCAATCACTGAGCCACATCCTCAGCCCTATTTTATATTTTATTTAGAGACAGTGTCTCACTGAATTGCTTAGCACCTCACTTTTGCTGAAGCTTTGAACTTGTGATCCTCCTGTCTCAGCTTTGAGAGCCGCTGGGATTATAGTTGTGTGTCAGAGCCTGGGCAGGCTTATTTTTGTATATGGTGTGAGGTATAGGGTTCCAACTTTATTCTTTTGCATGTGGCTATCCAGTTTCCCCAGACCATTTATTGAAAAGAATATTCTTTCCTCATCAAATTATATGGGTATTGTTGAAAATCAATTGACAATAAATGTAAGAGGACTATATATGTAAAATGACTCTATTTGGATTCTCAATTTTATGTCATGTACCTATATTTCTATTCTAATGTCAGTAGCATAATGTCTTGATTATTACAATTTCATAGTAAGTTTTGAAAGTGTGAATCTTCCATCTTATTTTTCCATTTTAAAATTGTTTTGGCAGTTCTGAGTTCCTTGCATTTCCACATGAATTTTAGGACCAGAGAGAGTTGCAGTGGATCTGTAAATCAATTTGGGTAGTAGTGCCATATTAACAATATTAAGACTTTCAATCCATGAATATGGGATGTCATTTTATTTTTTTAGGCTTTTAATTTCTTTTTTATTGTTTAGTATATTATAGGTATATATAATAGTGGGATTCTTTTTGACATTCATAAATGCATGTAACATAGTTTTCTCTATTTCAATCCCCAGTACTATCCCTTCTCTCCCCTCCTCCCTCTCCCTGATCCCCTTCTTCTAATCTACTGTTTATTTATTTTTAAATTAGTGCCTTATAGTTATATATAAAATTGGATTATATATATAATTATATATAAAATTGGATTCCATTATTATGCATTTATACAAACACATAGGATAATTTGGTCAACTTCATTCCTCATGTTCTTCCCCCTTTCCTCCCTTTCTCCTTTCCTCTTGGTACTCCACTTCTACACTGCTGATTTCCCTTCTATTTATGTAAGATCCTTCCCTTTTATTCCCTTTTTATTTTCTTTCTAGATTCTGCATCTGAGAGAAAATATTTGACCCTGGACTTTCTGAATCTGGCTTATTTCACTTAGCATGATTTCTTCATTCCCATTCATTTACCAGCAAATTACATAATTTCATTCTAAGAAGAAATATCGGAGTAGAATTCCATTGTGTATACATACTACATTTTGTTTATTCATTTGCCTATTGTTAGGAACCTAGGTTGGTTCCATAACTTGGTTATTATGTATTGTGCTGCTACAAATACTGGTATGCACATATCCCTGTAGCATGCTGATTTTAGTTCTTTTGAAAAGAGAGGGGTATGTTAATTCCATCCTTTGTCTCTTGAGGGGTTTCCATACTGCTTTCTTAAGTGGTTGTGTCAATTTGCAGTCCCATAAAAAATGTGTAAGTATACCTCATTCCCCACATTTATGCTACCAATTATCATTATGTGTATTCTTTATGATTGCCATTGTAATTGGGGTCTGATGAAATCTCAGTGTAGTTTCAATTTACATTTCCCTGATTTCTAGGAAGTTGAGCATTTTTCATATATTTGTTGGCCGATATCTCTTTAGATCTTTTGTCCATTAATTAAATGGATTATTAGTTTGGGTAGTGTTAAGTTTTTTTGAGTTCTTTATGTATTCTGGTTTTTAATCCCATGTTCGAGGGTAGCTGGCAAATATTTTCTCCCATTCTGCAGCCTCTATCTTCATGATCTTAATTATTTCCATTGCTATTTAGAGGCTTTTTAATCTGATGCTATCCCACTTATTGATTCTGGATTTTATTTCTTGTTGAGAGCCACAGCCGAAGGGGCCCCAGCAAACTTCCAGCTGCCAGCTGATGATTGGCTCACAGCAGCCCCAGCAAACTTCTAGCTGCCAACTGATTGGCTCCTCTGCAGTGATGCTCATTGGGCTGTTTCCCTGCCCTTTCAGACCGGGGAGCTACTCATTGGGGGACTTTTTTTGGCTCCGCCCACGTGACCCAGCCAATCGGCCTCAAGAGCAGGAGGAGTAGGGGAGGTTGAGAAGCTTGTGGGAAGCCGGTGGTGGCAGTTGGGCTGTGAGGGTTTTCCTGAAGAGCTGTGTGGTGCGGTGTGTGTTCTAAAAATAAAGTTCATTTTCTTTTGACAAATGGCTCCTGAATTGTGCCCAGCCAGACTGCGGCAAAATTTCTTGAGCTTTAGGAATCTTATTAAGGAAGTCAGTGCCTAATTAGAACATATTGTAGTGTTGTTCCCATGTTTTCTTTTAGCAGTTTCATGATTTCTGGTCTAATTTCTAGAACTTTGATCTATTTTGAGTTGATTTTTGTGCAAGGTGAGAGGTAGAGATCTAGTTTCATTCTTCTACATATGTACATCCAGTTTTTCCAGCACCATTTGTTAAAAAGGATATCCTTTTTTCCAACATATACTTTTGGCACCTTTGCCAAGGATCAGATGACTTTATTTATGTGGATTTATCTCTGTGACTACTTGTCTATTTCATTCATCTTCACAATTGTTTTTATGCCAGTACCATTCTGTTTTTTTTTTTTACTATATCTCTGTAGTATAATTTGAAGTCAGTTATTATAAAGCCTCCAGCATAACTTTTTTTTTTTTTTTTAACTTAGAATCGCTTTGGCTCTTCTGGGTCTTTTATTCTTCCGTATGATTTTTAGAACTGCTATTTCCACCCTAGTACTGTGACGAATATCATTGGCATTTTGATGGGAATTGCATTGAACCTGTAGATTGCTCTTGTTAATATGGCCATTTTGATGATATTAATTCTACCTATTCAGGAACATGGTAGGTCTTTCTATCTAAGGATTTCTTCAATTTCTTTCTTCAGTGTATTAAAATATTTTTGTAGAGGTCTTTCATCTCTTTAGTTGGACTTATTCCTAAGAATTTTTTTTTAATATATATATTTTTAATTTTTATTATTTATTTTTCAGTTTTCGGCGGACACAACATCTTTGTTTGTATGTGGTGCTGAGGATCGAACCCAGGCCGCACGCATGCCAGGCGAGCGCGCTACCGCTTGAGCCACATCCCCAGCCCCTAAGAATTTTTTTTTTTTGTTTTACTTTTGAGGTTATTGTGAATGGAATAGTTTTTTTATTTATTTCTAGGCAGATTCACTATTGGAGTGTAAGAAAGCTATTGATATTTTTTGTTCATTGTTGATCTTGTATCCTGCTACTTTGCTAAATTTAAACAAATCTAGAAGTCTTCTGGTGAAATTTTTTTGGGTCTTCTAGATATAGAATTATGTCCTGAGCATATAGAGTTAGTTTGACTTATTCTTTTCCTATTTGTATCTCTTTATAATTTATTTCTCTTGCCTGATTGCTCTGACTAGAGTTTCAAGAATTATATTGAATAAGAATGGTGAAAGTTAGGCTTTTAATTTCTTTTAACACTGTTTAGCAGTTCTCTTATACTTAGTCAATTTTATTCCTAAGTGTTTTATTCTTTTTAATGATATTGTGAATAAAATTGTTTTCTTATTTTTGATTGTTCATGCTAGTGTATAGAAATATAACTGACTTTTCCTTATTGATCTTGTATCCTGGGATATCACTGAATTCATTTTCTAGTTCTGATTGTTCATTAGTAGATTCCTTAGGATTCTCAATATACAAAACCATGCCATCTGAAAGTTATTTATTTGCTTTTTTTTGACTAATTGCCTTGGCTAGAACACCTAGTATAAAGTTGAATAAAAGAGGTGAACATGGTTATTCCTGTTCCTGACCTGAGGAGAAAGCATTCAATCCTTTACTGTTAAATATGATGTTAATTTTTTTTGGTAAAAATTTGATAAAATGTCTTTATCAGGTTGAAGAAATTTTTCCTTTTTATAAATTGGTGCATTATACCTCTTTTTCCGGCTGGAACCATGGAGGGTGCCGAAGAGAAGAAAAAGAAGGTTCCTGCTATACCATAAACTCTTAAGAAAAAGCGAAGGAAAACTGCAGAACTGAAGGTAAAGTGCCCGAGGAAGAAGTTTGCCCAAAAGATGCTTCGAAAGGCAAGGAGGAAGCTAATCTATGAAAAAGTCAAGCATTACCACAAGGAATATAGGCAAATGTACAGAACAGAGATTCAGATGGCTAGAATGGTAAGAAAAGCTGGCAACTTCTATATACCTGCAGAACACAAATTGGCATTTGTTATCAGGATCAGAGGTATCAGTGATGTGAGCCCAAAGGTTCGTAAGGTGTTACAACTTCTTCGCCTTCGCCAGATCTTCAGTGGCACCTTCGTTAAGCTCAACAAGGCTTCAATTAACATGCTGAGGATCGTAGAACCTTACATTGCATGGGGGTACTCAAACCTGAAATCAGGGAATGAACTAATCTACAAGCGTGGATATGGCAAAATCAACAAGAAACTAATTGCCTTGACAGATAACGCTTTGATTGCTCGATCTTTTGGTAAATATGGCATCATCTGCATGGAAGATCTGATTCATGATATCTACACTGTTGGAAAACGCTTTAAAGAAGCAAATAACTTCCCGTGGCCTTTCAAATTATCTTCTCCAAGAGGTGGAATGAAGAAAAAGACCATCCATTTTGTAGAAGGTGGAGATGCTGGCAACAGGGAAGACCAGATCGACAGGCTTATTAGAAGGATGAACTAAGGTATCACCATGGTATTTTTGTAATCTGGTCAGTTAATAAAACAGTACCTGCTCTCAAAAAAAATTGGTGCATTATAATCATACATAAGAATTTTTGTTACATATTTATACATGCACACCACTATAATGATATAATTTGGTCAATATCATTCCCCAGTACCTTCCCTTTCTTTCCCTGCCTCCTTCCTCTGGTGCCTTCCTCTACGCTACTAGTATCTCTTCTATTTTCATGAGATCTACTCCCTTCTACTCCCTACTACTCCCCTATTTTTTTCCTTTATAGATTCCACATATGAGATAAAAAATATGACCCGTGACTTTCTGAGTTTGACTTATTTTGCTTAACATAATATTCTCAATTTCCATCCATTTTCTTGCAAATGACATAATTTCATTCTTCTTTATGGCTGAATAAAACTACATTGTATATATATATTTTCTTTATTCTTTCATCTATTGATGGATGTCTAGGATCCTGAGGAAGTTCCTTCTATTCTTAGTTCATGAAATATTTTATAACTGGAATGTGTTGGATTTTGTCAAATACTTTTTATTTATTTGAGATGATCATGATTTTTCCCATTTATTTTATTAATATGGTTTATTGCCATGATTGGTCTTTAGATGTTAAGCCAATCCTGTACTCCTGGGATAAGCCTTATGTGACTATGGTGTGTAATCCTTTTCATGTGTCTCTAGATTTGATCTGCTATAGTTGCATCTCACAACTGCTGTGGCAGTCATATCTCTGATCTTGAACACTGATGAATGGCAAAGGTTAACCTATATGCGAAATACCACTTAACTGGATTACTCAGGAGATCCTGAGAGCTTGATAAGATCAGCCACTAAAAGAGGCACAGGGCCTGTTGTTGCTATTTCTATTCCAGTATGTGGAAGAAGCATGCTGATGAGTTGAATTTGAGTTTAGTGAGTTGATGTACAAGATCTCCTATGATATCTTATTTTTAAATGTGTTATAGTTTGGCACCAGACTGCCTAGCCTGACTTTTTGCCTAGAAAATATGGCCTTTATTTGCCATTGTAGCCATGTCATTCAGATCTGAAGCCCAAGCTATAGGAGCATTCTGTAATGTGGACAATTTGGAGAAGGGCCTAGATCTAGGTAGATGTTTACCCATTTCAGACTCCCAGTTTCCCTACTTGGTCCTGGTGTTTGTTGTGTTTGCTTGTTAAACACTACAAATGATCAATACAAAAGACTCTGAAACCCAAAGGATGAAAGTTATTATAGTCAGATCCTGATGTCATATTAATGACTCCAATTACAGTCCAGAGACCCAAATATGCCTGCAGTAAAGGAAAATTAGTCAGAAAGTTGTCTTGGAGCAAAATGCCAGATGTAATTACAGGAGAAAGGTAGCTTTAGGTTTGGAACCTAATCAAATTGAGTGAGTCCTCTGAGTTTATGACTTTCTTCACTAAGCAATATCATTATATATTAATGTTATTTGCTAGATAAAGGCAGGATGATAAAAATCCTGAGTCTTACATGGAGTTTATGGGTCTAAAGCCTGTCATCCTAGCCTAGACACCTCTTTACTTCTCATGGAGTGTCTACAAAGCTGGTTTTAGGCAGCAGGCTTAATCCATGATCCTTTATACACTTTAAAGATAGTTTCATATTCAGGTGTAAAATGGTGTTTTGAATATATTTCTCCTCTCAACTATCAGCTGATCCTGCTCTTGCGGTGTCCTTGGGAAATTTACTTTAATTGAATATTGAATCTCTGTTTCCTTCTCTGTAAAATTGAACTTCCCTTCCTGTGTTTTTATGATAATTAAATGAACATCTGCAAGGCATTTAGCAAGGAGTTGGGCATACAGGAGGTGCCTAGTAAAAGTTATTGCTTCCTTTTCTTCCTTCAGTTCAGGCAAGAATATGCTCTGCAGTTACGAACCCAGAAAAGAGTTAACAGTGTGTGGTGGCTTAGAGATCACAGCCATGAAACCAGGTAAGAGTTAAGAGTATGAACTCTGGAACCAGAAAGCCTGGGAGTTAGTCCTGGCTGTGCCATTTTCTAGCCATATGGCTTAACAGAACAGGCCATCCAACCTCTCTGATCCTCATTTTAATGAAAGAAATGATAACAGTGTTTCAGGAAGAGGCACTTTACTTGCTGTTCCTTTAGTTCTTATATAAGAAGTTTCCTGATTCCTGCCTGGGCTGTCCTAATCTCCAGTCTTTTGCCTTCACCACCTCTATGTTGCCCTTATGCTCCTTGCACTCCTCTTTGGGGCTAACTAGGTCACAGCCAGGTTGGGATGGTGACTGCAAGCCCCCTCAGATGTGCACAGTTATCCATTCTGTACACAGGGTGTGTACCTGTGTGTAATTTGGGTCAGTCACACCTCCAATGAGTCTGGGTTTGGCACACCTTGATAAATGGCTTTATCTTTGAGTATTTATTTCCTTGTCTGCAAAAGGGCCTAATGATACCTCACACTTGCTTCATGGAGTTGTGGTGAACTTAAATATCTGTTAATATTTATTAAATACTTAACCTGTGCATTATGTTAAATACTTCACAGGAGTTTCCTCATTGAATTCTTATAACTCTATATGATTGATGCTACTATTGTTATTTTACAGATGAGGAAACTGAGGCTTCAAGGGTAATTAATCTTGTCCAAGGTCACATAGTTATTATACGACAAAGATAGATCTAGGCCCACATTTTTTTTTTAATTGCAGTGTTGGGAATTGAACCCAGAGCCTCAACACATACTAGGCAAGCATTCTACCACTAATATACATTCCCAGCACACCAACCGCATCTTTCTGACCCCAGCAGTAATTTAGGAAATGCAATGAGATGACATGGATAAGCACTGATGATAAGATATCAACCTCATGGCAGGCACTCATGATGTTATCAACCTCAGAGGGTAGTGAGATTAATATTTCAATACTTCTTAAGTTTTGGAACATGACCAAATGTCTTGAGGATGGAAATCAGATACCCTGACTCTAATCCCTTCCACTCTTTCTTGCTGAGCCAACTCTCCTAGTGATCATCTTTTATCCTTGGAAAATTACCAAGGGAGAAGTCCACTTTGCAGCCTTATAGGTGTATACTCATAAAGAAAATACCTGGCTATTTCCCTAAGGGTTGCATAAAAGAAGTAAATGAGTAAATAAAATGATTACTTAATCAGACCCTACTGGAAAGAAGTTATAGAGCAAGGTTGGATTGGAAGAGACAGAGGTAAAGACCATTTTATGGCCAAAGTTGGGATTTCCACCCACTGACTATGGAATGGGGTTGGGTCTAATGAGTGTTTGTAAAAGATCTTTGAAATTTCTGAGATGAAAGGCTATACTCTGTTTCTCAAGGAGCTTTGCTTGTTCTCATTGATCTGTTTGACTGAAATTGGGGATGGAGGGCCATGAAATAATTCATGCACATTAAAGATAAATTATACTCCTTTGTATCCTCACCACCTAACTCAGTTTAATGGGGCAATATAAATGTCTGTTTTCATTGACAGAAGTAGGGGTTTGACATGATTTCCCTTCTTGGGTCTGGTTTTCTTCATTCAAACAATCCCGTCTTGTGCCTCTTGTGTTTATTAGATATGCAGTTATGAGTTGCCACGCATATTTATGTGGGGAGAGGTAGAGAGATGGAGGAGTGAAAGAGAGATGAAAGGTGCACTCTTTTTTTTTTTTTTTTCTTTTGCATGCCAGTCAAAGTATATACTGGCCAATGCACGAGTGTTCATAGCATTGGGGATATGTGTGTATTTGGGGGGTTAGTATGTAAAATAGTGAGGGGGATACACCACACACACACATACACACACACAAACACACACACACACACACACACCACAGTCTAATCTGAAAACCAATTATAGCAAAAACAAAATTCCCAACTCTAAGGAAATTAGAATTTTACTGTTACAGTAAAAGGTTTTTTTACAGTAAAAGTTTTCCATGTAAAAAGAATCAAAATGCATTCTGCTGTCATATATACCTAATTAAAATTAATAAATAAATTAAAAAAAAGTTTTCCTGATGGGTCTGTGAAGCTGAGCTTGGTTTGGGGCTAGAGTTATAGTCTTAGGAAACCAGTTGTGGAAATTGTCACTGTATCTCTGAAGGCATTTGTAGAGTCTTCTGTGCACCTCTCAGAAAGTCATGACACTTATTCATCCAAGATAAGTTTCAGATTAGACTGTGGTGTGTGTGTGTGTGTGTGTGTGTGTGTGTGTATCCCCCCTCACTATTTGCATTGGCTGAGAATTATCCTTCTGATAGAAAGGATCTTGTGTGTCCCAGGCTATTATTTCTGTAAGTCCTCATATTTTATTGTTAAGAGCCCTGATCATCAGTGAGGCTCTCTACTGTCCTTAGTTTGCCTTTTAGATTGTCAGGCAGCCCCAGTATTCTCTCCATCTTATGTCAGATGCCATCTGTGTTCAGTCAAGTGAGGTAGCTGAGCTGGTTGAGTGTAATGATGTGAGCTACAGGTGATTTGTTTGCCTGTTATGGGGAGAGTATAGAATAATTTTTGAGTTTTCCACAGAAGGACTGCGCCACTAGCCAATCTGATAAGCTAATATATGCAGAGGACATTCTGTTGTAGATTTTGAATGGGAAGGTTTGGTGTACGTACTGACTCAGCTGCATATACGACTATGTGTAAACTCACAATCTCTCTGAGATTTGCTCTTTTTGCTTCATGATATGAGTATATTCATTTCTCCCTAGTTTTTCCACAAGTTGTTCTGACGATTCATGAGGTAGTGCATGTGAATGGTAAGAGGCTATATAGAGTAAGGGATTTATGAATACTGTTGTGAGAGGGCTAGAAGTCAGACCAACATGCCCAACTAATGTCTGCATTTTAGTTAGGTTTGTTTTGGAGAAGAAAGTCTTTCCTTCATTGTCTTATTCAGAGGAATAGGTTACTCTCAATCACATAACTAAGAATCCTAGAATAACAGGTGGCATACAGTAGGCACTCAAATATTACTTGATTGGATGACAGAATTATTGGGTGTGTGATGGAATGTGATAAGTAGACACCTGCTGTGTATTATGGTGGGGCACAATAGTTACTGGGTTTATAAGCACACCTATAGGTATAGGAATTCTGATGTGGAAAAGAATAAATAAAGGAGTGTTTATGTTGCTCAAAGGAAAATTTTAGAAAATACTGATTATGTGTTACTGACCAAAAACTCAGTATTGTCTCTAGTAATTTCAAAGTAACCAACTATGTCAATCACTAAATTATTTTCTTCCAGCTTCAGATCAGTTTTTCTATACTTGGCTCTGGCCCTGGGACTCTACAATGCAATCACCTTACTCCTTTGCCAGCTGCTCCCTGGTAGTCTCTGCCAGAAGGTGGTGCTACAGGAAGGCTGGAAACTGTTAGCTTCCTGGGCCTTCCAGCATTACCCCAGCAATGCCTCTTCACCTTGTCAGGGTAAGCGCATTCTGGTAGTAGCAGGTTATTCCTATTAGCAGTTTTTGCTTTATTTGCAGAATCAGTCAAACGCAACACTTCTCTCTGCCTAACCTGGGCCATCAGCTGTAGTGCTCAGTGTCTCTTAGAGGTGCTTCTCCTCAGAGGATCTTAGCTCCACTGGATTTGTCCTCTAGGCTGGTAGGTTTTAGCAATTTCAACCTCTTTCTTTTATTTTCCAAGTTCTGGGGGTAGGAACTGAGTTTTTCACTTGTTATCTCTTTGATACCTTAGAGTTTTCTTTTTGCCTTTTCAGCTCTTCCGAACCTAGTTAGCCATTCTTTGTATTAAGTTTTCTCTGTTAAAATAACTGGAGATTTTTGTGTTATAGTCTGTCATGTAAAGAGCTTAAAAATTGCCACTCCATCCTAACAAGTGAAAAAACAGAACAAACTGAAAGATCAATATCTATTCTTAGCCTCATAAGAAAAGTGAGGTCACTAGGAAAATTGTGCCCCACAAAATGGAGAGATGGAAAGGCAAATAGAGAGAATCACAATGTACAGAGCCGTAACCTCCAGTGAATCATCACCAAAGGAAAAAAAAAACATGAATTGTAATTGACAAATTGCTGGACTTAAAGTGGACAAGACTGAGAAATTTAACATTCCAGGAAACTCAGTTTTATGGGGTCCCACACCTTTGAGAATTCAATCTCTTGGCATTCTACTCACAGTGAAAATGAAAGAAAAACCTCCTTGTGCTTCCATCAGGAGGAGGGGGAAGGGACCCTTTTGAAATAGACAAGAGCATTCTGTTCTTCTTAACAAGTTCTGCCTGAGGAGAAACTATTTAACTGGGGTTTTGTCAAAGCCTAATTGACCTGAGAGAAGGGAAACACACAACTCTAGTTCACTCTAGAAACCTGTTCCACCTAAGTAGAGGAGGAAATGAGAAGCACATGTGAGGGTCACAGTCCAGAGGCACAGGCTCATTTAAGGACTAAGACCTAATCATAGGACTATAGTACACTTCCTCTTCCTCCCTTCTCCACACCACATTACTATTAAAGGCCTAGTTACAACACTTCCTTTTACCCAGAACATCATGTCTGACGATCAAGAGAAAATTACAAGGCAAACTAAAAGGCAAAACACACACTTTGAAGTGAAAGAAGCATCAAAACCAGACTTAGCTATGGCAGGGATGTTGGAATTAGTCAGTCTTCCTTATTTGTAGGTTGCATATCTGTGGAATCAACCAATTGCAGATCAAAAATACTTTAAAAAATTTATATGTGCTGAACATGTACAGACTTTTTTCTTGGCATTATTCTCTAAACAATATATTATAACAACCAATTTACATAGCATTTAAATTGTATCATTATAAGTAAAAAATATCATTATAAGTAATTTAGAGATAATTTGAGGTATATGGGGGAATATGTGCAGGTTATGTGCAAATACCAAATGCTAAAAATATTATTTTATGTAAGGAACTGAGAACGAATGGATTTTGGTATCTATATTGTGTATTTCCTGGAACCAATACTCCGTAGATATTGAGAGATGATAGTACATATATACATATATATTCACACATACATAACATGTATATTATTATGTAGGCTTATGTATAAGTAAAATTAGACAGCAATGAAACAAGGGATGGGAGGGAGTAATTAGGTTTATTTTGCTACCATAAGCTATTATACTACCTTGAAGCAGTGTAGTGTTACTTGAAAACAGATTTGGATTCATTGCAAAAATATATTAGAAACTCTAGGGGCACTACTTTAAAAAGTAAAGAAAGAAATATAATTAATATGCCAAGAAAGAACAGAAAGTGGAATTATATGTGCCCTATTAATACTGTAGAAGGCATAAAAAAGGAAGGAAAAAAAGGAACAAAGAAGAAGAGCAATAAATAGAAAAGAGTAAGAAATTAGGTAGATATTATAGTTTGGATATGAGGTGTTCCCCCATAGTTCCCATTAAGGTAGGAATAGTCAGAAGACTAGCTCCTTATCAGCCCAGGAGAAAATCTAGATGACATTGGGTATGACTGTGGCTTCTAAATGGAACACTAATAGCATGATCAGTAAAAGAAAGAATTGATAAGAAGGGTTTCTTTTTTTTTTGCACATATACAGCACATTTTTTTATATGTCTGGTTGTATATAAAGTATGTTGACACCAATTTGTATCTTCATACATGTACTTTGGATAATGATGTCCATCACATTCCACCATCCTTGCTAATCCCCTGCCCCTCCCTTCCCCTCCCTCCCCTCTGCCCTATCTAGAATTCATTTATTCTTCCCATGCTCCCCTTTCCTACCCCACTATGAGTCAGCCTCCTTATATCAGAGAAAACATCAGCATTTGTTTTTTGGGGATTGGCTAACTTCACTTAGCAATATTTTCTCCAACTCCATCCATTTACCTGCAAATGCCATGATTTTGTTCTCTTTTATTGCTGAGTAGAATTCCATTGTGTATATATGCCACATTTTTTAAATTGGTTGTTCAAAACATTACAAAGCTCTTGACATATCATATTTCATACATTTGATTCAGGTGGGTTTTGAACTCCCAATTTTACCCCAAATACAGATTGCAGAATCACGTCGGTTACACATCTACATTTTTACATAATGCCCTATTAGTAACTGTTGTATTCTGCTACCTTTCCTATCCTCTACTATCTCCCCTCCCCTCCCCTCCCATCTTCTCTCTCTACCCCATCTACTGTAATTCATTTCTCTCCTTGTTTATTTTCCCATTCCCCTCACAACCTCTTATATGTAATTTTGTATAACAATGAGGATCTCCCTCCATTACCATGCAATTTCCCTTTTCTCTCCCTTTCCCTCCCACCTCATGTATCTGTTTAATGTTAATCTTTTCTTCCTGCTCTTCCTCCCTGCTTTGTTCTTAGTTGCTCTCATTATATCAAAGAAGACATTTGGTATTTGTTTTTTAGGGATTGGCTAGCTTCACTAAGCATAATCTGCTCTAGTGCCATCCATTTCCCTGCAAATTCCATGATTTTGTCATTTTTTAGTGCTGTATAATACTCCATTGTGTATAAATGCCACATTTTTTTTATCCATTCATCTATTGAAGGGCATCTGGGTTGGTTCCACAGTCTAGCGATTGTGAATTATGCTGCTATGAACATCGATGTAGCAGTATCCCTGTAGTATGCTCTTTTAAGGTCTTCAGGGAATAGTCCGAGAAGGGCAACAGCTGGGTCAAATGGTGGTTCCATTCCCAGCTTTCCCAGGAATCTCCATACTGCTTTCCAAATTGGCCGCACCAGTTTGCAGTCCCACCAGCAATGTACAAGAGTACCCTTTTCCCCACATCCTTGCCAGCACTTGTTGTTGTTTGACTTCATAATGGCTGCCAATCTTACTGGAGTGAGATGGTATCTTAGGGTGGTTTTGATTTGCATTTCTCTGACTGCTAGTGATGGTGAGCATTTTTTCATGTACTTGTTGATTGATTGTATGTCCTCCTCTGAGAAGTGTCTGTTCAGGTCCTTGGCCCATTTGTTGATTGGGTTATTTGTTTTCTTATTGTTTAATTTTTTGAGTTCTTTGTATACTCTGGATATTAGGGCTCTATCTGAAGTGTGAGGAGTAAAAATTTGTTCCCATGATGTAGGCTCCCTATTTATCTCTCTTATTGTTTCTCTTGCTGAGAAAAAACTTTTCAGTTTAAGTAGGTCCCATTTGTTGATTCTTGTTATTAACTTTTGTGCTATGGGTGTCCTATTAAGGAATTTGGAGCCCGACCCCACAATATGTAGATTGGAGCCAACTTTTTCTTCTATCAGACGTAGAGTCTCTGATTTGATATCTAGCTCCTTGATCCACTTTGAGTTAACTTTTGTGCATGGCGAGAGGAGGGGATTCAGTTTCATTTTGTTGCATATGGATTTCCAGTTTTCCCAAGAAGGGTTTCATTAAGGTTTAAAACTTCTGCTCAGTGAAAGAAATGTGATTGAAAATACAAGCTACAGATCATGAGAAATTATTTGCAAAAGGTTTTGGATAAAGATCTTTTATCTGGAATACAAAGATCTCTTAAAACGCAATAATAAGAAAAATATGAAATAAACTGATTAAAAATGGGCCAAAGACTGTAACTTACACCTCATTAAAGAAGATATATAGATGTTAATACACATGTGAAAAGATGTTCCACTTACATCATCAGGAAAATACAAATTAAACCAACAATGAGATGCCACTATCCACATATTAGAGTGACCCAAATCCAGAACACTTATCATATCAACTGCAGATGAGGATGTGGAGCAGGAGGAATTCTTGTTCATTACTTGTGGGAGTGCAAAACGGCTCAGCCTCTTTGGAAGACAGTTTGATAGTTTTTTAACAAACCTCAGCATACTCTTTCTGTATAGTCCAACAGTCACATTCTTTGGCTTGCCCAAAGGAATTGAAAACTTATGTCCACATAAAAACCCACATATGGATATTTATAGTAGCTCTATTCTTAATTTCCAAAAACTTAGAACCAAAATAAAGTATGGTACATCTAGACCAAGGAATACTATTTATTGCTAAAAAGACATAAACTACCAAACCACAAGAAGACATGCAGAAAACTTAAATTCACATTACTAAGTGAAATAAGCCAATTTGAAAAGGCTATAAACAGTATTACATTTCAGAAAAGGCAAAATTATGGAGACAGCAGAGATCTCAGTGGTTGCCAGGAGTTAAGGGAGAGGAACAAATAGGTGGAACACAGGAGATTTTAAGGACAATGAAACTAATGTAATGGTCATCTAATATCCACATGCCACTATACATTTATCTAAATTCATAAAATGCACAATACTGAGAGTGAAGTATAAAACTCTGTGCTCTGAGTGATAGTGATGTGTCAATGCCCTTTTGTCAGTTATAACAAATGGAGCACTCTGGTGGGGGGAGCTGTTAAAGGGGTAGGAGGATATATGGGAAACCTCTGTATCTTCCACTCAATTTTGCTGTGAACCTAAAATTGCTCTAAAAATACTATCTAATTTAAAAAAAAAACTAGTGTGGTAGCTGGTGTGAGGTGGACTTCACTCTGGCTAATACTCTGAGTATTAGAAAATCCCCAAGGGTTCTAATGAGTAGTTGGCAGCTTCTCTCTGGGTAATTGCCTAACTAGAAAAAAGGTAATGTTTGCATAGAACAGTGTGATATTTGAACGAGTGCTGCTTGTTCCAGAATATCTGAAAAAGTTTCCTCATAGGTAAGACACAGATCTTTCAGTAGAGGATGGAATTACAAATATCTACTTCCTAATCTTTAGAATTATGTCTCTATGACTTTAAAAAAATTTAAGTGATGCTGGGAATTGATCCTAGGGCCCAGCACATGCTAAGCAAGGTTTTACCACTGAGTTGTATCTCTAGCCCCTCTCCAGAATTTTTAATATCAAAGGCTAGAAGAGAATTTTAAGTTTCTCTTAGTTCAATATTTTCATTTTGAGGGTGAAGAAACCAAAGACCAGAGAGATTATATCTGCTTTGAGTTCATACAATTAATTAAAGCTATTGTCAAGACTAAAACTCATGTTTCTTGATACTTGTTCCTGAAAGTACTGTAATTTAGTTATAAATACACCGTGCCTAGGCTGATTTCAAAAGAGATAGGTCTCAAACACAATCTTATCTTCTGGTGGCATGGGCCAAGGGAGGGTGGTTGGACTTTCTTGGGTTGGTAGGCATAGAATAAGATTCTTCAGGACTGCATTGTGACATGCACTTTGTATTTTACCTAGATATTTCATATTCTAGATGCTTCTGAGAAATGACATATGACCACATGGAGGATATAAAAGTTGACATTGGCTTTTTACCTTCTAAATGCTGAAGTTGCTTAAACCCCAGACCTTGAACATTTTCTTCCTTTAGCAACACTCTCCAGGTGAGTTCATCTAATCATGACTAAATTCATTTTATAGTCCAGATTTGTATCTTTAATCCTGACATTTATTCTATGTCAGACACATGTAACCAACTGCCTATGTACCATCTTTCCATGGAAATACAATAGGAAGCTCAGACTCAATGCATCAAAATCTAACTTTTCATGATTCTCTCAATCTCTAAGCCTGCTTTTCCTTCAGCGTTCACCATCCCTATAAATGGTGCCATGATTTATATAGCTGCTCTTGCAAAGATGCCTTGGAACAATCTTTGCTATTTCCTCCATTTCTCACATCTAATTCATTTGCAAATCCATGAATGTACCTTGAAAGTATATCCAGGATCTAACTTCTTCTCACTTACATCACTTCACCTGACTCTCATGTAGACTAGTTAGTAGTCTCCTATTTGGCCTTTTACTTCAACTCTTGCCATTCTTCATTCTATTCTCCATTTAAGAGCTATAATGGACTTTTAAAACTAAAAGCACACATGGCGAGCCCTAATATTGCCTCAGATTGCTGCCTGAACTATAATGCTGGGAGGGAGCATCCAAACAGTCTTGGTAGCTAAGGAGAGACTGAAGTTTGGGGAGGCCAAGGCATCTGATATTTGCAAGGCAGAGTAATGGGAGGAAGAAACAAATCACACAGAAATAAATTGCACAATAGTCCCCTGGACTCTGTTGCTAAATGCTGAACTTTGCATGCACAGAGTAAAACTTCAAGAGGCTAGGTGAAGGATAACTGGAAAGTCC
This sequence comes from Marmota flaviventris, assembly GCF_047511675.1. Classification (NCBI taxonomy): domain Eukaryota; kingdom Metazoa; phylum Chordata; class Mammalia; order Rodentia; family Sciuridae; genus Marmota; species Marmota flaviventris. Next base: position 81,060,943 of record NC_092506.1, read on the forward strand.
TAGAAATGGAAAAATTCTCAGAGCTTACACAGGAAGCTGGAAGATGTTTGTGTTCTCATCAGCCAATAATGGGCAAGTTCTATTGAATTCCTGGGGAATTCAGTAAAGACTTCAAAAGGGTAATGCCTTAGTTCTAGGGACATACTAGCCCTAGAGTAAAGGCTACTTTAAAATCTCACTACTAAAACTTAAAAACTAGACCCCAAAGAAGCAAGTTGAATTTCAAATAACTTTCCTTCCTAAAAAGAAAAAATGGAATACTTTTTATAGAATGAAATTCATTATTTAACGTGAAATTGGCAATGTCTAGCTTCCAAACAAAAATTCTAGACATTAAAAGAAATATCAAAATGTGACACACAGCTATTTAAGAGTCTTTGAATTTGCTATGGTCTCAGACTAGAACTCTAAACAGATGTCTGCATAACACTTCTATTGATTTTGTATCTGTTCAAAACTTACCTTCTTAATTAAAGACTTAGAAATTAGACCAGAAATCTTGCAACTGCTAGAGGAAAAGATAGGGTTGATACTTCATTATACAGGTGCAGACACCCACTTCAATAATAAGACCCCTAAAACTTAAGGGATAAAACCAAGAAACAATAAACGGTGCCATCAAATTAAAAAGCTTCTGAATAACGAAGGAAATGATTAAAAGGGTGAAGAGAGAGATTAATATCAAAAATATATAAAGAACTTAAACTCAATGCCCGCCGCCAAAAACATCCAGTCAATAAACAGACAAAAGAACTAAATAGAAATTTCTCAAAAGAAGAAACACAAATGGCCAACAAATATATGAAACAATGTTCAACATCTCTAACAATCAGGAAAATTCAAATGAAAACTATACTAAGATTCCATCTTACTCTAGTCAGCATTGGCAATTATAAAGAACACAAATAATAATAAATGGTGGTGAGGATGTGGGAAAAAGGTCAACTCATGCATTATTGGTGGTACTGTAAATTAGTACAACCACTCTGGAAAGCAGTGTGTAGAGTCCTCAAAAAACTAGCAATAGAACCACCATATGAGCCAACCATCCCACTCTTCAATATTTATCCGAAAGATCTAAAATAAGCATACTATAGTGATATAGCCACTTTAATGTTTAAGCAGCACAATTCACAATAGCCAAATCATGGAATCAACCCAGATGCCCATTAATAGATGAATGGATCAAGAAAATGTGGTATATATACACACACAATGAAGTTTTACTTGATCATAAAGAAGAATGAAATAATGGCATTTGCTGGTAAGTGAATAGAAATGGAGAAATTCATGGTAAGTGAAATAAGCCAAGCTCAGGAAATCAACAGTCAATTTTTTTCTCATGTGGAAGCTAGAGCAAAATAAGGGAATGGTTGGGGGAAGGGTTCAGATATAAAAAATATAGGGAAGATTAGTGGAGTGGAAAAAAGAGAATGAGAGGGAGGGAGGAGGGAAGGGAAAGGAGAGAAAATATGAAATGAGTCTAGCATGTTGTATAATACAAAAAGGTACCAAAGGGAATTTCACCTTTATGTATATGTAGAAATTACTCATCAAAAATAAATAAATAAAGGAGTTAAGGGAAGAGTAGTCGAATAGAGGAGGAAAAATAAGGGGAGGAATGAGGGGACGAAAATGTGTGTCAATGGAGATTGAAATAAAAATTCCTTGCATGTATGATTTTGTCAAACCCAAATACTAAGTATAGTTATAGGTCTAATTTAAAAAACTTACCTCTTTAGAGAAGGCTTTTTTATATATAAAATTGTCACTATCTGTCAATCTCAATCCCTTTAGGCTGTTATTTTTTTATTCATAGCATTTAGTCATTAGATTATATGACTTTTTGATATATCATTGTCTTGATATGTTATTTGCATAATATATACTTAAAATACTTATTAAATAATTGAATGAGTGAATATAGTAAAATATTTTAGTTCTCTTTAGGTAAAGCTAAACATAGTTAACTAAATATTCAGTAAATGCCACCAGCATGATACATAGAGTCAGGCATCAAGAATGCATGTATATTTGATTATGGTCCATAAGATTATAAAGGAGCTGAAAAATTCCTATCACCTGGTAATTTCATAGCCATAATAACATCACAGCACTACACATTACTTAAATGTTTGGAGTGATGCTAGTGTAAACACACCTACTATGCTGCCAGTTGTATAAAGTATAGCACATACAATTAAGTATGGTGTATAATACTTGATAATGATAATAAACAACTGTTACTGGTTCATGTATTTGCCATACTTTTATTATTATTTTAGAGTATACTCCTTCTACTTATTAAAAAAAAATTAATTGTACTACAGCCCCACGTCCTTCAGGAGGTGTTCCAGAAGAAGGCATTGGTGTAGTAGGTAACAGCCTCATGCATGCCATTGCCTAAACCTTCCAGTGGGACAGAGGTGAAAATGGAACACAATGATATTGATGATTCTGACCCAGTGTAGGCCCAGGTTAGTGTCTGTGCTCGTGCCTTATTATTATTATTTTTTAACAAAGCAGTTTAAAAATTAAAAAAAAGCTACCAGAAGGGTCATTGAATAAGGATATAAAAATATTTTTGTATAGCTGTACAATGAGTTTATGTTTCAAGCTAAATGTTATTTCAAAGAAATTAAAAAGTTAAAAAATTAGCTTATAAAGTAAGAAAGTAGTAGTAAACTGAGATCAGTTTATTATTGAAGAAAGAATACTTTAAAAAATTTGAAGCAGCCTCAGTGTTCAGTGTTTGTAGTGTAGTAGTGCACAGTCTGTCCTTAGCCTTCACATTCACTCACCACTCACTCACTGACTCACCCAAAGCAACTTCTAGTCCTGTAGGTTCCATTCATGGTAAGTGCCTATACAGATGTAACATTTAAAAAAAAAATTTTTTTACCATATTTTAACTCTACATTTTTTATATTTAAACATGGCTAGAAATACAAATATTATCATTATATTATAATTTCTATCAGAAATCAGTGAAGTACTATACAGGTTTGTAACTTAGGAACAATAGGCTATACTATAAACATAGTCATGGATAGACTCTATCAGAAAAATATGTCCATGTGGCAAGCCTAAGTCAGGCCTCCTACAGATTGAGCATCCCCATCTGAAAATTTGAAATCCCAAATGCTCTAAAATCCAAAACTTTTTGAGCACTGACAAACAGAAGATTCTACATCTGACCTCATGTGATGAGTTTCAGTCAAAATGCAGGCACAGTAAAAATATTATATAAAGTTATCTCTATGATATGTGTGCAAGGTGTATATGAAACACATGAATTTTGTGTTTAGATTTTTGGTTCCATTCTCAAGACATCTCTGTGTGCATATGGATGCAAATACTCCAAAATCCAAAACATATCTTAAATACTTCTAGTCCCAGGCATTCAGCTCAACCTGATACATCTCACATTTGTGTGAGTAAATGACTTGTGTAACTGTGGGCTGTAAGATAGTGTAACTCAACATCCAGACATTAGGATCTTATATAGCTGTTAGGCTTATCCTAAAATTGTGTGAAATGTAGCAAGCCCTCACTTCTGGGCTTTCTTTCTTTCTTTTTTTCATTTTCTCTCTTTTCTTTTAACACAATGCATTTTTGTTTTTTGTTATGTGGTGCTGAGGATCGAACCCGGGTCCTGCCGGTGCTAGGCAAGCGCTCTACCGCTGAACCACAATCCTAGCCCTCATTTTCTCTTTTTAGTATATTTGTTCCTTTTAGGTATACATGACAGTAGAATGTATTTTTAATCTAGCAAATCCCTTCCTCCCTGCAGTCTGCTGATATCCTGAACTTTGGTAATCTCTGTAGGAATCAGAGAGTGCACTATCCACTTGCATCATTACATACTCTTGAATGCAGGGTGTGTGTGTGTGTGTGTGTGTGTATGTGTGTGTGCCATGTTCTTTGTTAAGATCTCTTAAATCTTTCATTTCTCTCCAATTTGATGGAGAGAGACTGCCCTAGTCTAGATTATCTTCTCTAGCCTGAGCAGCTGCTTACTCCTCTAACTCAGCTTCTATCTTTACTCTTGCTCCTTACAATTAGTTCTTGGTCATCCAGCTAGTCTGAGCAAAACCATCCATTTCACTCCTGCCTTACAACTGTTCTGTCCTCAGAATGAAGTCTAAAGTCCTTCATGCCACATAGCATAGGATAGCATTGCATTGTGTGTATTGTCTGTATTATAAGTTTGCTGAAGTGTTGGAAAACTTGAGGAAAGTCATCCCCACTGAGTCCAGGTTGTCACTGTCTGTAGTCCATGAACCTGGCCTCACTCCTGTGGCTAAACTCATCAGTCTAGAGGGAAGCAGCCAGGCAAACAATGACAGCACAAGGCACCAAGTGTCATCAGAGAGTCACCCCTGGGTGTGCTGTAGGAAATGAACAGAAGGATGCTTGACTCTGCTTGGAGTAGCAGGGTGAGGCAGGAGGAAGTGATGCTTATGTTGAATCTTAAGGGAGGAGCAGAAGTTTTGCAGGAGTCAGTATGAGAAAGGACACTCTGGATTGAGCAAATGGCATGGGGCTGGCATGGAGATGACACATGATAAGTGGTTTTGTGTGTCACCATGTGAATCTGGAAACGTCCTGAGTACAGCAAGGAACCCCTGGAGGATTTTAGAACCAGATTTGTGGGCTGAAAGGTCACTTTGGCCACAGTGTGTGGGACAGCTTTATAGGAGTACTGGAGACAGGAACCTAGTTAAGGGGCTATGGCAATAGTCCAAGCATGAGGTGACGAGGGACAGAAATAAAGCTACTATCTAACATTGAGTCTGAACTTAATATATTCTAGCCACATAGTAGTTTCTCACATTTTATTTCGTTTTGTCCTAATAACATTGCTACAAAGTGGAAAAACTGAGACAGTCGGCTGAAGGCCACACAATAAGCAGTGAAGCTGAGATAGAAATCCATGTGGTTGCCCCAGAGCTTGCACTTTAACAGTCGAGATTATATAGTCCTTTAGATTGTGAAGTAATTGTGAGATGAGACCCCATTACCTTCCCAGAACAGTCTGGCTCAGAGTCTGAAGTTTGGCTTATGGGAGGGTCACCAGAGGCCAGCTCTGCTTCCCCTGAGCACAGAGGATGTGAGTCAGGCCATCAGAGCTGGGGCTTTCTAGTTTGTGTTTCCTCTGACCTCTGCTTGCTTTGCTTCTTCCTCATCACACGATGCTGTTGGATATAAATTATGAGAGTTTTTGTGGCAGGCTGGTGCCAGCATGATGCCTGACACACACATTCTTCATATCGGAAGATATTTTCCCTGTGAGCTGAGTTCTGGGAACATGCTACTTCTCAGAAAGTCCTGAAAATCCCAGAATTCAGAGACATTACCAGTATTATTAAAGCAAAGTAGATGTCTCTGTTTTCTGAAGAGTTAAATGAGAAGGAAATGAATTCCCATAACTTACCTGCTCCCACAAAAAGGTAGGCTTTGAAGGACAAAATGACAAAGGGGCTCATTTTACGTTTTCCAGATGATTTCTACCTATAAAAAAAAGCTGTTAAACTTTAAAATCAGACATATTCATTGTCTATTAGGGGTGACTATTTTATTGTATTAGTCAGCTTTCTATTACTGTAACAAAATACCTGAGATAGTCAACTTATAAAGGGAAAAGTTTATGTTAGCTCATGGTTTTGAAAGTTTCTGTCCATGATCATCTGGCTTCATTGCTTTTAGAGGCTTGTGGAACAATAGATAGCACATCATGGTAGAAAGGGTGTAGTAAAGCAAGCTGAGAGAGAGAGAGAGAAAAAAAAAAAAAGAAAAAGATCCCACAATTCTTTTTGAGGATACACCTCCAGTGACTTGAAACCTCCTATTAAATCCCACCACCTAACGGTCCCATTATCTTCCATCTCTCAGGTTGCCAACCACGCCTTTAACACATGGACACATGGGCAATGTGGTTTCGGGGGACATTCTAGATCTAAACTATAGCATTTATCACACACACTAAGCCAAGATAGACCCATTTCTGCTCCTCTGGTAGCTGGATGAGGCAGAAGGAAAGCAAGCAGATAATCTTGTTCCTTGAGAATTCCCTAAAGTGATTGAAAAAGCTCCTGCAGATCTGGTGTCCACGTGACCAGCTCACAGGTCTCATTGATGGGACAACATTCACAAGCCCTACCTACTGGAAACCGCTGGACTCTGTGGGTTTTAGGGCTTAAGTTCATTGCCCCACCCCCACTGAATTACATAAACAATAAGTTGTAACATTTTAAACAAAAATCAAATAGTTAAGATTTGTAAGAACTTTCATTGCATTTAAACCCATAGTTGAACCCAGGGCCTCATGCATGCAAGGCAAGCACTCTACCAACTGAGCTATTCCCCCAACCCCAAACACATAGGTCTTAGAAGACTCTCTTTTGCATGTTTTTAGGTCTTTGATCAAAGCCATGTTATTTGAGAGATTTTCCTGACTTCTGAACACAAACACCAACATTCCGTGGCTCTGCCCTTGCCTGTTCTCTCTCACGTAGTCTCTCTGATTGGTTTTGTCCATGACACTTTCTAGTACCTAATAAATACATTATTTATCATCCATGTCTAATTTTGTTCACTGCTTTGTGCCCAGTATGTAGATCTGCTGTTGTCATATAGCAGATGCTCAATAAATATTTATGAAATGATTGAATAAACTCCTAGCCCAATTCTAATCTCCAACAGTCTAATGCTTACTTGGAGTTTATGCTTATTCTCAAGATGCAAACTCAAAATATTTTCATTTCATTCATCCCTTTTTTTCATATCTTGTGGATTGCTATACATTTACAAGTAAATGGCAGAATTTTCTTTGATTTTGAGAATCATTCCTATTGTTCAATGCTTCTGACATTAGAATACAAAATATGTATCCTTTCTTTTCAATTTCCTTTTAAAAATTTCTATTATTGTTTCCGTTGTAAGGATGTTTCCCTTTTTTTAAAAAAAGTTTTGTTCTAATTAGTTATATATAACAGTAGTGTAATTTCTCATTCTTCTGGTTGTATATGATGTAGAATCATACCAGTCATGTAGTCATTTATGTACACAGGGTAATAAAGTCTGATTCATTCTACTATCCTTCCTATCTCCATACCCCCTTCCCTCTCTTCACTCCCCTCTACCTAATCCACAGTAACTCTATTCTTCCCTAGCCCCCCACCTTAATGTGAATTAGAATCCACATATCAGAGAAAACATTCAGCTTTTGGTTTTTTGGGATTGCCTTATTTCACTTATCATGATAGTCTCCAACTCCATCCATTTGCTGACAAATGCCATGATTTCATTCTTCTTTAAGGCTGAATAATATTCCATTGTGTTTATATACTACATTTTATTTATCCATTCATCTGTTGAAGGGCACTTAGGTTAGTTCCATAGTTTAGCTACAGTGAATTGAACTGCTATAAACATTGATGTGGCTGTGTCACTGTAGTATGATATCTTAAATCCTTTGGGTATAAACCAAGGAGTAGGATAACTGGGTCAAATGGTGGTTCCATTCCAAGTTTTCTGAGGAATCTCCATACTGCTTTTCATAATGGTTGTGCTAATTTGCAGTCTCACCAGCAACGTATGATTGTACCTTTTCCCCCACATCCTTTCCAACATTTATTGTTGCCTGTTTTCTTGATAATTGCCATTCTGACTGGAATGAGTTGAAATCTTTGCATAGTTTTGATTTGCATTTCTCTAATTGCTAGAGATGTTGAATATTACATGCACCTCAGAAAGAACACTAATCTTCAAGATATATAAATAACTCAAAAAACTTTAACATAAAAATTAGCTCAAGAAATACAATTTACCAACAAATATATGAAAAAGTGTTCCATTCTTAATAATCCAAGCAAGTCCTTAGAATTGTCTGATCCTAGAAAATGTGTCCTAACAATACAGCAGAGGGCAAAGTGACCACTAATATCATTGTTCAAGGGCACTTTGGCCTCAGAGTTCAGCTTTGCTGGTGTGATGGTTGATACATACCAAGTTCATCAGTGGAAGAGAGGCTCTCCTTGCAGGTTTTCCTATCATTACACCACTACAGCAATCACCAGGTCCCTTTACCATGCCCTGACAACTTCCTCTTCTTCTCTTTGCTCCTGCTGTTCCCTCTGCCTGGGACAGCCTTTTTGTCCAGCTCAATGTCCCCTTCTCTGGAGACCTCCCTGACTGTGCTAGCTCACACATTGTGTCCTCTTGTTCTTTTCTCTGCACTGATCTTATTGCTTCAATTCAGTTATAAGTAGTGAGATTCTGTGGAAGGAACCCTTTGATTTGGAGTCAAAAGGTTAGCTCTGACCCTCATATCTGCTTCACCTTGGACAGTTATCTCTGACCCTTAGTTTCCTTCTCAGTAAAATGGTAGCAAGCATTGGTATTTAGGTCATGTGACAAGACCAAAGGTCAGATGTGATCATGTAGGAAAAGAACTTTGGAAATGATTCAAAGATGCAAACATCCCAGACGACGACGACGACGACATCATCATCATCATCATCATCATCATCATGTGTGTTATGTTACATCTAGAATTTACTAGGAACTTCATATAAATCCCAGCTGATGGCTGGTGGCTAATGACAGTACATTTAATCAAAATGAAATCCTGCTTAAAATCAGCTTTGTTCCCTTTTGGGAATGCCCACATTGGGTCAGGGTGATCCAAAAAAGGAAGAGAAAGAGAGGACTGACTTTAAAAAAAATTATTTATTTATTTTTTAGATTTAGGTGGACACAACATCTTTATTTTACATTTATGTAGTGCTGAGGATTGAACCCAATGCCTCATGTATGCTGGGTGAGTGCTCTACCACTGAGTCCCAGCCCCAGCCCGAGCCCCGAGGAGAGTGACTTTTTAAAGAGCTATGTGTTCAGCTTGAATAATCACATTTCTTGGTCTTCTCTGCAGGCTTGAACATTCACTGATTCATTCTTTCATTTACTCATCCAGTGAACAAACTTTTATTGAGAACCTGTTTTGCCCTGCGTATTGTAGGTACAGAGATGAATAAGGTAATAGAGCTAGGTCAAAACTGCTGGCGTGTGAACAATGAGACGGGTGCAGTGATTAAGATCTATCTGGGGAATGGAGGGGCACATGGCTCAAACCTGGGAGTTACTAATTATTCCCAGAGCATCATTTGGTGGGGCAGGAGGAAGAATATACAGTGGCATGTGAATGTACATGGCAGGGTAAGGAAGTGTCCACCAGACTATAGCATTGTGTTCTGAACCCATGTCTTCAGGCACTTCAGGGCTGAACTGCTGGACTATCAGGGGTCAGATGCATGGTACATGTCTCCATGATGTCAGGTAATTTTTTTCTAGACCCCTTTCAGCATACACCCTTGAAGGAAGAGGAGAGATCAATGTCCCTTGCATAAAGAGCCCTGTGTTTCTCCACTGTGTGTTACTACTTCAGCCATCTGTGAGTTAGGCAAGACACAGGAAAGCTGGTTGGGTCTCTCTCCAGAGCTAGGCTCTTTCTCCAATTTTGGATGAATTTAGGTTTCCTAGACTGCTGCTTGGGTAGGTTGGGAAGCTTAAAGTCTGCTAGGGAAACCTGTTCTTTCTTTTCTTTTTAAATCAACTTTAAATTTAGAATTGTGGAAAAGTTTCAAAGGTAGTGTAGAGAGTTTCCATACACCCCTCACTCAGTTGCCCCGTTGTGAACATCTGACATTATCATGTCCATTTGTCACAGCTAAGAAATCAGTTTTAGTACATTTCTATTAATTAAATTTTATATTTTATTGGAATTTCACTGATTTTCCCACTAATGTCCTTTTCTAGTTCAGGATCCCATCCTTAGGTTCCTTTTGACTATGACATACCTTCTTGGATTTTCCTTGATTTTAATGACTTTGACAGTTTTGAGGAGCACTGCTCAGATACTTTGTAGAATGTCCCTCAGTTTGGAATTGTCTGATGTTCTTCTCATAGTTACATGGACCTATAGGTTTGGGGGTATAAGTCCATTTTTGAAGTACCCCTTGTGTCCCTTCTTTTCAGGGCTGAATGCCGTCAATATGATTTATTGCTGATGATATTCATCTTCATCACCTGACCCTGGTGGTGTTTTATAGTGACCCTCCCCACCTCCTATATTCTACTCTTCAGAAGTAAGTCATTAAACACAGTCCATACTAAAGGTAGAGTGGGGAGATTAAGCTCCATTTTTTTAGAGAGGGAGTTATATCTCTAAATTATTTGTACAACCTCCTACCCAATTTACTTATTTATTTAATTAGTCATTTCCTTATATCAGTATGAACTCATGCATTTTTATCTTATACTTGGATATAATAAAGTATCACATTATTTATCTTGTTGCTCCATTTGTTGCGACTGGCCATTGTGAGCTCTTCCAGATTGACTCCTGCATTCTTTTAGCTTGTCGCTACTCTTTTGTGTTTTGAGTACTTTTATACTTTCTTGCACAATGAGATGTTCACTCTCATTTTTGCATTTTCCATCCCCATCTACAAAGATCTGTTATTTACTTCGACAATACTCCAAGCACCCAAGGTGTGGAGTTTTCTTTTTTTCCTCCCCATTTTGACCAATTTTCTGATAGCAGCTGAGCATTTGACCATTCAATTTAATTCTGGTGCTGTCTGCATGGGGTTAGAGTATGTTAAGGGTTCAGCCTCTGAAGACAGCCCCCACTTCAGATAAGGATCCCAAGTCTAGGCCTAGGCCTCCCATATTTCTAACTATAAATAAAGGGTTTCCACTACCCTGTCCTTAGTGATAAGTTGCTAACGTGGCTCACAGAACTCAAGGAGAACTGTTTACTTACTGTTATTAGTTTATTACAAGAGGTACAACTCAGAAACAGCCAGCCAGATGAGAGGCATAGGGTGAGACACGGGTGGGATGTGGAGCATCCATGCTATTTCTAGGATGCCACTCTCTTGCATCTGTCTGTGTTCACCAACTCAGAAACCCTCTGAACCTTATGGTTTTTATGGAGGCTCTTTTATGTGAACATGATTGAACAGATCGTTTGTTACTGGTGATTAACTCAATCAAAAGCCCCTACCCTAGATGTCAGGGGGTGAGAACTGAAAATGTCAACCCTTTAATCCCATGGTTGGTCCCTCTGACAACCAGTCCCCATTGTAAAGTTGTCTAGGGGGTCCACTGAGAGTCACTTCATTAGCATAAACTCAGAAAGGGGCTTATGATGAATAAGAAGAAATGTTTTTATCACCCTGTCACTCAGGAGATCCCAAGGGTTTTAGAAGCTCTTGTGTCAGGAATCAGAATCAAACCAAACATTATAACAAAAGGTACTCTTCTTACTCCTATCACTCAGGTAACTAAAAAATTTTTAGGAGCTCCGTGCCAAGAACAAGCAGGAAGACCAAATGTGTATTTCTTCTTGCATTACAATGTTGCACCATCTCTAAAATGAGCCATTTGTTCAAGGACTTCTGGTGACTTTTATTAGAGAATGGCATTGGAAACCATGACCTTGGCATTAGGTGTGTTCATTACTACTGGGTGTCACCACTTCCAGCTTTCTTAGCACATAGAACTAAAAAAATATGTATCTAGGTATAATCCATGCATATGTATATTCTTCTGTATACATTTACATACTTCTATCCATCTATATATTAAGCTAAATGTGAATTTTAACTTACGTTTCTGACTAATCTATTGCCACATGGACTCATTCTAACCCTCCCTCTTTTTGATCTGCAACTTCACACATGCCTGGCTCCGAACATCCACCATTTGGACCCCGTATATGTGCATAGCAACTCACAATTCTTAAATTTGTACCCCTTGTAAGAAACAACTTTAGAATACAATGTTTATGTGTAATTCTTTTTCTCAAGCCTATGATTGCCAACTTTTCTAAATTTTCAAAGTCAAACATCATTTTCCAAACTTTCTAAGCTACTTAGGTTAGCTTTGTTTGTTTTTCCCATTCCCTATAGAGCATTCACCTCTTTTAAAATTATTTTCTGTCAACTTGACTTGGGAGAAGTACTGGATGTGGGTTTGTCAATGAACCTTTGAACCATGAAGCTTCTCTAAAACTCATCAGGACTGTAGGAACATTTCCCCAGACATGGCACTCAGATGAGTCTTAGATGGTTTGGCAAAACGACGAAATCATTTATTTCACATGTATTTATAATTATGAATGTTATCCTTACATAAAATTCTGGAAAACATGGAAATTACTATACTACAGTACAGTGTCAAGAGGAAGATGGGAAGAATATATAAACTCACCATGGAGAAACATCAAAAACAATTAAAAATGTCTAGATTATGAGTGGAGAAAAAAATATCAGTCAACTCTGGCTTGGAAAATGTGTGGCTTCTCTTGAGAGGGCGTGGAATTTAGGAAAATGAGGTGTGCTTGCAGACCTAGAGGTTAAAGTGAAACTGCCACCTCCCCATCGCTGTCCCCCCATCCAGATGGGTGCACATTGGGCTTTTCCCTCCTCTCAGCTCTTTCTTTCAGAACTGAGCACCCCCCCCCCCCTTCTCCAGGTGCTTCTACTATGCACATGGTAGGAACTCAGGAAGGACTTGTACAGTCGATGAAGCACTCCCCAGTCAGCCTTGAGAGTCAGTCATTCCTACTTGTCTTCAGAGACCTCTTTTCTATTTGGCAACACCACTTTTTAGTGGTTTTTATCATGAATTGTTTTACAGTTGATTTCACATTTAAAACGTTGGTGTGCTCTTGCAGCCCTCCAGAGCCCTTTGTGGAGAGTGCCATAACAGAACCCTGCCAGCGTTTATGAGCTGGGACCCTACCCAAGGGCGTCTCCACGTCCCCTTCACACGTTTTATTGGCTGCACAGTGCTTGTGCTTTGCCCTCAACAATGAGTTCCTTTTACTCACCCAAAGAAAAACCACAAGAGAAAACTTGTCCAGAAAGCAGAAAACCTTTCTCCTCCCTTGTTTCAAACCCATCACTTTATAAAGAGGGTCTTAAAAAAATCTTTACTGGTGAATTATAATTATACATAATAGTAGGCTTCATTATGATGTATTCATACCTGTAGATAGCAATAATTTTGTCTAATTCGTTTCCTAGTATTGCCCTTTCCTCCCCTCCTCTGTCCCCCTGATCCTTGATCCTATATTATATTGGTATCCCTTCTATTTTCATGAAATCCCCTCCCTCTTTTCCCCCCCAAAGATGGTATTTAAATGAGAAAAAGTTCACAGAAATTTATTCTCTGGATTTTTTTTTTAATGGTACTGGGGATTAAACCCAGGAGTGCTTAACAACTGAGCCACATCCCCAGCCTTTTTAAACATTTTTTTTTTAAATTTTGAAACAGGGTCTTGCCAAGTTGCTTAGGGCCTCATGAAGTTGCTGAGGCTGGCTTTGAACTTTCAATCCTCCTGCCTCAGCCTCCAGAGCTGCTGGGATTACAGGCATGCGCCACCATGCCCTACTAGATGTTTTGTGTCTTCCCAGGGAACAGTGTTTGGGTCATACAGAGCCATTCTATCTGGTGGGCTTCCTCTCCTAAGCCAGGTTTTCTCTTTGGAGAGAAAAGCCCCACAACACTGTTAGTGCTGACTGGGACAATCTCAGGTAAGCATAGCAGGGCACATTACAGGATGCTGGGTTCATCTCTGGGCAGTTTTGTGTCTGGCTTCATGTAGGTAGAAGAAGAAGTCTGGTTGGCAGGGCTGTGGGGTACTTGTGGTTCAGTGGGGTACTTGTGGTTCAGTGGGTTTACCCTGTTTGGATGAACAGGTTTTTTCTGTGCAAGGCAGAGGTTGCCCAGAGGCTAAGGGTGGAAGTTCTGTGTATTAACTTCCTGTGGCTACTGTAACACACTACCACCAACTAGATGGCTTAAAACAAGAGGTGTCTATTCTCTCCTAGTTCTGGAAGCTGGAAGTCTGATATCAAGATGTTGGCCAGTTCCAGGGCTCAGAGGGGAAATATGCTTCTGGTGTCTGAAGGTTGCTAACAATCTGGCCTTCATTGGGCTGTGGCAGCATAATTTCAGTCTCTGTCACTGTTTTCACATGACTCTCTTCTCTTTGTGCATGCCTCCTCTTATAAGCACACTAGTCATATTTGATTTAGGCTTACCCCAATCCAGGATGACCTCATCTTATATGATAACATCTATTAAGATCCTAATCCAAATAAGATCACATATTGAGGGTCTGGTGGAACTTTAGAGAACAGTATTCAACTTTGTATATGTTGCATCAACCTGAAAGAGAAGGTGACTTTAAAAATTTTTTTCAGTGGCTCTGTGCACTTGCCAAGTTGTGTCTTTTGCTTCTCTAATATGAACAAATGCGCTAGCAGGGGCCCAGATAATTGCTACGGAGGCTGTCAGCCATGTGAGCTCCATTAGTTTACAAGTTTCCCTGGCTAATGCCTCTTTGGGAACTGCTGTAACTTCTACCCATAGTCGGATTTCTTAAACATGTTTGTTTCAGTAACAGTAAATGATTATTGAATAGGCCCTTTTAATTCCAGCTAGAGAGGTGATTACTCCCTATTTCATCCCATGATTCTCTACTGGTGGTTTAGAAATGTCTGTTGGATTTTCACGGGTTAGATGTGGTATAATCTACTTCATCTCTGTGAGTCATGCAATATTTGTACTCCATGGATCATAAGCCCCATTAAAAATTGTTTCAGGGGAGAACAGGGTTTTGTGATCAAGTAAGACTTGGGAATTATGTATTTGCTATGCTCTTCCTAAAGATTAGCAATGTACACTGTCCTTATAAAAGTTCTGACAAGTTCTGTAGTAAAGAGACCTATTAAACTTTGTTTTAATTTGGGGTATGTCAAATTAATTTGACTACAGATCATCCTCAATTTTTTTTGTAAATGAAAAATATCTATTACAATCCATGAGAATAGTATCTAGGCAAAATCTTCAAGAATTACGCAAGAGTGGTCAAGAATATAAATGTCGCAATCAGGTTCAAGTCCAAATCTTTAATTTGTTTACTTTAAAAAAAGTTTTTTAAGTTGTTGATTCATTTCTTTATATGCAGTGCTGAGAACCAAACCCAGTGCCTCACACATGTGAGGTGCTATACCATGGGTGCTACTCTCTCCAGGGTGTCATTCTTGAAAAGGTAGGTGTAGTTTTCACTGCCAGTGTCACAGAAAGGGCTGCTGAGCAACCCGATGAAGAGATGACCACACAGTACATGGCCCCTATAGTAATAGGATAATCTTATAGGATTACAGGGAACAGCATCTGCAATGGAACAGAACCAGAAATTCAGTGCACAATAGTGAGTGAAGTGATAGAAACTCTGCTTTTTAAGGATGCATCCTCTGAGATTCCTGGTAAATCTAATGAAAATCCAAATCTTCCCTGTAGATGCCAGACCAGGTCAATGACCCCATTTTTCTCCTCAAGTGCACAAAAAGGGGGTGCTGGGACTGACAAGCCCTCTGTTCATTCCTCTGCCCCAGTTTCAATTTTAAAGAATTAAATCATCTGCTGTGCAGCTGTGAGCAGGAATGAGGCTTGTCTACCTTCAGATGAGTGTCTATACTGCTTGGTATGCAGCGTACTGCCAGTGCCCTTGTCTGCACTCATGGTGGATGACAGCCATTGATCTCAGCCACCTTCCCCACCAAGCCTTACAGGGCCTCTTGGTCCTCAGAACACAGTGACTGATCAGTTGATTTGGGCACTCTGAAGAAGCCTACTTGCCATCCTGGTGGTGGGCAGTTAGTAAATGATTATTGTATGATCAGGTGAGTAAATGAATAATCATTTCCTAATGCCTGAGTCAGTGACCAGCACGGGGCCTTGTGCTGCATACAAGCATCATAAATGCTTATTGAGTGGGTTGGCAAGTGAGTATAAGGCAGGGTCATGGGAGGCTGGGACCCAGCCTATGGTACATCATGGAATTTGGCCAAGCGAGGGGCTTGTTTGCTTCAAAGCATGAGCTTTTATTCCTGACCCATCTACACTGTGTCTTTTTTAACCCTAGGGAGGGATGAGGGAGCTGAATGGAACAACTTGGGGAGCCCTTTAGGGACAGTCAGGTGACATTGCATGCCAGGTCCCTGGGGAGGCTCTGGCTGTTGACTGCAAGGGTTGGGACAGGGACCTTTGGAGCAGCACAGTCTTTGGCTATTTGAATTTTTTTCAGTGCTTAAGCAAAAGAAAGAAGTGTATGAATAGAAGCATATGAACAGTGGACAGCTAACTGTGGTTAGGGACTCTGGTAAGCAGTTTAGCACATGGGAAAGAGCACAGTCCTGGGTCTCCTAACCTAGGAGGAAATAGTCCCTCAGAAGAGAGAGCACACAGATGAGGAAATGGACCCTTTTGGGGGTGGGTCAGGTGGGGCCTATAGTCCTGGGGACCCCATGGACTCACCCTGCATCTGTGAGTGCAGGGTACCTCTCCTCTTCTCTGCAGCATGAGAGCTGGTACCAGGACCTGTACAAAGACAAGGCTCTTGTAATGAAGGCAATATTGGTTTTTGAAAACAAAGTTTTGATTGTGTCTCTTGTCTCTTCCTATTTAAAAGTTTTAAGCCATTCCTCATTGCCTGTAGGACAAAACTCAGGTCCTGGTTTTGCTTGTAGTCAGAGCCTCCCTTCCCCTCCTTAGTCAGGACTGCTCCACCCTCAAGCTTATCATCGCCCAGGACTTTCCTGCCTCTGGACCTTGAATCTGCCCTTCATCTTTTGTCACTAGGTTCAGTTCAGATGTTATCCACTGTGCTAGAATGAAAAACTATTCCCCTCCCAAGATATACTTGCCTCTTGAGCCCCAAACCTGTGAATTTACGTTGTATGGCAAGAGGGGATTAAGTTAAAGATCTTGATAGAAGATGCTTGGATTGGATTATCTGGTAGTGCCCTAAATGTAATCACTGTCCTTACAAGAGAGAGGCTGTGGGAGGGTGAGGGACACACATAAAGACAAGCCCATACAAAGATGGAGGCAGACAGTGAAGGAATGCCGATAGCTACCCAGTGCCAGGAGAGGTTAGGAAAAGATACTGGACCTTGCATAGGAAGTGTGGCCTTATGGACACCTTGAATTTGGACTTCTGGTCTCCAGAATTATGAGGCAATAAATTTCCAATGTTTTAAGCCACCAAATTTGTGGTAATGTATTACAGTAGTCCTAAGAAACTGATTGATCTCCTCTTTTAGCTTTCAGTGATCCCCAATGAATTGTTCTCATCCTGCACTCATTTTTTCCACCCTGAGCACACAACATTCTCCATTGCTCTTCTGGGCTCCAAGTTCTGGGGCCCAACACAGAAACTTCTAGCAGTGTGGGGCAGAAGAAACAGCATTAGCTTGATAAAGCCATAAGCCAAAACCAAGAAATTGCTACACAATGATTGAACTTAACTTTATGAAAAAAAAAATCACTTCCCTTTTCTCCCTAAGGTGATCAAGATGCGTCCCAGGGAATGTAGGATTAGTGCGTGATGGATGCTAATAATGGCCATTATCTACTCAGATATGTTCTTCCCCTCAGTAGTCTGAGGCAGGGGTGTAAACTCCCTTTAGGGAGTGGTGAAGACTGTGGGGACCTGGAGGTGCACAACCTACTAATGGCATTCTGTTCACTGTAAAGCAAAACAGACATTGTGCCAAGCAAACTCAACCAACTCTCTGCTGGTTCTCAAACTTTATGGAGTCTTACTGCAGATTGGGTGGGAATTACATGGCATCTGGTGAAAGGAGAACCACAGTTATAGGATTTGGCAATGTGAGTCTTCTGGGCTGGGGGAAGAGTATGCTGGGTTTTCCTTGGGATAGTATTGTCTTTGGTGCAGGTGGGTACACCTGATCATCACAACTCTATGACTCTAGATATAAATATTGTTCAGCCTGATTCCCTTACAGCTGCCATTGCATGAACACTAACCACACACCAATATGGTACAAGTCATTCTCTATGCGATTTCAGACAATGCTCATCATAACCCAAGGTGCTGACCATTGTCAATATCTCCATTTTACAGAAGGGAAAACTAGGACTTAGAGAGGGTAAGTGCTTTACCTAAGATCTCCCAGTTGGCATGCTGTGGAGTGTGGCTTCCAACCTAGCTCTGTCTGGCTCCCTTTAGCTTGCGTGCACTTCTTATAAAGACAGAGAAGGGAGGGCTGGGTTTATTTTACCCCTCTTTCTGGCAAGAATATTTCTCTTTGAGGTAAATAAATGGATATTTGGTTTGTCAGTCAAGTTTTTTCAGTCAAGTTTTGGTGGGCTTAGTGTTATACAGGGTCCCTGAGAAATTTTACATTGTGCCCAGACAAAATTCAGGTCCTGATCTGTGATGCAGCACATTAGATCATGGTTATAACTAACCCAACCACGGCATGGCCCATCTGAGCTGCCACCATCTGTCTTGGACTTCTATTAGGCTTCAACAGATGAAGAGTCCAAGACCTCCTCCGATCCCTTGCTATGTCATAAACTAGCTCTAGGCCATAACCTGACTCTGTTGACTTATATCTAACTGAGCCTTTTTTAGGTCTCAGTTTTAAATCTCTAAATAAAGGATAAAATATATAACATTGAAGATTCTTTCTGGTTCAAGCAGTCTGTTCCAAGAGTCATATACAGCATAATTTTTTTTTTTTCACTCTGTGTGAGTTTGCTGTGTGGGAGGGATGAGGAGGTGAGAGGAGGGGAAGAGAGTCTTTAGGGACCGAGAATCCACTCTTTCATTTTCTCTTGCTTGTCTTCTTGTCACATGGCTGAGATCTTAAGCCCAGAGAAGAAGACTGGGAGGATGATGGAAACTGTGTATGATAAGAGTGAAAGTCTGTGGAGGAAAACAAGAGCTGTTGGAAACATTTGGAAGAGATGAATGCTAATGATTTCTCCAAGCACCAGCTTGGGGCCTTGCTTGGTGCTAATAGCATGCCGGGATCCAAGGCGAGATGTCCAGAATGCAGCAATGATCTCAGGACAGGACTGACAAGGCTTCATGTCAACTGGTCACGCTGCTCTACTGCTTATGAAGTTTTAGTGACTATTATTTCTCTCTCTGACCTCATTTCCTGTCGATTCTCACAAACATTTTCCACACAGCCTGGCTACACAGGTTTCTTTACGGTTTTGGAGTCATCAAATATGTTGCCAACTCAGGACCTTAAAAACACACCATTCTCTCTGTTGGAAGTATTCTTCCCTAAATATCAACATGGCTCATTCTTTCACATTATGTAAGTGACTGTTCAAACACTGCCTTCTCAGATAGCATTTGACCACCTGCCTCTTCCCTTACTCTATTTTTGTTCTTCATAGTACTCAAACCTGATGTGACAATGTACAATGGCTCATCTATGGTCTTGCTCTTTCCCACTAGAATGTATGTCTGGTGAGAGAAGGAATTTTGTCTGTTTTGTTCACTGCTGGGTCCCATTAGCCAGGAAGAGTACTAGCACATAGTACATGCTCAATACTCGAGGGTTGAACTCCTCAAGGGTAAGAATCCGGCTCAGCGATGTGGCACACGGCTTTGCTGCAATCTGTGTTTCAGTACCATTCCCTACCTCTTCTTCACATGAGCAGCTCATGCTCCAGCCATACCCAGCTACAGGTTTTCCCTGAGCACATCTTGCTCTGTGATGCTCCTGTGCCTTTGCAGAGTGCTTCCTCTTCCTGAACACCCTCCTTCCTTCTCTGCTTGGTGAACTCTTATCAGTTCTATATGTTTCAGCTCAAATATCTTCTTATCTGGGTTGCCTCTCTTGGCTTCTGAAGGTAAAGCCAGTTCTTTCTTCTTCTGCATCCCCTGGGCCTCTGCTGCATCAGGAACACTTCCAACTGGGCTAGGATTATTTGTGTGTCTGTCCTTTGGTCTAAAGAGCATAGATACCTCTGATAAGTTAGGCATACCTACACCTATTACAGTCCTTCCATCCCAAATCAGACCCACACTTAAGTTGGGTCTTAAGTTGTCTTTCCTGATGGGTTTGCTGAATTTGCAGATAATATTGATGGAAAAGAACCATTGGTTATATATAAAAAGAAGTTGTTGCTCTTGTTCTCAGTCTATAGGGTACCCATTTCAATTTATTGCAATTTTGGTTTGGCTTGTGGCTCCAGAAAAATAGCATTGGCATTGGCTAGGCTGAGATATCCACCTTGCTGATGTCACAGGCTGCCATCCAAAAATAATAGAGGGAGGCTACAGGGGACTTCCCCACTGAGATGATGTCCTACTGGACATGTCCCTACACACCATGGTTATGACTGATGAAGGGCTCACCCCCAGTGGCTGTCCACCCAGATGGGCGGGGTTGGGAGTGGTGGCTCAAGTGGCCCTGGTTTTTGTCTCATCTGAAAGCAGAGCAGTGTCTGGAGCTGCCTTCTCATGCACCACTATGCCCTGTCTCTCTGAGTCATGGATATGCAACAGGGCTTCTGCTGACATGTGCTTCTCATGCATCAGATGGTGGAGAAATGGAGAGAGAACAGGGTTTAGAGTCAGAAAGGCAGTGGAGTCCCAGTTCTGCCCTGAAATGCCTATGTGACCATGGCCAAATAACTTAACTTGCCTGGACCTCATTGCTACACTCAAAAGATAGAGGTAATGACACCTACCACACAAATATGGGGAACAAATAAAATAATATGTGTGTGAAGATATAATACATTATAAATATTTGTGCAAATGTCCATTATTATTAATACTATTCACAACAACTTTATATCTTACATCTTTTTTTTTTTTAAATCAGGGATTGAACACAGGGGTGCTTAACCACTGAGCAACATCCCCAATCCTTTTTTTTTTAAAAATTTTGAAATAGCATCTCACTAAATTGCTTAGGGCCTTGCTAAGTTGCTGAGGCTGGCTTTGAACTCACGATCCTCTGTGATCCTGAGCCACTGAGATGATAGGTGTGTGCCACTGCACCCAACTTTTATTTCTTATATCCTTAAATAGTGGTAAGCAGGGAACTGAAACTAAATATTGGAGCTGATGTGTGTTATATTGTTTTTGGAGCATTACCCCTGGCTTTTGAAATCTTGCTCAGGCCTTCCTTATGTCAACCCACTGCTCTTTCTTACTTCATTTAGAGTTGGACTCTGTGGAGATGGATGTCACACCTTTCCCCCAGCACCGTGCCTCCATTCACTCCTCAGCACTCTGCAGCCTGGGGTCATTTCCCCAGGACCCATCCAGTTGGGACGCTGGGCATCTTGCTGTGCATTGGAAGCTTTTAAAGCCCCAGTTTCTGTCTCTCCCCTCTTACAACCAACATTACAATTCCTCACTCTCTCTTGAAACCTGCTTTTTCAGCTTTTGTTGCTTTTCTCTTTTCTGCTTTGTCTTTGACTTTCTATTATTTCTCAGTCTCCTTCACAGGCTTCTCTTCCTCTGTACACTTTTGTGTCCCCTGGTGTTTTGACCTGAGTTCTTTCCTCCTCTCATTCTATTTATTGGCCTCCCACATCTACTGCCATGGGGGGCTCCCATATCACCTCTCTGCCATGGTTTTCAACCCTGGCTCTCTGCTGGTTTCTAGTCCCAGTGTGACTATCCTCTGATCCCTGTGATGCGACACAGAGCAAAATAGAACCCCCTGTCCTCCCTGAAGGCTGACTCTGTGGTCCTGCCTCAAAGACCGCTATCATCCCCCTCTTAGGTGCTTAGACTGGAATGCTGGAGCCAATCTGGACTATTTCCTCCTCTACACCCCATCGTCTCAGGTCCTGACAACACCACCTTTTTAAACCACTCAAATGCACCCTCCTCTCTTCACTTTCCTGGCCTCTGCCTTAGGGTGCTTCATTTGAGCACATATAAAAGCAAAGAGTATACATTAAAGACTGAACAGAAAAGAAGAGAAGAAAGGAAGACAAAAAGAAGGGAAGAAGGAAAAGTGAAGGAAAGAAAGAGAGATTGCCTTGGCTTGTTGGTTTTGTATTATCTAATTTCCTGACCCAGTTTGGTCCAGTTTGCCTTGCTCCCACTTCCCTGCCTGGGAGAGCTGGGAAGGGTTTTCCTGGAAATCAGGGGCAAGAGCTAGACAAGCAGGATGCTACTGGGGATGCTAGAGAGACAGGGAGTCTGGTCCATGACTGAGACAGGCTGCTCTCTGTTTTCTTCTGGACCATGAATGTTCTTCTCAAAGGATGATACTACCTGTGGGGTTATTTCTATCTGATGTTTAAGTTCAAGACTGTATTCACATTCCAGCAACAAGCTGATGCCTGACTGGAGTGCCACCCCTGCCTCCTTTGTTTGGATGAAGACGTTTGAAACTGCTGAGATATTTCACCTTACGATATCTAACCATTGTGATATTGAAAATTTAAGGGGAAAAACAATTTTTTGATGGGTAACAACACACAATGGCTACTGCTACTTGCATCCGCACAAGATAGATATTATTTTATTTAATCCCAAGAGCAATGCCATGAGATAATTGCATCATAGCTCCACAAGGAAACAGCCTGACACATGTGCAGTATCATTTCAGGGTCTGCCAGCAGATAAATGAAGGCATGGGCATTTAAATGTGGGTGTGCCTACTTTCACTTATAGTTGCTCTTATGGGTGGTCAGGGACTGGAAGTGCTGAGATGCAGAGATGTGGAAACTTGTAGCCTGTGAAAGAGGCTCTCTCTCCATATCTGGGATTGTGCCTGCAGGGCAGTCGCAAAGCCAACAGCCTATTGTTCCTTGGCATCTTGATGTCACAGCTATTACTGCTGCATTCACATTCCAGGAGAACTGCAGATCTTCACAGGAAGAAAGAGAGTGTGGGGGATCTGGGGGCCACATTTGTAAAAGGGGACTGTTCAGCACCCAAGGTTGGCACTTTTAATAAAAATATGAGCAGACAGTTGTTCTCTTGAGTCATGATAGAGAATGTTAGAGCTGCAAAGGGCTTTTGGAATTCAATCCTGTCATTTAGGTAATATAGTCTCAGAGAGTTGAAATGATCTTCTCAAGGTTATACAGCTAGATAGTTGAAAATAACAGAAAAATTTTAAGTCATGTTCACAGACATTATGTTGACTCAGTCGATCCCTCAATGGTCCAATGATAGAGACATCATCAATATATACCTGTTTTATGCATTTGCTGCTGAACATTCTCATAGAGAATAACTTATCTGTCGGAAGCCATACAGCTTGTAATGGGGCAGCTGGTCCTTGGAATCTACCATTTCTAATACCTTTTGGCCTCAAAATGTTTAACAGGAGAAGCAATCCCAAGTGCAGACTTTATTTCACACAATCTGCCCCTTGTTCCTCAAGTGTTCAGACTTGCACATGCTAGACACACACCCTAGGTTTGAGTTTGGATAGCATAGCTGCTGCACAGAGGTTTTTAGGCCAGCTGTGCAGCACCAGGTCATGGGGACTTGATTTCCACACTAACTCTGCCCTTTCTTAAGCAGAAGCACACAGACTTGCTGCTACCTGGTCAGCAGGGATTGCAGGTATAGGCACACTGCATAGTCCCTCCTGGACATGGCACTCCAGCACAGGCAGCCTGTAGCAGTGGAGTGGCCCTGTGGCAGGGTTGAAGTTCTAGAGAACACTGCAGCTCAGCCATCCATGATTCTGGGTGATTCTGGATGGGCTCTGTTTCCTTCCAGAAAGCAGAAGATGAACATTCAACAGCAGTAAGTTCCAGGCACACTCCTTATTGGACCATGTAAGAATCTAACCATGGCGAATTTGCTTTTCCCTGAAGCCCCCTTCGTGAGGAAGTCATTTGTTCTTTGGATCTGAAGGCGGAAGCCTTTCCAGACTCCTCAGAGACCCCTCAGTGCAATGGTATGCCTGGACTTTAAGGCAGGGAGCTCTGGGCTCTTTCTTTCTGGCTCTGGATTGTCTCCTGCCTCCCTCAGTCTGGAAAAATTGGTTCAGATCTCCTCAACAGGAGTCTGCATTGCCTTCTCTGGAAGGCGTCCCAGAGAAGGGGGAGTCATTCACCTAGTCACAAAGTTGCATCTACTATACTTAGGTCCTCTCTGGGTCACTCCTGACGACCTCTGGTTGGTGTGTTTCCACTGAGCTCTGGGAGAGGGTTGTGAGTGATGTGGCTGGCTGCTTGGAACTAGGCCTGCTGGCAGGCCACCAGCAGTGTGCCAATGTGTGCAAAAGGCCCTGGTCACTGAATGGAAAGGCTGGAATATCCCTCATCCTCTTGTCTTGTACTTTGCAGCTCTGCTACTCAAGGCCCTGGGACTACTGATGAGTCACCCTGCGTCATTGCTGGGGCTGTGGGGCCTCCCAGTTGTGCTTTGTTTTTTTCCATCTGGCCCTGGTCTCTTTTTCAGTCAAGGAAGGGAGATAGATGGTCCAGAGGCCCCCCCTCCCTTCTCACCTACCTCTCTGGGTCCTGAAGCTGTAATGTGACAAGAGATAGATGAGGAGCAGCCACAGGGCACTTGCCCGGAATTGGTCACCCATCACCTAGTGGGATGAGGCAGTGGCTCTGCCCCTAGCTCTACCTGTGCCTGTGATAGAACGCCTCCTCTGCCTTTGGTCTTGCTGCAGTTCTTTTCTGCTTGAGAGAGCTCATTTCCCTTTGGTCATCTACCAAGTTTAATTTGTCCTAGATGGTGATGACCAGTATCTTTCTAAAACCTCTTGAGAAAGTGGAACCCTGTCATTCTATAATGAGACACTGGCTCCAGAAGCCTAATTGTATCATACTTTAGAACTTGTGTTGGCTTTGAGGTGCTCTCCTGTGCAAGAGGTGAACATCATAAATCACTTCTTTACTTTTCATATTGTGACAGGTACCAGTCAACATGGCTCACCTGGGACAAGCAACAGTTAATGGTTACTTTATTTTTCCTTCATTCTTTTTCCTTAAGACTCCCTCACTTTGTTTTTTCCTTTTTGATACTGGAGTTTGGACCTAGGGTTGCTTTACCACTGAGCCACATCCCCAACCCTTTTTATTTTTTGAAAAAGGCTCACTAAGTTGCTGAGACTGGCCTTGAACTTATGATCCTTCTATCTCAGCCTTCCGAGTGACTGGGATTACAGTGTGCTGCCATGCCCGGCAGAGACTCCCTTACTTTTTGGCCATCATCCCCCAACCTCCTCCCAGGGTTCCCCGCTTAGATAAGTTTCATTTAGTGTGTTCATTGATGAGGCTTGGGACCAGTGGCAGCAAGAAGGAGTAGGCAGTAATGGTGACAAGGAGGAGATGAACTTTCAGTCTTTGGGTCACTGTGGTTGTGATTGCTAATGTGGAGTATATCTGCATGTTGTATCTGGGCATGGTTTTGCCAACAGAACTCTGAATTTTTTCTCAGTCTTAACTGGAGATCTTTCCTCTATCAGTGCCCTTTATCAAACTGTCACCATTTGTTCAGTAAATCATGGGCACCTGCTAATGCAAAGGTGCTGTGCTAGGTGCTTTAACCATGTTATTTTACTCCTCCTGATTGCAGTTTGTCTATGTAATAGAAACAACGACACTGCTTACCTATTAGTAACAGTTATTTTTTAAGAGGTTATTAGTTATTTGGCCCCCCAAGCCCTTGATAGGTCTAAATAGTCTTTGATGGGGAGGCAAGAGCTCCTCAGCTAGGCTGTGCTGCCCTTCTGCTTGAGGATTCTGGCCCTGTCTTCCTGCAGCTTCTCCTTTCCTGGAAGTAATTTTGAAGAAGCCACAGAGCCAGCTGTCAATATGGGGACTTTTTTCATCCTGGTACATTAGAGTGTGAACACGGCCCCTACATCAGATTGCCGGCCCTTTGAATAAGGCTTGTATTTGGTGGCTTTGATCCTGATGCTCACAACTAAGACCCTGTGATCTGTTCTTTGGTGACTGATGTGCCAAATATCTCTTTGTACTATTTGATGGCTCCCCTCAAGAGCTCACAGTTTATAAGGATCAAAAATAATGGAAATTTCCTCCAAAGAGTAGTGTTAACATCATTCTCCAAGAACCTATCAGGAGAGATGGAGAAATCTCACTCTCCATTTGTGAAACATGGACAGAGGTAACAAGACAAAATTTCAAACAGGTCATTTACGTAGGTGTTTTATACATAGATACATGTACATAAGATTTACATTTTTAATCAAATTTTCTGATATATAGAAAGAGATTTCAAATATGTTTAATATAGCAATCCAGTGAGTATATTATTCTTTTACAGAAGAGAAACATGAGCTTATAATGAATAGATAGAATATATGGAGCTTTAACTGAAGTGTGTATTTTTTTTGCACTTACATAGGAGTATTACACATGCACATGTTCATTTGCTATCATGTTTATATATGTTGGCATGTGAAACATAAGGCACACTCACAAATTTTCAACTTGTTAGAACATCATGGGGGACAATGTGCTCGTCAGGTTTGCCCCTGCCTGACTTCTGTGATCCAGGTCCTTTGTGTCCAGATACTGATCTCAGTACATGGAGGGACCTTAGAGAGGTAACAGTTAGCTGATAGAATTATTAGCACAAACACCAACATATGCAGAGCTTTACCTGAGTTCTATAGATGTCTCTCACATTTCCAGTTCCACCTCTCTCAAGAAGTGGAACAAATGCATAATCAGGGAAATGGTTTCATTGGAGTCCAGTCTATTTTTCTTCTTTCAGGACTTCTTGATACTCTTCTACATTTTCCATGCTGTGCATGCTTTATGTGCCAAATGATATATCTTTAGATAGTACAGCTTTGCTCTGCCAATTACTAGCTGTATGATTTTGGATGTTACTACACTTCTCTGAGCCACAGTTTCCTTATCTCTAAAATGGGAATCATAATAATGTCAGGATTACTTCATAACTCATAGGATTAAGTCTTCCCTTCCTGATACACATAAATTGTATTTATCAACAGAAAGGTGCTAGTCACAAAGCATGAGGTGCAGATAAATGCTCAATAAATGCTACTATCCACTTATATCATGCTTGGTAGTGCTGACGACTAAGTCCTTAATAGTGCTTTCTGAGGAATGGTTTACAATCATCCATAGCATTGACAAGGGTTGACAAGGGGGCTGGCTTTCCCCAGTGTGCCCTGTATACTGCTGGAGCCTGACCATGGCTCTAGGAAGGTAGCTCTTTAATCAGAGTGATTGGCATCGTGATAGCATTCACTGCTGTTGTGGAAGGAATGTTAAAGCTTTATGGACAGAGAAGAAACTTCCTGGTTAAGATTCAAACAGAAAATGCCTACTGCACCATCTAGAGCCATGAATACCAGCACAGCTCTCAAGAAACATACTAAATACCTGCTTCCTCCTTACTTGAGACAACTTAGGGGGCATTTCTATGCCTCCTGTATAGGGTCAGTTTTGGGTGGTGGAATTTAGGTTGAGCATGAACTCTGAAACTGTGGACGGGTGATTTTGCATCTCAGGTTGGCCACTTAGTTGCTATGTGATCAGGATTAGTTAGCCTCTCTGGGCCTCAGTTTTCTCATCTGTAAAATGAGGATGATAATAATATCTACAGGGTTATTGTGAGAATTAAGTGAGATTACATATGTGAAGCAATTAAAACCATGCCTGACACAAACACTATAGGATATTAAGATTAAACATCCATAATAAGGTCTCCAAGGGGTGGTGTTTTATGCTTCTAGAATTCAGTGAGCACTCCCTGTTAGAGCATTGAGAAGGAATAGTGAATATGTGCAAGTGATGTATTCATTGCCTAGAGTTTATAATTCCTTTTCTGCCTCCCTTGCAGGAAGGCATACCATGGGATTAAATTCTGGCCTGGAGGACGCAGGCTGATGTGATGTATACTCCCTCCAGGCCAGACCCATAGCAGTTCTTTACATGTGATTCTTCATCCTCCTCTTTTTTTTTTTCCCCTTGTCTGCCATCTAGGAGAACCACAGAAGTTCTTAGCTCTATCCTTGGTCCTACCTTTCAAACAGAATCACTCTAGTTCATAAGCCTTTCCAAGGTGTGTGGGTGGACTCATGACATTCACATTGGTTCCTCCTCTGCAGGCATTTAGAGTTTAGCTCTTGGAATGGGGGTACAGCTCAGTTGATAGAATGCTTGTCTTGCATGCACAAGGCCCAAGGTTTGAATCCGCTGCACCAAAAGAAAAAAAAGAGTTTAGTTCTTTCCCTGCTGATTGCCTCCCACATTTCCATCTTCCCTAAATGTATTTATATCATTATAATCTGTGATCTCACCTCCTCTTCTTTTATCTTTAAAAATTATTTTCTGAGGGAGTTTCCAGGAAGCAGCTGAGACAAAAATGTACAGTTCTTCATGTTTAAACAGCAGTCCTGTTGGATCATTTTCAGAACCAGTGCTGGAGATGCAATACTTCAGAAATAGCAACTTTTCTTTTATTAGTTACTCCTGGATTTTTAAAACAACAATAAAGTGGCAGGTTATCTTATTTTGATAAAACTATTGCTCAGAAAATATTATATTGTGAATGTGACATTATGATTTAATCTTATTTTTAAAAGAAAGGTTTTCTAAGGAAATGGTTTGGAGCCCACCACATTTTTCAGATATTTTTCATTATTGCAATTCTGATTCCAAATTGCATAGCCCATTTTGGCAGAAGAGCAGAGATTATAAGACCAAGACCCACAGCTGCAAGATACAAAATTAGTTTTTCCATGAGTTACACAGGTTAAACTCCAGTTTGCCTTTTTCCAAACTGGTAGGGAATTTAGAAAAGGAGACAACATTTTCAAACAGGAAAGTAAATCTTATTTCTTTTCCATGATTAGCAATAATTTCCAACACAACCAAGGTTTCTAGAAGAAATTCAACCCAATTCCATTGCTATTTCTTTATTGAATCCTTCAAGTCCAAGTGTCTGAAAGCAGATGTGATGATGAGAGTGACCTGAAAGTTGCTCATCTTCACTGATTCCAATGAGAATAACCTTTCTCACTGCTCTGATATGATTTCACTTCATCCTGGGTTACTAACCAACCACTTCCTCTAGAAGCAAACCAGACTGCAAGTGGTTTATTTGAATTCTTGAGAAATGTTAATTTCAGCAAAACTTCAAATTTGAGAAGTATTTACAGATTGCAGTTCCTTTAGTCCTGTTCTTCTTGTGACACTATCTGGTACATTATCTTGAGGATTATCAACAGTAGCAGGAGCAAGAATCTTAGAGAATTCTTCAGAAGGTATTCCACAGTGATTTTTCTGTTCATTTCTTTTTCTTTCTTTCTTTTATTTTTTTATTAAAGCTAGTTGGTAAGGCCTTATCTTTACTCATGAACACTACATTAAGAAGGTTGATTGGTTCACCTAAAGGAATATGATGATCAGTAAGGATTGCAATCATCATGGAATTGATGCCTCCGGAAAATAGGATTGCAACATTTGTTTTCCAAGTTTTCGAAACTTCACTTGGTGCCAGGTTTTTGTTTCCAGGTAAATACAAGACACATCTCATGACTGCAAGACATCAATGAACTACTGAACTATCTTTTTCATGTAACCATCTCTAAGGAAGACCTGGGGGCTGGGGTTGTGGCTCAGTGGTAGAGCACTCGCCTAGCATGTGCGCGCCTTGGGTTCGATCCTCAGCACCACATAAAAAGAAATAAAGGTTTTGTGTCCAACTACAACTAAAAAATAAATATTAAAAAAAGAAAGACCTAGAATGTCTCTTTTGAAGGTGGTATGCTGGAAAAGCTTCTGCAGGGTTTCCGATGGAGCTTGTGGCAACATCATATCTAAAGGAACAATAAGTTTCTCCAGATAGAGTTTGACTTCATTGTACTCCTTGTAACACAAATGTTGGTAAGTTGCTAACATTTGAGTCAGACTATTAACACATTATTCAGTAACATTCTCCTTAGAAACTCATTTCTAAAGATGCAGTTATCTTTTTCAAAGATCCAATTATCTCACTCTTCAGTATATATCTGAAGGACTTAAAAGCAGGATACTACAGTGATATAGCCACAGCAATATTTATAGCAGCTCAATTCACAGTAGCTAAGCTATGGAGCCAACCTGGGTACCCTTCAATAGATGAATGGATAAAGAAATGTGATATATATACACAATGGAATTATTACTTAGCCATTAAGAAGAAGATAGTATGATATTTGCTGGTAAATGGATGGACACTGAGACTCTCATGCTAAGTGAAATAAGCCAATCCCTCCAAAGACAAAGGGTGAATGTTTTCTCTCATATTTGAAAGCTAACACACAATTAGGGGTGGGGGAGAATAGAAGTTCATTAGAGTAGACAAAGGGGAATAAAGGGAAGGGAGTGGAGAGGAAAAGGATAGACATTGGAATGAATCTTGCATAACTTTCCTATGTTCACGTACACCACAGTGAATCTCACCATCATGTACATCCACAAGATACTAAAAAAAAAATCAACTATGGGAAACTAGCAGAAAGATAATAGAGGAAAGGGAGCAGAAGGAGGGGAAAGAGAACAGGAAGGAGTGGTATTTGGGTCTGAATTAGAATAAGATTATATTTCATGCTTGTATAATTCTGTCCAAGTGGATTCTATTATTATGTATAACTAAAAGAACCGATAAAAAAGAATGTATGGTAAAAAGAAGAAAGACATTAGAATCAGTAAAATGTGTGCAAATTTGTCATTTAGATGGGCAAACTAACCCACGTACCCTCTCTGACCTCAGTTTTATCATCTGTAAAATGGGAGTAATCATGGTTATCTTGATGATTGCTGTGACAATAAATGATACAAGGAAAGAAGGTAAAGCAATTATTATGGTGCCTGATGCACAGTCTTTACTCAATAAGCAGTAGTTTGTATTAAGTAATTATTTTTGCTAATCCCAGTGACTTAGGAGGCTAAGGCAGGAAGATCACAAGTTCAATGCCAGCCTCAGCAACTTGGTGAGGCTCTGAGAAACTTAGTGAGACCTTGACTCAAAATAAAAAATAAAGAAGGCTAGGAATGTGGCTCAGTGTTTGAGTGCCCCTGGGTTCAATCCTTGGTACCAAATAAATAAACAAATAACAACAACTACAATAATTTACTTTTGCTTCTTTTTAAAGATCAGTAAAGACAAATTTAGAGTGAATTTGACCTTTTTAAGCTCTAGTACTCCCGAGTAAAAGAAGATACCATGACTGAGAGGCCACATCCCATTCAAATCCTGAAAAGAAGTAGATCATACTTGATTTCTGGGTGATTGAGACCATAAGAGGGAGCCTAGGTCTTAGAGAACAAAGAACTCTGGAAAGGTGACGAGAATGTCTGACAAGCTCAGCAGAGCAAATGTTTTAAATTTTACTAATACGAAAATATTATGCCCAAGAGACCACATTTCTATTTCCAGAGGGCTCATGGACAAATCTATTACCTCATAAGGGTTCTTATGAAGCAATTAGTCAACTTTATTATCATTTGCTTTCACTGTTATATAAGTATTTATGATGATTTGGTAATATTAATTATAACTAATAAAATATTTACTATTAATGACTTATTAGTAATCATATCTATCAACCATCTGTTTTTAGGAGAGCAGAGAGACATGTGTAACAAGGCTATGTAGAGTTGATAAGAGGGGACCCTGAGCCGTCCTGTTAGATCTGTGGGAGGGTGGTGGCTGGCTCCAGCACTCAGCAGGAGCTCTGCATGGATGGGATCTGCTTAATTTGCTTAGTCAGTCTGGTCTTGAGTGAGAAGTTTGGATCTTTACACTTATATGAATGAGTAGAGCAGATTAGTAGAGGGAGGGCACAGAAAATCTGGGGAAGTCTAAAGCTTTCAGGATGGGTGCAGCACACAGAAAACACTGCACTGTGCTCTCACATGTGCCTCCTATTGTTCTTCCAGAAAAAAAGGAACTAGGGGCCCATTTCTTTTGATGTGTGGAGAAGGTAGGTTGTAGTGATGACATGCATTAATCCCTGTGATTTCTTTTGATCTGGCCCAGACTTCTAGTTGGAGGCCAGTCAGGGAGTGTTCCTCCTCGGTTCTCAAGCTGAGTCATAGCACTGGCCCTCTGTCTCCTGCTTCCTCCATGGGCTCCAAGAGGGCTGAGACATAACACTCTCCCTGCTTGGGAAATCCAAGGCCACATGGATTTTTGCTGTCTGGGGTCAACTTGTTGCTCTCACAGTCAGGTTGGCTGCAATTCCATCTGGATCCATCTGTTGACTTACACATTCAAGATGTAACTTCATGGTGCTAGAGCAGTTCATGTGCAAAAATGTAAATATTTTTAATAAATAATTATTTTAAAAAATAGTGAAAGAGTATTGAAAGATGGGCAGGAGATTTGGGGAGCAATAGGCACACTCTGGGTGCCATTGTTGAAGGTAGGGAAGGCAAGAGGAAGAAAGGGAAGTTGGAAAAAGACCCATTCAAGCCCTTGCTCATGGTGCTTTCTCCTAAAATCTCATTTTACTCTCTTCTCTGTGTCTACCTTCTACTGCACATACTGACAAATGACACTAATTATATTATATTATATATTATATTATTATTATATTATATATTATATATATTAATATTATATTATATATTGTTCCTTGTATTCTCCCTGGCATTGAGTATAGAACTGAAAATTGACAGGGGGCTTTATAAAAACTGTCTGATCTATTAGTGAATTGTAAGACTCCGCCCACATTGACTATGCTTTTTTTTTGTCATGCCCACTATCCTTACCCATTGACTTACTCCCGTCTCCCATGGCTCTTCCCCTGGCCCTGGATCACTCAGCTAAGACGGGGGAAAAGATGATGCCATTAATTAAGCCCACTCAGAAAGAATCCTCTTTATGACTTACAAAACAAACCAGGTTAAATCTCCTAGAATTTGCTCTTCCTCTCCTGGTCTCAACTGCTCTGGGAGCAGCAGTTTACTGTGCATACATGGCCAGGTCCAGGAGCCACACCGTGCACAACCAGTCCTGAAAATGGCACAGAGATGGCATCAAGAGACCCTGATCACAAAGAAGTGAATCTTTTAATGGGGTAGACTGCAAGTTCCTGAGAAATATGCATTTTTCTAAGAAGCACACAAGAAGGGCCTAAAATAGATGCAGGCAAACAACATGAAGGCCACAAGTGCACATGCTGAGGCTATCAAGGCCTTTGTAAAGCCTCAGAAGGTAAAGCCCAAGGTGCCAAAGGGTGCCAGCTGTCAGCTTGATCTCCTTGCCTTCCTTGCTCACCCCAAGCTTGGGAAGTGTGATCATGCCCACATGGCCAAGGGTGGCAGGCTCTGCCAGCCAAAGGTCAAAGCCCAAGCCCAATCCCAAGGCAAGACCCAGGCTGCAACTCCAGCTCCAGTATTGGCTCCAGCTCTGGCTCCTGCTCCTGCTCCCAAAGGTGCCCAGGACCTTGTAAAGGCTTCACAGCAAAAGCCTCTGTCTACAAATGTGAGGACAGAGGGGACAGGTGTGGCCCCCTGGGCCCCTATCTGAAGGGCACTGGTGTCCTCCTGTGCTGTTTGAACAAATAAATTTGAGGCAAGAAAAAAAATCTCCCAGACTCCCTTACAAGGGTCCTGAGGCCCCGTAGTTATCCCCTTAATTCTGAGTGATAGAACCAACCTAGCAGGCTGGTTATGAGAGCCCTTTTTCCTCAGTCTTCCCATATGCATAATGGGGTTAATGGCACCTGTCTCTTACCTTCCCCATAGGAACACAGTGAAATAATGTTGTAACGTGCTTTGCAGTCTTCAGATGAAAGCTACCATATAAATACCAACTGTTATTAAAAGCCCTTGACCTACAGAAGACCATGGAAACTTCATTCTTGTAGTGTTCACAGCAAGATGGATAAAAAAAACCCAGGTTGTACCCAAAGACTCCTTGTTGCTGGGGCCTAGGAGCAGCTCATGAGAATTAGGATCTGTACATGAAATAAGAGCCTAAAGGAAATTTGGCAGTGGGCCCAGAGGAATCTTCAGAATCTTTTAAAAGAAATTTATAAAATAACTTACCCTGCTAATAAGTCAATGGTACAGAGCTCTCTCAGTGAGAGACTGTGGTTTCTGACGTCATCCTATCCTCACTCCCATCCTTTTCCCCAGGGAAACTGCTTTTCATATTTTTTTATTGTTTCTTTTGATGTTAACTTTCATATCTCTAAATAAAATGTTTATGCTTTTGTTTTTTGATTGATCCATTTTAGATATTAGCTATTTGATTTCTGCATTGATCGATTTATTTACCACTCTACCTCCTCATTCTCTTTACTTTTCAATTTAATTACATTTCTCTTTCATTTATTAGCTTCCTTTGAAGTGTTGCACCATAAACTTACCACTTTCTTTCTTTCTTTTTATTTTGTACTGGGGATTGAGTTCAGGGGCACTCAAAGATCCCTAGCCTTTTTTTTTTTTGTATTTTATTTAGATACAGGGTCTCACTGAGTTGCTTAGTGCTTTGCTGTTTTTGAGGGCTGGCTTTGAACTTGTGATCCTCCTGCCTCAGCCTCCTGAGCCCCTGGGATTACAGGTGTGTGCCACCATGCTTGGCTGCCACGTTATTTCTTCTTAAACAATAGACATTATTTTTTGACTACCCACCTTGCCAGATGGGAACATGTGTATCTCTACGCTCGCTCCCATCTCTCCTTCCCACCTTCAACCTCTTGACTGACATCATTTGAACTTCTATATTGCCAAGATTGATAATATTTACATTCTGTTCTGAAATCTTAATTCTATTCTTTACTTTGTCTGTGGGGTTAATCTAAGAGCCAAAGATCATTTTAACTGTTTAGAACAGAGCTCAATTTTTCACTATGATTACATTTTCTCTCTTGCAGGGCTTTAGAGTTTTCCTATCACTTCACATTCCTTTTTATTCTGGAATGGGCTAAGGAACGAATAAACACTTCTCAGAAGAAAATATACAAATGATGAACAAATATATAAAAAATGTTCAACTTCTCTAGAAATTAGAGAAATGCAAATCAAAACTACTCTAAGATTTCATCTCACACCAGTCAGAATGGCAGTTGTCAAGAATACAAGCAATAATAAGGGTTGGTGAGGATGTAGAGAAAAAGGTACACTCATATATTGCTGGTGGAAATATATGGAAAGCAGTATGGAGATTCCTTAGAAAACTGGGAATAGAACTACTATTTGATCCAGCTATCCCACACCTAGGTCTATACCCAAAGAACTTAAAATCAGCATAATATAGTGACACAGCCACATCAATGTTCATAACAGCTCAATTTACAATAATCAAACTGTGGAACCAACATACATGCCCTTCAACAGATGAATGGATAAAAAAAACTGTGGTACATATGCACAACGGAATATTACTCAGCATTAAAAGAGAATAAAATTATGGCATTTACAGACAAATGGATGGAGTTGGAGAATAACACACTAAGCGAGATAAGCCAATCCCAATAAAACAGAGGCCAAATGTTCTCTCTGATAAGTGGATGCTGACCCATCATGAGGTGGGACATGGGGAGAACAGAGGAACTGTGATTGGGCAAAGGTGAAGGACAGAAGGGGAAGTGGAATGGGGGTAGGAACGATGGTGGAATGAGATGAACATCATTACCCTAGGATATATATGACCGCACATGTAAATCATCTTTACATCTTGCACAACCAGAGAAATGAAAATTTGTGCTCCATTTGTGTAAATGAATTGAAATGTATTCTGCTATCATATGTGACTAATTAGAACAAATAAAAAATTATAAGACAAAAAAAATTATGTTCTTTTTAAATATGCATGGCAATAGAGTGTATTTTGATATATCACACATACATGGGGTATAACTTCCCATTCTTGTGGTTGTACATGATGAGGAGTTATGTTTGTTTTTATTACATTCTTAACTCACATTTGAAGACTTGGTCCACAAAGGCATTCTGTTAAATGTCCTTCCCTGACACAGCCATTGTTCTAGAACTTCCTCACTGCTTCAGGATTTTAGGGTTTTGTATCTTCCTTGTTTTGGGAGTTTCTCCTTCATTTTGCTGAACTTCCAAAAAAAAAATGTGAGTTTTTAACACTTGGACATGTTTTTGTTCTGTGTTCAACTTACATGATAGTTTGGGTAGAGAATTCATAATTGAACATATTTCTCCCCTTAGACTGATGAAGCTATCATTCCACTGTCTTTTAGCATTCAGTGTTGCTGGCAGGAAGACTTGTGAGAGTATGATCGGTTCCTTTGTGGGTGATCAGTTTTTTTTTTCTTCTCCTCTTTAAAATACTTTAGGTCTTTTCATTTTCCTTATTATTTGAAACTTCACAACCATGTATCTAGGAAGACTGTTTTATTGTGCTGCAGGCTTAGTAGGCCCTTTCAGTTTAGAAATGCCTATCTTTGATCTCTAGCAAATTTTTTCATTTTTAAGTTCTTTGATAATTTTCTTTCCTTTGTGTTTCTGAACTCTCCTTTTAACTCTTACTGTTTATTATGGGCTGAATTTTGTCCCTGAAAATTCATTTGTTGGCTCCCCAACTCCTGATACCCCAGAATGGATGGTATTTGGAAGCAGGGCCTTTAACGTGGCGACTAGGTTAAAATCAGGCTGTTAGGGTGGGACGTAATCCAATCTGGGAGGAAATTTATACACATAGAAATGCCAAGTATATACATATAAAAATGACCCTGAGGATGCAGCAAGAAGGTAGTCATTGGTAAGCAAGCCAAGGAGGGTGGCCTCAGGAGAAACCAAACCTACTAACACCTTGACTTTGGAATTCCAGAACTCTAAGAAAATACATTTATACTGCTTCAGCCACCCAGTCTGTGTTATTTTGTTATGGCAATCTTTAAAAAAATTTACCACACTGGTCAAGTTCAAGTGTTAAATATACAAATAAATAAACTCAGATTGATTCCTTTTAATAATGAGAACTTATTGGCCCACAGAACTAATAACTCAAGGGTGGAAGGGCCAGCTTTGGCCATTGCTAATTTTAGGGAGCCAAGAAACATCATCACTGGGTTGATCTTTCTTTGGGTCTTCTGTTTTGTCATTATTCATAGGCTCTAGGATGGGGTCATGTGCTCTGATGTTTAAGTCTAGTGGTAATGAATCCCTACTTCTTTTTCTATAGCTGCATTTTTAAAAAAAGTCTTCTTTTTTTTTTTTCATTGTTCCCATTTGAGGCATATGTTCTTAGCCAATTACTGAGATAGAAATGTACTCTGATGATCTTGTTTGATATCATATACTCCCATTTTGAGCTGGGAGTGGAGACAATACCATCCAAACTCCACAGAGTAAGAATGGGCGAGGGATGATTGTTTCACAAGAGAATAAATACCAGAGAGCTAAATAACATCAAAAGTTGTAAATGCTAGGTTAAAATGTGAGTTTTGATTTTAAATGCATATAGTAATAGGAACATAGTTTCATTAAATTAAAACAATTATAGGAGTTTAATAGTGAAAGAATGGTGCTGATGGAATGAATTTAATTAAATTAGTATTTAGTGATCATCTACTGTTTAGTTTAAAGGTAAGTGAGGATGAGGACAGAGCATATTTAAAAAAAAAAAGTCTTCAGTGAGTGTGTGTGTGGTCAGTGATTGTTACAGTTTCCATGTGTGACCAACTGGATCATCATACGGCACTAGCCCATGACCACCACTGCCTTTGTAATGGGGTAGGGAGTTAAGGCCCAACTTCTTCTTCTTCTTATTATTATTATTAGGGTTTGAACCAAGGGCCTCGTGCTTGTGCTTTACTAGTAAGGCCTCAACTTATTCAATCTATACTCCAATGATCCATGAGAGCAATCTGGGAAGATAAATATTATTTTAATAAGCTTATTCTTGCAAGTTGTCATAATGTTAAGTTTTTGTTTTATTCTAATCCTTATGTAACCAGTGGGCATGCCCATTGGCCTTTTTTTTGGTTAATGACCTTCAAACTGATGTCAGGATAGAGAAAGTGGGACACTTTCTTGCTAGGAAGTTTCATAAGACTTAAGATTCTAATAACCTTTGTAACTATCCTCAAGAACTCCATTTCTTGGCTTGGTTCCAGGTTCTGCTACTTACTCACTGGGTGACATTTGGTCTGCAATCCCATAACTCATTGCTTCAGTTTCTCCATTTGAAAACAAGTTTCAACAAGACCTGTTTTATTCCTCTGTGATGTTGTGATATATAATTAGAGTTTTACTTTTCTTCCTCTCCTAAATTTGCTTCTTCCTACAAGCTATTCTCACTGTTGACTGATCTCAGGTGGAAGGGAGATGGTAATAACAATAATTAATAATAATAATAATAATCTATCAACAATAATAGTAGCTTATATTTATTGAGTACTTTTTGCATATTAAGAACCCTGCTAAGTGATAATTTTTAATACTCACAACAACATTTTGTGGTAAGTGGTTTCACTGCATTATCTCCATTTAAAATATTGGGAAATTGAGGCATAGAGAGGCTTATTTGAGTCTGTGCTGCTCTGACCTTAACTATTGTACATTGCCATCTTACTAAATGGCATTAAGTCAAAGGACTTGTGGATCAACACCCTCCTGCTAATCAGCATGTTCAAATTTAGTGGACAGAAAACTAGAACTACTTGGGGGATTTGGAAAGAAACTTTGTGGTCATGGGGCCCAACACTCAGTTCACAGTGAGGAAATTGAAGGACAGAGATTGAGTAACTTACTCAAGCTTATACATATCAGGACTCCCTTTCAACAATTATTTTAAAATGCCTTTTAGAGTCAATAGAGCTCATACATTAATTGTTAATTAGCAAAGGGTTTTGCTTCTCTAATATGGGTTTTCAGTCACAAATAGAAATATTGCAAGAACTTCTTTTTGATACGGGTACTTTCCATTTCAAGAGCTGAAGCCTGCTTTTCATATCAGTATCTGTCATCCATCTCTTAATCAAATTAGCTAGTGTGAACATGGGCTTCTCATTGTTCTTCCAGAGTATATGTGGATGATGTCATCTGATACCAACAATGTCATCCGATATAGAAACTTTGTCATGATCTCCTCTGCTTTTTCTTTAAACATCATGTTGTTTTTCTGAACTTTTGGACCAGTTTATAAACTTTTGGAAGTATTTGATTGATTATTTTTGCTATGAGAAATACAAATTTAAATCACACCTGTATAGATTTTTTTTTATCTTCTTCAATGATTAATAAATTTCTTTAAAACCAAGGTCACTACGTTTTGAATATGGAACAAGAGCATGGAAAGCCTTTGTATTTGAAAAGTTTCATAATAGACAGTGCACCAGGTACTGGAGTTGGGTGAATTGCCCTGCCAGGAGGTTGACTTCTCAGATAGCAATGATGGGATTTCATATCCATTACTTCTTCTTTCACCTCTTGTGGAAAGTCATCACATTCAGAGACTCACCCATGAACCATAGCCTATATTTATACTAGCATCTTTTCCATCATTTATATTTATGACTTTATTTGAATAATAACTTTTGTTATTATTTTAATCATGACTTTTATAATTCTGTGAGCCACATTTGAGGCTTTTTAAAAAAATATGAACTTTTTTATTGTGGAAACTATAACATAAAATTTACCATCTCCATCACATTTCAGTGTTACAGTTCAGACATGTCAAGTTCATTGACATTGTTCTGAAACTGATCTTAGACCTTTTTCATTTTGCAAATTTAAAATTTTATATCCATTATATAATGACTTTCCTTTTGTCCTTAGCTCCGTCCCTGGTAGCCACCATTCTACCTTCCGTCTCTATGGATTTGATGACACTGGAGACCTCAGATAATCATACAGCATTTGTCTTTCATATTTGAGGTCTTGATCCAATTTTAAAATTATGAATATGATACCATAATTAAAGTAAGCTAATTTGGCAAATATTAACTGTAGCATGCAAATTATGTACAATACTTTATCTGTGATAACCACTTTCTGTTGAACTAATTAAATCCTGGTTAGAACAGGTCAATAGTCCTTGTAGAGGATGAACAATCTTGAAAAATCTAACTTTTATTGGAGATGTTATGAGGTTTCTATGACTATAATAATCAATCTTTCATTCACCAAACTTCAAAATAAAAAAAAAACAAATAAATAAAATCCATTGCTTTCCCCTTCAAATGACCAAATCATCTTCAGTCAACTTGACAGAATGCTGGCTGACACCTGTGTCTGGAGGGACCCACTTTAAGACACTATGAGTGAGGGGTTTGTTCTGGAAAGTTCTAATTTTCTTCTGGGAATTCAATCATACATTTTTTGCATTTATAATTTTTTACTAGCTCTAATTAGTTCTAGATGACAATAAGATGTATTTCGACACATCATACATAAATGGGATATAACTTCTCATTCTTCTAGTTGTACATGATGTAGGATTACAGTAATGAAATTATGGCATTTTCCAGGAAATGGATGGAGCTGGAAAATATCTTGCCAAGCGAAACAAGCCAATCCCAAAGAACCAAAGGCTGAATGTTTTCTCTGATATGCAGATGCTAATTCACAATGGAGGGTGGAAGTCTAAGGAGGAATAGAGATGCTTTGGATCAACCATGTGTTCATACACCTCAAACATCCTGGGGTTTTTCACAATGTCATTTTAATTTGTCTCAGAGAGAAGTTTTATTCCTGTGTTTTTATTCCTTTAAATCTGTGAATAATATATAGGTGCAGGTGGGAGATTCAAGTAAAAACTGTAATAATCCCGAAACTGCAAATAGTACTAAACCCTGTATACCATGCCTATATTCTTCCGGTGAAAAAACAAAAACCAAATCAAAACAAACATAATCCAAACTAGTTTCACGTAAAAAATCCTGAATATTGATTGCTAATTTTGTTAAATCATAACCTTTCACTATTCATCTTCTTCATTTTCTGTGTGATAGAATAGGACATATGCATACAGTATTTCTGCTGCATATCACATTACAATGGTTGACTCAAAGAAAAACACCTGTATTATTATTTGAGGTGCAATTTGAATTAGCTTCTTTATTTCATAGACTAACTTTTTCCCCCCACTGGGGGTTTAATCCAGGGGTGCTTTACTACTGTAGAGTTATATCCCCAGTCCTTTTTATTTTTATGTTTTATTTTGAAACAGAGTGTCACTAGGTTGCTGAGGGCCTTGCTAAATTACTGAGACTGACCTTGAACTTGCAATTCTCCTGTCTCAGCCTTCTGAATAGCCGGGATTACAGGCATGTGCCAGTATGCCTGGATAGGGAATCAATTTTTTTAAAAAAAATTGGTACCAGGGATTGAATCCAGGGTTGCTTAACCACTGAGCCAATCCCCATCCCTTTTTTGTATTTTATTTTGAAACAGGGTCTTGCTAAGTTGCTTAGGGCCTGCTAAATTGCTGAGCCTGGCTTTGAACTTGAGATCCTCCTGCCTCAGCCTCCTGAGACACTGGGATTACAGGCATGGAAGGCCTGGCTTGAAATACCTTTTATACATGAAAGAATTACTGATAGTCAAAGTATAATTATGCTGACTTTGAGACATAGCAGGCATTTTCTTTAAAATGATCAAAGTAAGTTTGTTACTTCAAGAAAAACAAGAGTAATTTTTTTTCACCAATGGTAAAATTCACTTTGTAATGAAAATTGAAATTTTGGAAAACTGATAGTGATCATCATGAGTTTCACAACTTTATAAAACTTAACAGACTCTTACAATGAGATTAGTTATATTAGTAAATGTGTATTTTTTAAATTTTTTTTAAGAAAGAGAGAGAGAGAGAGAGAGAGAGAGAGAGAGAGAGAGAATTTTTTAATATTTATTTTTCAGTTTTCGGCGGACACAACATCTTTGTTTGTATGTGGTGCTGAGGATCGAACCAGGGCCGCACGCATGCCAGGTGAGCGCGCTACCGCTTGAGCCACATCCCCAGCCCCTAAATGTGTATTTTTGATATCACATGGACTATGTCAAAATTTAGAACATCATCATAATTTATTGAACCAATGTTTTCCAAGTGATTAAACATGTATGGGTAAAAGATTCGTTCAAAGTTAAGCTAGATTAGTGGATATGAAAAGTTCAATAATATAGTTTCAGATTCTACACTGAAATTAACCTTTAAGAAATTATCCCTTCCCCAATTTTGATTGTCAAAGAATATCCAAAATTCTCCAGAGATTAGAATAGTGATTACCAATGACTGGGGGAGATAGCCACAGGGTTATGCTACTCAATAGGTTTAGTTTCAGTTATGCAAGATGAATAAGTTCTAGAGATCTACTCTCCAAATTATGCCTGTAGTTAGCAATACTGAATTGTACACCTAAAAATTTAAGAGGGTACATCTC
Organism: Marmota flaviventris; assembly: GCF_047511675.1. Taxonomy (NCBI): domain Eukaryota; kingdom Metazoa; phylum Chordata; class Mammalia; order Rodentia; family Sciuridae; genus Marmota; species Marmota flaviventris. The sequence continues at coordinate 81,103,152 of NC_092506.1, forward strand.
AAGTTAAGTGTTCTTACTCTAATACAAAAGTAACTTAAAAAAAAGAAAACACAGGAATTGGTGTGGATTTACTTTATATACAACCAGAGGTATGAAAAATTGTGCCCTATATGTGTAATAAGAATTGTAATACATTCTTCTATCATATATAAATAAAAATAAAAAGAGAGAAACTATTATCCAAGTAAAAAAAAAAGAAAACAAAAATTTTACAAGAGTGGAATTATCTGAGAGGCAATTGAAATACTTCATGACATATTTTCTTCTTTTTTTTCAAATAAAAACATATAGCTGGTGAGGTGGTACACATGTGTAATCCCAGCTGCTTAGGTTGAGACAAGTGGATCACAAGCTTGAGGCCAGCCTTGGCAATTTAGTGAGATCCTATCTCAAAAAAATATAAATTTAAAAGGGCCGGAGGTGTAGCTTGGTGATAGATTGCCCCTGGGTTCACTCTCCAGTATAAGAGGGGTGGGGAAGGCATGTCACAATGAAGCAATGAAGTGTTTTTATGTACAGTATTTCTAATATCAAATGTGTATGTTTTTTTTTTTTTGTCACACACTAAAAACCAGTTCTCCAACTTTTGGACACTAGCTAGGTGTCCTACAATTCAAGTCAGTTCTGACATTAACTGACCAGAGTTAGTGCCAGACTTCTCAAGTTTAATGACTTAATCCCACAAGACAACCCTCACTTCAGATTCTAGTTACAAGTATTGGGTGCCCAAGTTATCAAATTTCAAGTTGGTTATAATTTTGGGGTTCCCATAATCCCCTTCTCAAGTTTGACAAGTGTTTGGCATGACTCACAAAACTCAGGAAAGCATTTTGCTATGGTTACTGGCTTATTATAAAAGATACAACACATAAATAGCCAGATGGAAGAGGGCAAGGACTGGGTGAAGTCTGGACACACCACCTCCCAGCACCGTGATGTGTTCACCAATTTGGAAATTCTCCAGCCCTCTTTGAGGGTTTTTAAAGGAGGTTTCACTATGTCCATAATCATTGGCGATTGGTGATCAACTCAATCTCAGTCTCTTTCTGGTGTGGGATTGGAAGCTTCAACCCTCTAACCATGCCTTGGTCTTTCTATGATCAGCTTACATCCTGAAGCTCCCCAGGGCCCCAGTTACCAGTCATGTCATTGACATATCAAAGACATTCATTACTCTGAAGATTCCAAGGATCTTAGGAGCTGTGTGTCAGGGACTAGGAACAAAGACCAAATATATATTTTCTATTGTCCTATACAAAACAAATGGAATTCATTCATTATCTATCACATCAGACATTAAAGAGACTTATACAAATACAAAATACTACTCATTAATTTTGTTTAGAAATTATAGTCATTTTCATTAAACATATGCTATTATATTAGCATGTATGAGTTTATGATTTTTATTTTGAATGGATTTTAAATGTCTCAGTTTTAATTTTAATAGAATAATAGTAATAGATTAAAACTGCATAAACAAAAACTCTTTAGGGTCATCAGTACTTTTTAAGAGTTCAAAGGGGTTTTGAGACCAAATTGTTGGACATCCTTGCTTTCAGGGATGGTTCTTATGCCCAGGGAGTGGGCTTCCTACTGTTTCAGGTGGATGCTCAAGGTGTTAACTAGATACTATGGAGGTCACCACTGAGATCACTGGTAGGACACTGAATATTCTACTTACTCCAAATTGCTTGACTTCCGATCTACCTGTTCCTTTCTCAGACTGGTCAAACTGCTCTCTGGTAAGCCTTGTGTAGCGTTGCTCTGCACACACCCTCTTCAAAGTATAACTCGTGAGTTGGATTCAGAACAGTCCTGTCTTCAGTCAACTTCTATGCACTAGAGTTTGTTTTGTAGTGGGGCTTCACAGTTAGTTCCAGGAGGTGTCCTGGATGTTCAGAAAACTTTCTGGTGCTAACTTGCCTGATATCAGGAAATAACCCAGGAAAGCAGGCACTTGAGGCTTGGTGTCTTTGTTCATGAGGCCTCCTTACCCTCAAGAATTCTTTATTTTTCTTATTAATATGCTTATCAAACTGTATGTGATAAGGGATGGTTCTTATTCATTTTTAAAATTCTCCACTAGACTATGAGATCCAGGAGGGTGGGGTCATATTGAGTTCCCTGTTCCCTCTGTCATTAGCACAGAACCTGCCATATTGTTAGGACTTTTTCATCTCTTTTTGACTAAATGAAAAAAAAAAAAGGGGTGTGTGTGTGTGTGTGTGTGTGTGTGTGTGTCTGTCTGTCTGTCTGTGTGTGTATTAGAGGTTGAGAGAAATGTTTTTGGACTGAAATTTATAAGGAAACTTGTTCTAAAACCATATTAGCTCAGCACATCCATTAAAAAGAAGATGAACACAGAAATTCCAGTGGTGAAGACTGATGTTCTGAGAGTGCTAATGGCATCTAGTGAAGGCTTGCTTGGACATGGAGAAATGCTAAGTCATCTTTTAGATAGAATGCTGACAGCCCTGCCTATATAAATAGATGCTTTAAAAACAAGAGACCTTAATTGTAAAATGCTTTTAGGTAAATGAATCCTTTGATGAAGGTGTGTCCTTTCCACAAATGACATGGAAGATGACATGCCAGATGTGGTCTCACCACATGAAAAACATCTGGAGGAAGAAGTATCAATATACGAACACCCTATTCTCATCTCTACGCCTCTTTCATGAGGGTTTATTATAGTATTGACTGCTCGTTCACAAGCATTTATGAAGCACAGCAGAGGTGTTGTTGGGAGATATAAAACACTGAGCAGGCTCAGCCCCTATTCCATGGGAGCTGGCTGGATAGTGGGCACTCAAGTCCTGGGCCCAGAGCAGCTTACACAGAATTATGGCTCTACAGTGAGCATCAATGAGGGCAGAATCCTATGGCAGGGACTGAAAGCTCAAGTCATTTGGGGTCTGGGAGAAGGGAGGCAGGGCTGATATTACTGTGGAAATATTTCTGGAAGAGCTGGATGTGGCTATGTAACTTGAAGAGGTAGATGCTGTGACTAGAGAAAAGAAATCATGGGACTCAAGGAAAGGAGTGTTAGGGACAGGAATAAAAATATAAAAGCACCCAAGTGGAATTGACCAAACATTTGTGTGATTAGAACATGGGCGGGATGGTAGAAGACAGATAAGAGAATGGCTGAGGTGTGGGTTGTTGACAGGTAGGAGCTGCATGGGCCAAGATAGGGTTGGGGAGTCCTGACTACAGACTGGGAAGGTTAGACTCGATATGACAGGTGCCTGGAAGGTACTAAGTGGAAAACTGTATATAAAAAAATAGAGTTTAAGAAGGGTCTTGAGAAGGGATAGAGAAAAGCTTGGAGTCTCTGGAGTTAAATAACCACTTGGAAGTTATAGTCACTGTAGGACAGTACTGCCTATTAATAGAAATAGAGTGCAAGCCCACATATTTAAAAAGTAAAAAAAAATGTGAAATTAATTTAAATAATGTATCATTATATCCCAATTTTATACCGATTTATACAAATATGATAAACATTCAACCCACATATAAATTATTAATAAAACACTTAACAGGTTTTAAACACTAAGTTTTTAATTCCAGTGTGTCATTACACTTATGGCACATCTTAATTTGAATGTTAAATTTTCATTAGAAATACTTGATCTGTGTTTAGATTTTATAAAATTTTCATTTAAAAAATATATTCACATACTCAATCCAAACATGCTTAAATGTTTCACAATAACTGAATTGAATATTAGTTATTAATATCAGTTGTTAAGTTAAATTAATTAAAATTCAAAAATTAATTTTCTACACTGTACTAGCCATATTTTAAGTGTTCCATAGCTTATGGAGCTAGCAGCTACCACATTGGACAACTCAGGTGTAGAAAGAAGCTTGTCCTGGTGCTGTAGCCGGAAATAAGAGCATGAGTGGAGGAAGTTTTCAATTAGAATTGTATTTATCTCGATACACTGAAGAGCAGAGTTTCTTCACATGGCCTGGATGGGGAGGGATTAGGTAACCATTGAAGGTATGGGCCGGTTGAAAATAAAAGCTAGAAAGGTAATATTAAGAAATAATCAGAAAAGACCAGGAATATATTAAAAGTGAGGGCATGACCGGTGGAAGAAACCTGATGGGTTTGATCCTAACAAAGGGAAAAGCCTGCAAATGCTTTATTTATGGTGGAAAACACCAGAGGGATGCAGTAAGGAGCTTCTTCAAGAAAACGGGATAAGAGTGGGGAAAATAAGTTGTTTGGGGCTTGGCAGGTTACGCCTATCTCCAGGCTGCTGCATTTCAACCCAAGCCTGTGAGTGAAGGCAGGGCACCAGCATGATCTGGGAAATTTCACCCAGTAGTTCCCAGAAAAGCAGCTTCCCTGTCTAATGATGGCTCAAACAAAATCCCTAGCTCATACACAGCTTCCAACAGCAGAGGGAGTAAGTTTTTCCTTTGTAGAGAGAGAGAGAAAGAGAAAGAATAAAGGAGAATAAAGATTTGTCTTTTTATATCTAAAAAGGTTACTTCATAAGTTCCCTGAGACAAGGGAAGGTTCTGCTCCTTTTTTTTTTTTTAAATCCTTACCCAGCACGGTGCCTGATATATGGTGTTTATAGTTAGGTACTAACTGAGCTGAGGAAATTATGTTGATCAACTCTTGAATTATTTTTTTTTTCCAATTTTTATAGGTGAATTGTAATTTTACATAGTAGTAGGATTTACTGTATTCAATATAACGATATAATTTGGTTGTTCCCTTTTCCCTCCTTCCTCCCTCTCCCTGGTCTATTTCTTCTATTCTAATGGTCTCTCTTCTATTTTATTATTATTATTTTTATTTGTTCTTATTAGTTATACATGATAGTAGAATGTATTTTGAATATATATATATATATATATATATATATATATAGAGAGAGAGAGAGAGAGAGAGAGAGAGAGAGAGAATAACTTCTCATTCTTCTGGTTGTACATGATGTAGAATTACATTGGTCGTGTAATCATATATGCACGTAGGATAGTAATGTCAGATTCATTCTTTGCTGTTCCTACCCCTTCCTTCCCTTCATTCCCCTTTGCTAATCCAAAGTACTTCTCTTCTCCCGCCACCCTCCAACCCCTTTGTAAGTTAGCATTTACATATCAGAGAAAACATTTGGCCTTTGGTTTTGGGGGGATGGTTTATTTCACTTAGCATGATAGACTCAAGTTCCATCCATTTACCAGCAATTGTCATAATTTCATTCTTCTTTAAAGCTGAGTAATATCACATTGTGTACGTATACCACAGTTTCTTTATCCATTCATCTGTTGAAGTCACCAAGTATTATTGTGTTGTGGTCTACTTGAATCTTGAAATCGAGAAGGATTTGTTTGATGAACATAGATGCTCCATTGTTTGGGGCATAAATATTTATGATTATGCCTTGTTGACATATAATTCCCTTAAACAGTATGCAATGTCCCTTCTGATTAACTTTGGCTTGAAGTTCACTTATCTGATATGAGGATAGAAACCCCTGCTTGTTTACTTGATCCATGTGAGTGGTGATGTTTTTTCCCATCCTTTCACCTTCAGTTTGTGGGTGTCTTTGCCTATGAGGTGAATCTTTTGGAGACAGCAAAACATTCCAAGTGGCTTGGTGTGGGTCTGTTGTAATTTTGTATATTTAGGGTCCAGTAAGTCTCCTCTATTTGATTTTCCATTTCATTCTTTAGGTTTGGGAATTTTTCTGATATTATTTCATTGAAAAGATTGTACATTCCTTTGGTTTGTATTTCCATGCCTTCATCTATCCCAATAAATTTTATTTTCAAAATTATATAATTGTCTTCATTGTCTGAAACTCTCTCTTTCAAGTGGTCTAGTCCATTGGTGATGCTTTCCATTGAATTTTAAATTTGATTTATTGATTCTTTTATTTTGAAGATTTCTGATTGATTTCTTTTCAGAATCTCTATCTCTTTATTGAAGTGATCTTTCCCCTCCTGAATTTTATCTTGATTTCACTCCTTGCATTTACCTCATGAATTAGTTTAACTGTGTACATTCTAACCTTTTTCTTTTACATTTTTTTCCTCTGTGGTATCAATGGATTCTACTATTGGTTTGTGTGGGGTGATTTGTTCCCTTGTATTTTCATGTTGTTTGTGTGTCTACCCATCTAGTGGTGTTGATCTGAGGCAGTACAGTTTCTACCCTGTAGACTTATAGTGTCCCTGGAGGTTTCCATTACTTTACCATTAAGGAGGAGACAAATAATGACAGTGACCAATGCAGACAATACACCACCTTAAACCAAATAGCTCCTACTAAGATGTCAACTGTTTTGTCACAATAAACAAAAATAATGTATTCAGTTATTGCTTACAATAAAAGTAGTAAGTTTGCAAAAGGGCTTACAATTTCAAACGGTGGACAAAGTGAGAGGAGAAGTAGTATATGATGTGATGTTTTTGAGGAAGGAGGAGAGAGAATCAATGTAAAAAATTAAAGGAAGAGTGAAAGTCTCAATAATAGAGCTTGGCTGTTATCAGGAGATAAGAGAAAGAAACAAGGGAAACAGATAAGTTAGAGAAAATGTATACATAAAGTAAAATTAAAAAACATTAAAAATAGAAAGAAAAAAGTAAAAATAAAAGAATATAAAACAAAACTGAAATATACTATTCAGACTTCTCAGTCCTCAATAAACTGATGCATGAAAAATAATTGGTTTCAAAAAAATGATAGAAATGTGAGTTAAGAAAGAAAAAGAAAAGGAAAGAAAAATCTCAGTGAAAAATTGAACAATTGTTACCATTAGAGTTCAAAAATTTCTCAGCTTCCCTTCTCAGCAGTTAGTTGGGAATTGTCTGGTGTATGATCCTGGCTCCAACCTCAGGGTGGCATTGCTAGGTTGAGAGGATTAATCCTGGAGGTAGAACTCCTGGAGGTGGGGCTCAGTCTTAGGTAAGCTCCAGTCTCTTTGCTGAATGCCAATTGGTCTGGAGATTTTAAGTCAGCATATCTCCAGGGCCCAGCAGTTGTCTGTCCACACTGGAAGACTGCACCCCAGGAATCTCCTTTGGATTCCACTTATGTGGTGTAGGAGACAATTCTTAGCCCACTACATTGCCTATGGACCCCACCCCTGGTCTTTGATTCAGTCTCCAAACTCAATCTGACTTGTCACTGCCCTTTTGTATTCCCAGTCAGGTGCTTCTCTCTCAGCTGGTCCTGAAAGCAGCTGGATTAGAAGGGGAGGAGAAAGCCAGGGGGGTTTCCATGATCAGCATTACCCTGGGTAAAAACTCTGTCCATGCTTACTTGATTTTCTCCTAGTCACTTAGGCACACTCTCTGTCATGCAGCATGTGTTTCCCTGAACTTGTTTTTTGAGCCAGACTTGGCTCTGTCAGAAATCAGCTCTCCACACTTCAGCTGCAAAATGGTTCCTTCCACTGTCCACAACACACAGCAGCGGGAGATGGTGGCTTCTTTCTTTTACAAGGATATTGTGCAGTGCAGCTTATTGTTTATTCGGGCAGTGACTCTCATCTCTAAACTCTCCATGCCCCCACACACCTCAGTCCTCCTGAGAAGGGGGTTCCTTTAATTCCCTTATTGCTTTACTGCTTTCATGGAGGGACCAATCTGGCTTGTGCCTCCAGCAGATACTGTGGCTGTGGCGCTAAGGATTTCTTCCTTATTATATTCAATCTCCTAAGTTCCTCATCTGTTTTAATGTTTACAGCATTAAATTCCAGTAAAGTTTCCCCAATTCTTGTTCATTCACCCATCTTGCCAAAAAAGCTGCCTGTCTGCTTTTGTTGGTTTCACAATGGAACATCCATGGAAGGGACCTCTCTATTCCTCTGTCTTCCTTGCTGGCCCAGTCTCCCTTCTATTTTCATGAGATTCCCACTCTGCACCCCCTTTTTCTCTCTAGCTTCCACATATGAGAGAAAATACGTAATGCTTGATGAGTATGGCTTTGTTGCTTAACATAGTGGTCTCAAATTCCATACATTTTCCTATAAATGACATAATTTTATTCTTTTCTAATGGCTTAACAACTCTCGAGTGCTTCAGGGATTTTTCAGAGCACAGTGATTTGTCTGCACTTACAAAACCACGTCTACCTTATAGTCATTACCAGCCTCTAATCACACTGAGCACATGGAAATATATCTGAGTTCAGACCTCTCAGGTCTCAATTAGAGAACATAGAGCAGAGATTCAGAAAAACAGGCTGAACTGAGGTGGGTATTCCCAATTTTCTTCTTCTGGCCCTTTGTTCCCTCCTACCCTGTTTCTTCCTTGTGTTATGACTAATCTTTGCAATGAATGTGGAAGATTGCTCCACAACTTTATAAAACTGAGATGTCAGACCTCATCCAATTACATCTGCAGAAAGCCTTGGCTCCTGCTTTGTGAGAGGACAATGATAGGATCAGGACCCTTCAGAAGGTTCCTCTGTCTTCTCAGTGACTACAGAGTGTGAGAAAGTGTCCTCTACTTTAATGCCAGGCTATTACAATCACTGTTGCATCCAATTAAATGACTGTACTACCTGTGGCCTGCTGTTGGAATTCACTGAGTGGTTTTCAAAGAAACCTTCAGGATAAATATTACACTTTTTTGAGACTTTTTCTTAAGTACAGTTTCTGATTTACAGAATAATTAAACAGGTAGTTTTATGTACACATCTCTCCCACTCCATCACCCCTAGCACAGTTCCCTGCTCTTAACATCTTGCATTAGTGTGATACATTTGTTAAAAATAATAAGCCAACCTTAGCACATTATTATGAAAGTCCATAGTTTTCACTTGGGATCACTTTTTGTGTCACATAGTTCTATGTGTTGTGACAAATGCATAATGACATGTTTCTACCTTTATACTTTCATACAGAATAGTCTCACCACCTTAAAATCCCCTGCACTTAACTTATTCAAGAAATTGAAAGGATAAAAATATTCCATGACATGAAATTCAAATTGCGGTGTCCACAAATAAAATTTTATTGAGACACAGTCAGCTCCTCTCTTTACACCTTGTCTATGGATGATTTCACTCTACAAGAGAATTGAGTATTGTCACCAGAACCCTCTGGCCTGTCAAGTTGCAAATATTTACTCTCTGACCCTTTTCAAAAAAAGTTTGCTGATCCCCTAATCTAGTTCTGAAAAGTTCTAGCTGTCTCTTAGCACTTGTTGAGGGCATTTGAACATAGCAGATGTTTACTATAGCTCACTTGACTTAAGATACAAAATGTCCCCTCTAAAATGTTAACCATTAACTGGGGATCCTAGAATTCCTTCTACCATTTTGCTGATGAATTTTTAATCACTTATCTCTTGACAAAAAGAAAAGTGAATCTCTGACAAAAGGATGCATTTTATATGTTCATAAATAATAAAATTATAGTCTAAGGAATTCCTTCATTTGTTCATACATTGTCCTTCCATTTCTAAGACATTCTTTTTGTTGTGCGCAGTGCTGGGTAGTAGAGATGAAAAAAGCAGCCCTAGTCTTTAAGGAGGTCAGAAACAAGGGTGGTGGACAGACAGATAAAACAATTAGAATGCAATGTGGTAAGCACTTTAATAAGGCTCTTGCACCAGGTAATAGAATCACAGACCCTCCAATCATTCATTTACAAGTATTTAGTAGGTACCTGTTAACTGCCAGGTATTGTGCTAGGTGTTGGGAATATGATGCTGGACAAGAAAGATATTAAAGAGCTAAGTATAGCTTGTACTTATCATAAATACAGGAGGGATTTTGGGGGTCATCTGATGCAATTTTCTTATCTGCTGGCAGAATTCTTGCTATTGCACTCTTGAAAAGTGCCATTTACATTAAGAGGTTCTCTCTTTGGTTATATGAAACTCATGAATTAATTTATGTCTAATGTTGGATGATCATAATTGTTGGTTGTAAAACTTTGAGTGAAACTTAAGTAGAAATTATGCATTTCAGGGCTGAAAATTGCCTACTAGAAAACCTCAACTCTTTTTTTTTTTCACATATGCAAAAAACATACTACCAATTACTAAAATACAAGCTCTAGGAGTATAGGGATTTTGTCTTTTGTTTGCTGTTTTACTCACAAAATCTACCTTAGAGTTTGGCACATATATTAGGATTAATTCTTGTTTTAGGGTTCATTTCTGAAATGAACACAGAAAGTTGTTTCAAAGGTTTAGAAAACTCTAAAAACTTCTGATCTTTTCCTATTATTTCTGTAGAGGGCCATAAATAATTATTAATTATTAATTATTTCCATTAATAAATAATAAAGCATGTGTGTGAATGAGTAATAATAACTATCATATACTGAGCACAGAGGATATGTCAGGCTCTTTACATAATCTCTCTCATTTTTCATGATGAGATGAGTGCATTTGTTAATTCCCACCTAAGTGGTGGGTTGGCTCATGTTTATGTGACTTGCTGAGGCTAATGAACTTGGTACATGGTAAAGCTTAGGCGGAGGCTTTCTTTTTCTTTTCTTTGGTACCAGGAATTAAACCCAAGGGTGTTTAACCACTGAGCTTCATTCTCCAGCCAGCCTTTCTTATATTTTATTTTGAGACAGGGTCTCAATAAGTTGTTCAGGGCCTCACTAAGTTGCTGAACTTGTGATTCATCTGCGTCAGCCTCCAGAGCCAATGCGATTACAGGCTGCACCACTGCGCCCAGAGGTGGAAGCTTTCTTTGCACTGTGTTGTGGCCAGTTGTCCTTCTTGCCTGTACTCTGGAGACTTTAATACCCTGGCATAGGAGGGAACTGGACAAGGGCAGGCAAAGGAACAGTAAGGAAACAGTGAAGCACCCGTTGAATGATCTTTGTGGTACCACTGAGCCTAGATGTGCTCTGTGGAGATCATTTGTAAGCATGCCACATACATTAAGGGCAGTAGTGTACCTGTGGTAAGAGACCATGGAGGCCATTTCTCAGGTTGCTCCCAAATCCATCTTCTGCCTCTTGCCTGGCGTTTTTCATATGACAGAGAATTACCTTTCACAGTATTCCTTGTCAACTGCTCCTGGGTGGGGAGGCCAATAGGATGCACAGGCAGAGGAGGGCAGAAGTCAAGATATTTCTGCTTTTCCTGATCTCCCTTTGGTGCCATTTTTGGCAGTTGCTATCTTCTCTGAGCCATGGCGTTTGCAAGACTGCCTCCTACTTTTGTGGTCCCAGATCACTGGCAACTTTCACTGTGGTTCTTGCTTCAGCCAGACCATTCCAGCATTCAGGTTCTGATGACACCACCCTCTAGTATCCTCTGACAGGCGGAGATGCAGCAGTCCCTGCTGTTGATAATCGCGGGATTGCCTCCCTGCCTCCTCTTCAGCTTCCAGTTCTTGTATTAAATTCCCTGTTTTATGAGATTTAAGATTTATTTCTTTTCCCTGACTGCATCAACTTGACTGACTGATATACAGTTAAGTCCCTAAGTTTCAAGGGCTTAGTGCAACATAGACTTATATTTTATGGGCTTAAAGTCCAATCAGTGCTCTGCACAATTCAGGGCCCATGACCATTCTTCCCTGTGGCTCTGCCTTTCTCTGGGGCGTTGCATTCTTCTCATGGATACTTCAACAATATAGGAGAAAGTGTGAAATCATATGTGGAGGGGTTTTATGGATCAAACCTTGAAATAATGAACACTTCTGAAATTTGAGGGATGTTGGCTGATAAACGAAGTCTTGCCATGGGTTCAGGAGGAGGAAACAAGTTGCATGATCAGCCAGTCAGTCTCTACTCTGTTGGGGAAGACTGTCTGGATACCGGTTCAAGTTGGTCTGTATGTGATTAGATTGCTCTCCACTCCTTACCCCTCCCATTTTCCTTTCTCATCTTGCTGTGTTCATACATAGCTCAGATGGAACACAAGCTGATATCTAGTACAAGGGGATGCCTACTTTTAAAAGATCGGGATGAGGTATATATAAACACTTTCTGAAACAACCTGTCAGACTAAAACGTGCCTCATGCTGTCTGAAAAACTGGTACTTGGAAGTAGCCATAGGCAGACTGGCCATACCTAGAATACTTCACCAAAAAGGGTAAGCATTGCTCCCCTGTGCACTGGTGTGGTGTGTGCTTTGTTACTCAAAGATGGGATTCCCATTAATCATGGACATCAGCAATATCTGGAGGCTTGTGGAAACGCGGAAAATCAAGCTCCAGCTCAGCTTTACTGAGTCAGAACCTTTAATTTAACAAGATCCAGGTGATTTGTATGCACATTAAAGTTTGGAAGCACTAAGGTAATTCATAAAGTTAAGAGTTTGCTCAGCTGAAATCTCAGACTTTCCAGGTGGAACTTCTGCATGTGGGACATACTGCATTGCTTCCTGGCTTAGGGAAATCTTGTTGAGCTCCCAGGGGGTGAATACATCTTGCTTTACCTATTTTTTAAAAAAAAATTTTTTAAAAATATTTATTTCTTAGTTATAGGTGGCCACAATATCTTTATTTTATTTTTATGTGTTGCTGAAGATCGAACCCAGTGCCTCACACATGCTAGGTGAGCACTCTATCTCTGAGCCACAACCCCAGCCCTTGCTTTACCTCTTAAACTAAGAAATTAGACTTCTAGAACATGCTTTTGGTATATATAACAACAAAAAGAAGGAGGAGGATGAGGGGGTAAGGAAGAGGAGATGAAGGAGGAGGAGAAGGAAAAAGGAGAAGAGAAGGAATCAGAATTACACACACACACACACACACACACACACAGGAAGGAGGCAGGCAGGCAGGCAAGCCAAATTCATCAAACTAGATTGGACTCCAGGTCTGACATTTCCAGACTGTCAAGAGTTGGAACTTTCTGAGAGAAACCCTTCCTATGAAGTCAGTGGCTTTATGCATAAAGTAGTATGCATATCTTGCTGTCAGATTTGGGTAGTGAGCAATTGGCTAATTACTAGCAATCTGTGAAACACCTAAACTCTGATTTTTATTTATTTCTGCCTTCTCCGCTTATATGCAAATTCACATTTATTCTTAAGCTCAGCTGAAATGCCAACTCTCCTGTCATTCCCTGAATCCAAAGCTCACCCCAGGTCTCAGTTTACTCCAAGGTCTAAAGCTCTTCAGCTCTTCCAATGTCTGCCTTTTCTGTGCCCTTTCAGAATCTAGGCTGGCCCTCTTTATAGGAAAGAAAGTGCCACCTAGATCAGATTGATCTTAATTAATGTGGTTGTCCTTTAGCTGTGTGCCTCAAGGGTGAGAAAGATCCCTGAAAACTGTGGCTCTCAACTCAGAGTATGAGGGTAATGAAACAGGAATGTGTTCTTAGTCTTATGGACTCAAACAAAAGGACTAGTGAGTTTATGTGTTTTGAGAAAAATTCCTTGGTGTTTCTAATCTACTTACCTATTGATAATTGCCTTAACATACATATCACAGGATCAGTTTCTCTCACGTTTCATCTACTCTTTCATTCATACAGCAAATAGAGTGCAGTGTGCTGTACATACAGAGATCACAAAACAGTCCTAACCCTGTAAGTACTTACAGTCCTGCTTGTTTTAGCCTCAACCATTTATGAATTTGTCCAACTCTTGCCTGTGCTACCTCTACCCTACTCCTACACTGGGAGGATTCTGCAACCTCCTCTTCTTTTTTAAATTAATAGACTTCATCTTCTTTTTTAAACAGTTTGAATTGCAGAAAAATTGAGCAGAAAAGTACAGAGTTCCTATATATTCCCTCACTCCCCACCTGGTTTCCTCTATTTTTAACATCTTGCATTAGTGTGGTACATTTGTTACAAGTCATGAATCAACACTGATACATTATTATTAATTAAAGTTCATAATTGAAATTAAGGTTCTCTGTATTTTGTATTCTGTGAGTTTTCATAAATATATAACATAGCTATCATTAGGGTTGCACACAGAATGTTTCCCTGACTAAAATTCCTCTGCTCATGCACTCTCTGGCTTTGCCCTCATGCCTCCTAGGCCCATGCAATAATAAAGGTCACACTCACTTGGGTTGAAATCAAGGTGGAGCATATATTTAGGTTACTTTGCCCCACCCCAGGATCTTAGCCAATTTAGATACAACTAAGTCATCACCAAACTTGACAAGAAATCCACACTGCTTACCCTCTGGAAAGATCCAAAAGATGAGGGGAATATGCATGTAGGTTCAGAAAGTTACAAAGAATTCAGCCCACCAACAAAGCAAGTTAATTTGCTGCTCAGCTGCCTCGGGGAATTTCCCAAGAAATGCAGGAATTTTAGAAATGACTTTTCTTTAATCTTCATGACTCATTCCTCCTGAAGGAGCTGGGGCCCTTTAATGGAGCATTTTGGGGATATAATTTTAGTGGTGCTACAGTGTGTCTAATGAAGTGATAATTTATGGATGCGTAGGGTATATGAGGCAACAGTGAGGGCCAGTTTGGTGAGCTCCAAGGCAAAGCCAAAACATCAACCTGATTTAGAAGCTGCCCATTTCTCAGGCCCCACACGCTGTTGTATGCTGGTGCTGGGGAATCTATGGCTGGGAAGGAACTTAACAATATATTATATTCATTTTTGTATCTTTAAAAGAAGGCAACAGGACCGACCGACATCCATCAAAATTTGTAAGATTTTTATATGAATTTGCTGACAACAGGTTTTACCCAGGTCCAAGCTGGGCAATCCCTCCTTAGATGGGCAGTGGTCTTTGGGAGGCAATGACAAAGTCCCCTGGGTGCTTCTCCTTCATATCTGCCCTGCCATCATAGAGTTCATATACTTGTTTCACCTGTCTTCTCATTTGTCCAAGGGCTCCACTGAGCTTTAAGCTCCTTACTCACTGAGGGCTCTCTAGCTCCTTCAACACTAGGCACAGGGTACAAGTTAGGTGAATGGTGAATGGATGGGGGCGCCTCCATTTAAAAACAGAGTCTCACTCCATTTGGTTACTAAGTCCTATTAATTTTAATCCTAAAATATGTCTGGAATCCTCTTTATTTCTTTGTACCTAGGTTGAGTTGCTGAGTATCTCCTTTCAGAATTGTCAGATAAAATACAAGATGCCCAGTTACATTGAATTTGAGGAAAGCAACAAGTGTTGTTGTTTTTAATTTAAGTCTGTCCAAATATTTTTCATGGAATATACTTAAGCTAAAATTATTTGTTGTTTTCCTGAAGTTCAGATGTAATTGCATGATTCTGCCTTCCCCGCCACCCCCACCCCCAAGTCTTCTCTTTCTTTCTTCTTTCCAGTACTGGGATGGAACTCAGAGCCTTGCACATACTAGGTAAGTGCTGTATCCCTGAGCCACATACATCCCCAGCCACAAATATTTTATTGTGGTAGAATACATAAAACTTTCTGTTTAAACCCCTCAAATGTATAACTCACTGACATTAAATATGTTGTTGTGCAACCATCACCACTATCCACTTGCAGAACTTTTCAATCATCCCCCAAAGAAATTCTGTACCCATTAAAAAATAACATCTGTCTCCACCTTCCATGCATTTTCCCAGTAACAGCAGGATATATCCTCTCAAGCAGTGATTCTCAAATTGTGGTCACTGGCTCATTATCACCAGCAGTACCTGAGAGTTTCAATTCCCAGGTTAGAATATTGATAATCTGGCCTCACCTAGATCTACTGTGTCAGCAGCTCTGGGATGGAGCTCAGCAGTCTGTTTGAACAAACTCTCCAAGTATTCATGATGCAGCAGAAATTTGAGAACTACTGCTTCATAGCAATCCTGATGGTCTTCTTTCTTAGACATGCCAGGCATGGCAGTTCAACATAATATTAGAGTATTCATTTAGTTTTCATATAATTTTAATTGTTGGAGAGTTGCTACTTATAATTACTAACCTCTTATCCATGAGGGATAACTTCCAAGTTCCCTAGTAGATGCCTAAAGTGTACAATAGTACTGTATATATTTTCCCCTATATACTCATGATAAAGTTTCATACATAAATCAGGCCTAGTAAAGAAATAACAATAATTTAGAAAGAATCATTATAACAGAAACTCTAATAAAAGTTATGTGAAAAAATGGTCTGTCTTTCCAAATATTGTACTGTAGTTACATTTCTTGGGATGAAGTGAGATGATATAATGTCTATGTGATGAGATGAAGTTCAGTGAAAGACAGCCATTGTGTGGGGCTTACTGTTGACCTGCTTACTTGAGCATAAGCACTGTGATATTGCAGTGGTCCACTTGAGAGCCAAGAGGGCTCTTAAGTGACCAGCAGGCAGTAGTTTTTGTAGTGTTAATACACTGGACAAAGGGATGACTCATGTACAGGGCTTCACAGAGTGGGATGGTATGAGATTTTCTTGTGTACTTGGAATGAAACACAATTTACAACCTAATGAATTTGTTTATTTCTGAAAATTTTCATTTAATATTTTCAAATCATGATTGACCACTGGTAATTGAAACTGCACATAAGGGGAATGAATGTGTGTTAGACCAAAATCCATAGCCATTCCTATCCATTGACCTACGTCTGAATTCTGGGGCTAGACAGAATAGAATTCTACACCAGAATTCTCTATGTATTGATGAGGCTAAGTTTTATTTATGAATACATATATATGTGTATGTGTGCATATATATGTATATATACATTGTACTTTTGAGTATTTAAAAATATGCATAAATGGCATAATCTTGCAATATTCTTTTACTTTTCTTTTGTTTCATTCAACATTATGTTTTCAGACTTTTCCTTATTCATATACATAGTCTGTTAATTTTAACTGCTGTATAATACTAAATTAGATTTTAAATATTTTGTAATTCTCTTTTAACTGACGAATTTTACATTTATTTACTTTTATTATTGATTGTATATGAATTTCTACTATCTTGTTTTGCTCTATTTTCTATGGGAGTTTCTTTTTTTTGCTCCTTTCCTGCCTCTTCTTAGATTAATCAAACTTTATTTATTTCTGTTACCTTTCCTATAGTTCCTCTGATTCTGCTTGTATTATTTTTGCAATTGCCATTAAAATTTCCTATGCATTCAATATCTCTTCTTTTCACTTTAACAATACAAGGACATTAAGCCACTTTACCTCATTCTTCCTTTCCATTTATACTAATATTTGGAAGCATTTTTGTTCCATATTAAAAATATATCCCCAAATAGTCCTATTATTATTATTTCATTCACATAATCCTTGTTCAGTGTTTTCCTTTTATTCATTTTAATTTTGATCATTATGTATCATTCCTTCCATTTGGATTCACTCTCTCTACTACTCAAGTACATACATTCGAAGTTCTTTAAATATTGCTCTCCATTCATCTGAAAATGTCTTAACTTTAACCTTCATATGATAGTTTAGCTGGGGATACTCTAATTTGACAGTTTTTAAAAATATATACTTTGTTTGTTTTGAGATGGGATCTTCCTATGTTGGCCAGGCTGACCTTGAACTAATTCTTTTGCCCCAGTCTCATAAATAGCTGGGTTTACAGGCCTGCACCACTGGGTTCCCTGTGTATTTTGAAGATATTTTTTAGCTTATGTTGTTGCTGTTTCGAAGTGTACTGTCAGACTAATACCATTTCTTTTTAGTGATTTGTTATTTCTGATTTCTTTAAATATTTTCTTCACATCTTTGATGTCTTATGCTCTCGATACAATATTCCAAGATATGAATTTTTAAAAATGTATTTGGATATGTCATACTCTTTGTGGATTTATGTCCTTTTTATTTCTGGAAAATTTCAACTTTTATAATGCAAACATTTTTATTTCCTTTTAGCTGGGACTTCTACTAGATATATGTTAGGCCTTGTGTTTCTGTCTCAATCACTCTTTCATATTGATCATTTTAAAAATCTCTTCTTGCTGCATTTTGTTACCTATTTTTATTTCCAACTCTTTTATTTCTTTAACATCTTTTAAAAAAGATTCTCAAGAATTTAAGGACCATTGATAAACATACAGTTTCTCATTATTTACATATCACATGAGTATAGGTAGCAATAATATTATAAACATTGCTATTTAATTTTTTAGGATTGGCTTATTTCACTTGGCTTAATATTCTCCAACTCCATCCATTTACTGGCAAATGCCATAATTTCATTCTTCTTTAAGGCTGAGTAATATTCCACTGGGGGGAATATATATATATATATATATATATATATATATATATATATATATATAACATTTTCTTTATTCATTCATCTATTGAAGGACACCTAGGTTAGTTCCATAGTTTAGCTATTGTGAATTGAGCTGCTATAAACATTGATGTGGCTGCATCACTGCAGTATGCTGATTTTAAGTCCTTTGGGTATAAACCGATGAGTGGGACAGCTAGGTCAAATTGTGGTTTCATTTCAAGTTTTCTGAGGAATCTCCATACTGCTCTCCATAGTGGTTGCACAATTTGCAGTCCCACCAGCAATGCATGAGTGTACCTTTTCCCTCACATCCTTGCCAACATTTATTTTTGCTTATATTCTTGATGATTGCCATTCTGACTGGAGTGAGATGATATGTGGATGATAATTCACAATAAAGGGGAGCACTAGGGAAGAATAAAGTTACTTTAGATTAGGTAGAAGGGAGTGAGGGGAAGGGAGAGGAGGAGATATGGGGAAAGGAAGGTTAGTAGAACGAAACAGACATTATTACCTTATGTACATAGATGACTACATGACTGATGTGATTCTACAACATGTACAATCAGAAAAATGAGAAATTATACCCCATTTGTGTATGATATATCAAAGTGCATAAATGCATTCTACTGTCATGTATACCTAATTAAAACAAATTAAAAAATAAAAAATAAACTTGCTATTTAAGAAACAGGATCAAAGCATTATGTCAATCATTGCCTCTTAAACATCAAAGGGTAATGGACATGCTCTCATATTCCAATTCCTGTGTTACTTATTATGCTAATAAACAATATAGGCATCTGAGAGATTGGAAGACTTTACTAATCACGAATTCCAACACTTTCTATTTTATGTTTGATCTTATTTATTGTTTTCAAATTTTTCCATATTAAAAATTTCTTTGTAACTTCATTCATAGCTAAACAACATTTGTACTGTTGTTATTATAAGCCATCAAACATAAACCATGTGAGGTGCTAACGTCCACAGTCTAAAACACAAACAAAACTGTCAAGACTAATAGTACAGGATATCTATTTAAATCCACAAAATTTCTCAATGGCTCATGAGTAATCTAAGTTTTATTTAATGAAGACATAAATTCTTTAATTTTCATGCTCTGGACACTTGTTTTTTGGAAAAGTATATGAAAAAATGACTAACAAAAGTTGGAGTAATTGATATCTTGTAAATTAAGAATTATAGATAAAAAATTTTAAATTATAATTTTATTTGTATTTGAAAATACATTGGAAATTCTACATATGCTCATAATCGAGCTCATTTTCAACAGATGTTACTTCCATTTTGATGCTGTTGTTTGTTTTACATGTACATTTTCAAGTTGACCACCAAAATGGGAAACTCCCATAGATTTCCGATTGGCCTTGACACCAGTGATTCATTACTGCTTCCTTGCTAATAATGAGGGATAGCTTTCCTCAGCCTATTGTCTCCTGTTCAACTTTTGGAGCACAATAGTATCTACAAGCTGATGCAGTGTAAACATGTTGGTATCTGAAGATAAACACTACCCACATAATTGAAAATCAGAGCTTCCAAATAAATTGCTACCAAGATGAACTGACTGTTATGTTTACCTTATTGATAAATGTTGGCTTTAATTTAGTGATGGCAGAGCAAGGATTGAAATACTTAGCATGTGTTCTTGGTATTGAAAGAATTCAATGTCTGACATAAAAATGGCAGCAATCAGCTTTACATCTTTTGAAATTATCATATAATTAAGTGAATGTGGAATAAGATCTGCATAAGTCAAGGTGACATGTGGTACCGATACGTATTTTATCATCAAGTAGATAAAGAACACTTCTCAAAGCTTATATTTGATTGGCCTGATTCTGAGCAATAAATGTAACCAACAAATCAGCTCACCCAGCTAAAGGAAAACTTATAGTGTAATAGTAAGCTCTCTAATATTTAAATATTCCAAACTGAGGCCAAGAAAATCCTACTCAAGATATTTGGAGCTCTCTATGGGTTTTCATGTAGACTTGGTGGTACTCCCTGAGTCCTTAGCAGGGTAAGGGGACTACCTTCCCTGTGATTGGGTTCTGGTCCCTCCCAATTAAAATTTTAAGGCTTATTTTTTTTGTACCAAGGATTAAACCCAGGGGCACTTAATCACTGGGCCATATCCCCTGTCCTTTTTATATTTATTAAATTTTGAGACACGGTCTCACTAGGTTGCTTAGGGCCTTGCTAAGTTGCTGAAGCTAGCTATGAATTCATGGTCCTCCTGCTAAAATTCTCACATGAGTACCTAGTCCAGAACCTGGCATGTGGTAAGTAGTAAATTGTCAAATAATGTTCACTTTCTTCTTAAACGTATAATGTACTGTGGCTACTTTATACCATACTCTGCACATGTAACTGAAGGAAGAATTCAGGATAGCAAATACATAATCCATGAAGGCATCCATTAGGCAATATGAATTGATATTGCTGCTAAGGGAAGTGATTTGGAAGGTGCATTTTTAATTCACTCTGAAAAGTAAAAGTAAGCACTTAGAAGAATTATATAAGCCATTCTAGTTGGCAAAGGTTAGCAGTTAAGAATAAACTAGGGCTATGTCAAAGTAAGCTTTTTTTTTTTTTCTTTTTAAGAATTTCCTGTTGATTTGATCCTTGAGCCCTCCCAGAAGATGGAGGTATTGTTGTGCATTTTCTTAAACTTATCTCTTATGCCTTCCTTTATTCAAATTCTGCATTTGAGAGTAGAGGTGCAGATAATCACTTTCTAATTTTTTTAATATATATATTTTTAGTTTTAGGTGAACACAATATCTTTATTTTACATTTAAATAAATAGAAACTATATTCATGTACAATTCCATAGTTCTAAAACATAATTTTAATTGTCTATGATCCTTGTTACTTCTTTTTTATTTGCATAAATTTTCCATCATTTTAAAATATAGTCTAAATATCATATTTCATTATGCTCCTTTATATCAGAAATATTTTTCAAATTATATAAAAAAGACTATATGAGAAAATGATTGCATATGCTCAGTCCAATTCTGGGAGGACACAGAAAGAAAAGATAAAGAGGTTGCCTCCAGGAAAGGTAATTGAATAGCTGACAGACGTCAGTGGGAAGGAAGATTTACATATTGCTGCACATCACTTCTTATAAATTTTATACTTTTTAGCATAACCAATGCTTATATTCAAAACCCTTTTTTCTGACTTTTTTGTGGTGGTAAAATAAATATATTTAACTTACTATTTTAAGTATACAATTCAGCAACATTAAATACATTCACTTTTTAAAAAATATTTATTTTTTAGGTGTAGATGGACACAACACAATGCCTTTATTTTTTATGTGGTGCTGAGGATTGAACCTGGGTCCCGCCCATGCTAGGTGAGCGCTCTACCGCTGTGCCACAATCCCAGCCCACATTCACATTTTTATGCAACCATCACCACTGTTGCTGAGAGCCACGGCCGAGTCTGTATGGCCCCTGGCATTTTGCCAACAGTATTGATTGACAGGCGAGGCATTACTATCCGCCTCTGCCGCAACTTTTGAGTTCTCGAACTATTTTGGAGTTCTCGTGGGGATTTCCGGGGATTCCCCGAGAGTTCCCATTGGTTGGGGAAGTGCAGGAGGAGGGATTTCCGGGAGAGATATTTCCGGCTGGGGGTTCCTGGACAAGCCTCGTGGCGTTAGGGAGGATTCCCCGGGAGCTGTGTGAAGTGTTTTCCTGCAGTTTAAAAATAAAGTTTGTTCCTGCTTCAGTGGCTCGTGATTTGTGCCCAGCCAGACTTCGGCAACTGTCAATCTCCAGAACTTTTTTATCATCCCAAGCTGAAACTCTGGATCACTTTGGAACAATAATACCTATTATCTCCTCCCCTTAGCCCTGATAACCACTATTGTATTTTCTAACTCTTTGAACTTGTGTGTTCATGTCTGCATCAGTCAGCTTTCTGATACCATAACAAATACCTGGGATTATCAACTTGTATGGAGAAAAGGTTTATTTTGGCTCATGGTATTAGAGGTTTTAGCTCATTGCTTTTGGGCCTGTGGTAAGGCAGCACATCATGGCAGGGAGTGTGAGGTGAAGCAAATTCCTCACCTCATGGCAGGAAAGTCAAAGAGAGGCAAAGAAGAGGCTGTGGTCTCAATATCCCTTTCAAGGACACACACCCAATGACTGGAAGACCTTCCCTTGGCTCTACCTCTTAAATGTTCCATCATCTCCCGATAATACTATGGACTGGGGACCAGACTTTTAACCCATGTGCCTTTGGGATACACTTTTACAAGCCACAGCATAACATTCTGTGATTGAAGAATGCAGTTTACCTCTGGAGTGCCCCCTAAGATCTCATGTTTTGGAGGTTTGGTCCTCAGCTGGATCAAGGTGGAAACTAAGAGGTAGTGCCTAGTTGGAAGAGGTGGGTCACTGTCAGTGTGCCTTTGGGGGTTTATTTTATCCCTGGCTCCTTCCCTTCTCCTTCCTGGCCACCATAAGGTGAGCAATTTTGCTCTCCCACCAGCTCCCCTCCATGAGGTTGTGTCTCATCAAAGACCTGAAGCAACAGAGCCAAGTGACCATGGACTCAAATTCCTGAGACTGTGAGCTCAAATAAACCATTCCCCCTTTAAGTTGTTTTATC
This sequence comes from Marmota flaviventris, assembly GCF_047511675.1. Lineage (NCBI taxonomy): Eukaryota > Metazoa > Chordata > Mammalia > Rodentia > Sciuridae > Marmota > Marmota flaviventris. The sequence goes on from NC_092506.1 coordinate 81,125,919, forward strand.
TGGTATTTTGTCAGCACCAAAAAACCTGACAAATACATCAGATTATTGTATTATAAAAATGATTCCCTTAATTATTGTTTCTTATGATTCTTGGTTATGATAAATTACGCTGTGTTGAATATAATTTTACATAATACTATCTCGTTTGGGGCTGATTTGGATGCTTTTTTGGGTGTGTCTAGCAACATGCTCCCCTTATTACAGTCTCTGAGGCATTATGCATATATTTAGTAACACCTCCCCAACGTGAACTGTAGAGTACATTCTGTCAGTATTCCTTGCTGCTTGAGAGATTTGGGTCTTGCCACAGGTATATTTGTGACGGACTCCAATTGGAAGGGAACAATGTGAGTGGGTGGTGTAGAGTCTGCCCTTTGGAATCAGCAGCAGAGTGTGTATCATCTGTGAGTTGGCAGAGCCCAGGGAGGCTGAACAATGGTTACTGTAGTGCTTTTCCTGAGTAGCCCCTGGAGGCCCCAACATGCTGTCCACTGTTACCCCTGAATGCTCAACCTCCAAGCCTTTTCTCTATTATCCCAGAGATTATGGAAGTTTTCAAATGTCCTTTAATAAATTTCCTCTGTGCCTAAACTAGCCAAAGTGGATTCTGTTGTTTTCTATAACAAATGCTGAGCAATGCATGAATTATTTCCTTGTGATATAAAAAACATAGGCTACTTCTCAAAGGGTATGATTTGTAAAAAATGGCTCTGGCTACATATTTTCATATTTTATTCAAAAAATGTTGAACCAATCAATAATACCACCAGAAAGGTATTTTAATGCTAGATTGAACACCTTTTTCTGATATGTATTTTCATTAATTCTTTCTAACTTAGCAAATAAAAAACAAAGTCTCATTGTTATTTCAATTGATGCCGATGTCCCTACTCACTCAACCCTACTTCTCTCAAGTTCTCCTTTCAACTTCTTTTGTCCTTTATAGTCTTATGATCTTCATTTTCTCTTCTTTCATCTCAAAAACACATTCCCCATTTCATTCTCTTCTCAGCTACTAGGAAAAGCAAAAAATGGACATTGTCTAAAAACAAATGATCTTCTCACGGTAAGGAATCTTTTAATAGAGTCTGATGTTGTTTAATCTGACAAAAAAAGAAATCACTTCTTAATAGAACTTTAATAGTATAATGCTATTTACTATAATTAATTTTATTTTCACAAACATTAAGTTTGCCAATATTCATCAAAGGAAATAACTTTCATGATATGGTATTATTTACCTGAATATTTTGAAACATACATGTGATTATTATCAAAAATTCTTCTAACCTGGAAAACCTGAGTGAAATAAGTCAGTCACTGAAGGGCAAATACTGCATGATTCAACTTGCATAAGTGCATAAGTCAGTTTTGTGTTATTATAATGAAATACTTGATGTACCTGATTTATAAAGAGAAAAAGGTTATTTGAGATCATGGTTCTGGAGGTTCCAGCCCAAGGTCAAGTGGCCCCCTTGGCTTTGGGTCTCTTTTAAGGGTAGTACATCATGATAAGAGTATGTGCAGAGAAGCAAACTGCTCCCTTCATGTCTCAGGAAGCAGAAATGGAGGGAGGGAGAGAGAGAGATACCTTCATACATGATAGGCAAGCACTCTACCACTGAGCTATATCCCTAACCCTAGATCTTAGAAATTTACATCTGAAGAAGTGTTAAGACTTGGTAGAAATGTATAATGTTATTACTTGGTTTCTACTTTATAGTAAAAAGTGAATAGATGTTTTGTTCTTGGTGAAAAAATGATAGTGTCTCAGCATATGATAAAATGTTGATCTTTGCTAGTAACTAAAGACAGGTGAATGAATAAAAACAATTCAGAAGTAACATATCCCTATTAAACAACAAAACCAATGATAAAATCCGATGAGGACAAATTTTGTAAGAAATGAACTCATGTGGGCTGGGGCTATAGCTCAATGGTAGAGTGCTTGCCTAGCATGTGTGAGGCACTGGGTTTGATCCTCAGCAGTACATAAAATAAGTAAAATAAAGGTATTTTGTCCATCAACAACAATAAAGAAATATTTAGAAAAAAGGAAATGGATTCATGAGAAATTGTGTATCAACCCTGTCTTTTTTGGAGAACAGTGAAACAATCTCTTTCAAGGGTTGTAAAGGTGTGTGTGTTGACCAAAAAATTCCTGCTGCCATAAGGAGACACTTTTTTATTAAATTCAAAATGTTGTCATTGTTTTTTAACAAAATCAATTATAAAAGTATAAAGAGAATTAAATAAACCTGCGTATGGTTGTTAAAAATAAAACTGTGGATGATGTAAAATGAAAGATCAGAATGTGCAATGATGTTCCTTGCTGACTACTATGGTAGTAACCTGTGTATGTGCACTGACAGATAATAGAATTTTGGGTGATATAAAGGGTTAATTCAATTTTTAGAGCACTTGCTAGTGACCAGGAAGTCTGCCAGGTTCTTGGAAACAGAGAAAAAAAAAAGATGTAATAAAACATACATAGGTCGGTGCCCAGTAATTTTTTGGTTGTAAGTGCTACAAAAATACATAAATGACTAGAATGTAGAAAGTGATTAATATGTGACAGGCACTATTTAAGTAATATATCTACATATAGAACATAGACTTATCTATATATCTTGAGCAGTTACCCTGATATTCTGTGTGTATGAAACTGTCATCATTCTGCTACAGATGAGGACTCTAAGGTAAGAGAGGTCAGGTCCTGTGCCCAAGGACATATGGCTGCGGTACAGGTAGGCCTGGATTCCGTGGGAGCTCCAAGGTGTAGCAGGTAAACCAACCTGGAAGGAATGGAGATGTTTCCAGAGAAGGTCTCACCTAGTCTGTGTCTGGCAGAACAGGAAGCAGGTAGAGGGGCCAGAGACTTCCCAGCAAATGTATGGGGTGAGTAAACGCAAAGAAATATGAAACATCATGGTACTGTAAATGCAGGAAACCAGACTGTATTGCTGGAATAAAAAGTCTCAAAGAAAGAGTGGCAAAATTCAGACGAGGGCAGGAATCACATCAGTAGGGACCAACATACTGTGCTGAAAACACTGGACTTGTTGAAATTGACCTTAATGGTAGAAGGCAGAAGAACTAGCATTTATTGTTCATGCCCACGTGATAAATCCTGTTTGAGGTGCTCAACTTGGATTATTTCAATATATTTTCTTCTTCCTGTGAATTTTTCTTTATTACTAAGAAGTAGGGATCACAGAATATTTACTCAGGCAAGGCTCTGTAGACAACCTGTCCTATTTCATGTTGACACTATTAAAGAGATGCTACCAGAATTAATATTACAAAGGAGTACTGTTTCCAATGATAAAGTGATGAGAATAATATCCTTGCATTATTTATATTAGATAGAAGCTTTATTAATATCATGTTGTTAATCTCAAAGTGGCAGAGCCAAATCCTACTCTATGATTCTGTTTTAAAGAAGAAATAAACAGAAGACAAACGGCAGTTGTTTTAAAGATATTGTAAGAGAAATATAACTTCAAGATCAAATCCTGAGATTAATGAGCATTCATCCCAGGTCAAGGTCTCTACCCTTCAGAGCAGAGTGAGACCTGGCATCTGGTTGAAGACCACTGGCAGGACTGCAATCCTCAGTGGTGTTCATTATGCTATACTAATAAGGCAGAGATATTTAATAGGCAGCATAGAATGATTTTTTTTCAAATAAGGGAGTCATTCATTTATTTAACAAACACTTATTGTATGCTGAACTCTGTCCCAGGCCTTTCCAGGAGCTGAGGTTTCCTCCTGAAAAAGGAAGTTCTTCACTGAAACAGTGTGGAGTTGTTAGGTAGCAAGAGGAAGGAATGCATTCCAGGCTGGGAGAACTCCAAACCTCTGCTGCAGGGCCTCTGAGCCCCACTGTGCAGGCTGGGTTTGGAGACATACAAGGAGCTCTCCATAGTGGAGGACAAAGTTGGAAAGAGGTGTGTGAGTCCGTGAGGCAGGATAGGTGCTCAGGGAATGGAGCTTGAAGGGCCTTTTATGCCAAATAGCAGGTTGAGTGGGATAGATCATGATGAGATGCACAATAGAAATATTACTCTGGGGACAGAGCAGAGCCATGATGGAGGGCACAAGAGGGGCTGTGAGATAAATGAAGAAATGAGAATCATCTCCAAAAGTGTGAGATAATGACTGTCTCAATGAAGGCCTGTTGCAGAGAAGAGTGGTTAGGTGAACATGCCAGAAAGCAAATGGAGAGGGTGTAAGAGGAATTGAGATTCTGGCCTGGGCTCCCCGTGGTGGTACCTATCACTAGGACGGATGCAGGAGGAGCAGGTTTGGGAGTTGAGATATAAATCCAGATAACATCAGTTCCAAAGTCACCTTTGGATCATCACAGAGGTCAGTTCCTGTTCCCAGTGCTTTTTGGTGGGTAATTCAAGTCCACCTGATCCTCCGTGTAATGTAAAGGACTCACAGGGCCCTTCACACTCCCTGGCCCACTTTCTGTTTCTCTCCAAGGAGCAAAAATGGAGTCCATTAAAAAAAAAAAAAAAAAAAAAATATATATATATATATATATATATATATATATATATATATATATATATAATTATACAACTTATAGAAGACTATACACATGTTGCTCAAGTAATATAATTTATCTTTTCTAAGTTTACTAGATCAATAGTTCTCAAACTTATATATTCAAGACCTCTTTATACTCTAAAAAAGAGCTTTAGTTTATGCCAAATTGTACCTATTGATATTTACCACATTAGAAATTAAAACTGAGGAGTTTATAAAACAATTCATTTAAAAATAATACAAACATTAACATTAAACATATTAAACATTGACCTCAATAGTGCTGTTTTTAAATAAAACATTCCCCACCCCCCCGCAAATATTTAACTGCATAGATAGACAGCTATAGTGATCTGTTCAATAAGAGGATTACTTGTAACTGCTTCTGCTTTCAGTCCCTGTAATCTCACACATCACTTACCTCTGGAAAACTTCAGTGAACCCTGGTGAGAATGAAAAGCAAATAATAGCTTTTTATCATTATAAAAATAAGTTTAATCTCACAGATCTCTGGAAGGATCTTGTGGAGCCCAGAGGCCCCCAGGCTGAAGTTTGAGAGCCATTGAACTAGTTCCATTAGGAGAGTGACATAGTCACATTGTTACAGAATTTGGATGAGATGCTGGGCAGGCTCAAGTGGGTCCTCCAAGTCTGGCCACCTGCATTCCACTGACTGCAGCTGTGCCTTGGAGCAGCTCTGTGGTATCACATAAGTCAAGCAGCTCTCTGGGCCACAGTAACACCATCTGTGAAATGAAGTGGCAAGACCAGAACATGCTCAAGCACCCGTCCTCCTCTCATATTGTGTGTTTATGCCTCTGCCTATAGTAGGTGCTCTGTATGTACTTTAAAAATAATGTATGAATAAACAAATAAGTAAATAATGCATGATATCATTGAAGGGACTTTTGCATTGACTGGAAAAATGTCCTAGAATTCAGGGGTCACAAATACAAATACCTGCAGGCCAGGTATACTGAACAGGTGAGCAAAACTGCAGGGAGTGGTAGGGGCCTATGGACCTGATGAATCATATTGAATTCAGATTTTTATTAGACATTATTTTAGACTGAAAGAGCAGGGTGGAGTTATTCTGTGGGCTGTGGATCGGGACTTCTGAACTAGATGGTTGTCTGGGTTCCTTCTGACGTGAAGCAGAGTCTTAATCATTCTGCTTCCTGAAAAGCCAGGTGCCTCGTGCTTCCTCTGTTCTCCCTCTCAGTCTAAACCTATTCGTGAGAAAAGACCTAATAAACTCATCCATTGAAGGCAACTGCAACCAGTGAGACCAATACCATGAGATACTTTAATTTTTACAGGGTAAGTCTTAAGTCAAAGTAAGGATGCTCTGATTGTGGAATTCAGGCATCGGTGATCAGACCAGACAGGCATCCTTGGCTGTGATCCAGAATCCATACCGCATGTGTCTACCTGCCTACACCTGGGAGACAAGAGCTGAAGCCCTACCTACAAAGCCCTCTCTATAGAATGGCTGGGTACTTTGATCGTCTGGAGTGCTTCTCTTGGGAATCTATGTGCCTGGGAAGTGTCTGCTAAAACAGCTCCCACCTGGAGTTAGGACCTCCTTTCTAACAGAAATTCACCCACACCTGGAAGTTGGCCACAGCTAACCAGCATCTCTGATGCTACCCAATAGGTTTCCCAAAGAGCTCTGCTACTCAGGTGGCTTTTTTAAGAAGTGCTGAGATAAGAAACCTGGTATACAGAAAACAGATGGGGGAGTCTGTAAGCCCCTTCCTGAGTGTCCTGCCCAGTCCCTTTGCATCCCACAGGCCTACTTCAGGAGGTGTACTCAGCGCAGCTCTATGGAGCCATCGCTGGATGAACATGGCCAGGTGGGAGAAAGCAGAGCTCCTCCTTCTCCCAAGAAGAGGGATCTAAATCTGGGTTGAATTCAATCGATTGAGTCTAGGTTGTGTTGACTTACATTTATAGAGACATTTCTCTGAATTCTGGGACCTCAGACAAAAAAATAAAGAACTCTTTCTAACTCTTTAACACTTCTTCTCTGGTCACTAATGATAAAGGTTGAGATTTCTGTACTAGTATGAATTAATGAGATTAAAAGCAAGATTATTATAAAACAAGCTCTGAGGACCCAGGACTATCCATCTATTTATTACATTCACACACAAAAGAATTCCAACAAAAAATTCCAAGAGTTCTGTTGCAATGAAATCCAGGTAGGCGTTTCTCAACTGTGAAAGATAGGAAGCCTCAAGAGTTCTTGGTGACAGGGTTTAGAACAAGGTATGACCACATGTGTGCACACAAGTTACAACACAGCTGATTGTGAGATTTGAGCTAAGAGGCTAGCAAGTCATAGTTAATATGTGCAGAAGATTTTGAAGGATAACCCTGTCCCATAGAGGACTGAATGAATGCCTGACCTTTCCGTCATGTAAAGATGGAAAGTTCAGTTCTTTATTTTGTGAAAGTTTCAGTTCTTTATTTTGTGTTTTCTCTTTGATAAGAAGCATAGAGTATAGTCCTAATGGCTCCAGAAGTATTACTCATGAAATGCCATGGAAAACCTCATGTCTAGACGTTAGGGAGCAGGTTGGGCTTGCCACACCTGCCCTCTCATCCTCTTAAACAACAACTCCAAGCCCTGGACCTGTGAGGAGAGCTGGATGGCTAGGTGCCTGGACCCAGTCTTGCCATTAGTTCAAGACAATGAAGTCTCTGTGGAAAGATGCAGACCTTGGTGGGCCTCTTTCTCTGAGTGCCTCCCTCAAAGGTGTCCTTCTGGTGGAACTGTCTGGGCCTAGAAGGGTCAAGTGGGCAGGTTGCTTTAGTCCAGACGGGATGTCCAGATAGGCCTTGGACTCCATTCTCGTTTTTTCCTTGGGGGAATTCTGTTCCTCTAGCTTGTGCACAGAGTTGACCAGTGGTTCTGCAGCTATATTATGGGCTTGTCTTGGGTCTTCTAGGAGACGCAGCTCCCACGTAGGGTGGTTTTGTAAGTGGATTGTTCTGATTAGCAGACATGATGTTCCTTTTATGGGGTTGTGTATGACTGGATTATCAGAGTGGTACTGATACTCAGATTTAAGGCTCCCTCTGGGTATATATGGGCCAGAGGAGGCCTTAACCTACCAGGATCCACATATAAAATATCAGCGGGGGCTGGGTGCAGTCCTGAAATTCCAGATACTTGGGAGGCTGAGGCAGGAGGAATTCAGCTTTGAGGCCAGTCTCGGCAGCTTAGCAAGACCCTGCCTCAAAATAAACACTAAAAGGGCTAGAGATGTAACTCAGTAGTAGAGCATCCCTGGGTTCAATCTCTGTACCACAAAACAAAAACAAGAACAAAACAAAAGCAACTCCCTCCCTCTGTATGCTGTGTTTGTTAATGTGGAAGGAGGGGAAGATGGGGAGTGAAAGGGAGTCAGTTCCCTCTGCTTTTCTTTTCACTATATGCATATCTGAAGACTGGGTTTTTAAAAAATTGATTCATTTAAGCCATACAGAGAATACATTTTGACATAATCACAAAAGCAAAGAATATATTTACTCTAATTCAGTCCCTAGCACTTTCTTTCTCCTCCTCTTCTCCCTCTCCTGATGCCCTCCCTTTACTCCACTGATCTTTCTGAAATTTACTAATCTTTTTTTTTAATACAGTGTCTTGTGGATATATTTGATGTTGAGATTCACTATGCTCTATTCATGTATGTACATAGGAAACGTTTGGTCAGATTCATTCCACTGTTCTTCCCTTATCCCATTTCTCTCTCCTCCCCCGTGTTCCCCTTGTCTACTCTACTGATATTTCCTCTATTTTGATGGAATTACCTCCCCACTTTCTTCCCCTCCTTCCTTCTTTCAAACCACCACCCCCTGCCCCTATTTTGGATTAGCTTCTATATATCAGAGAAAACATTTGACCTTTGACTTTTGGGGACTGGCTTATGTCAGTTAGCGTGGTAGTTTCCAGTTCCATCCATTTACCAGCAAATGCCATGATTTCATTATTTTTATGGCTAGGTAATACTTCATTTTCTTTATCCATCCATCTATTGAAGGGCATCTAAGTTGATTCCATAGCTTGGCTCTTCTGAATTGTGCTGTTAGAAACAATGATGTGGCTGCATCCCTGTAGTATGCTGATTTTAAATCTTTTAGATAAATACCAAGGAATGGGCAGCTGGGTCATATGGTGGTTCCATTCCTAGTTTTTTGAGGAATCTCTATATTGCTTTCCAGAGTGGTTGTGCTAATTTACACTTATACACTGTATGTGTGTACCTTTTCCCCCATATCCTCACCAACACTTATTATTATTTGTATTCTTGATACTTGATTGCCATTCTAATTGGAATGCAATGAAATCTCAGTGTAGTTTTGATTTGCATTTCTTTAATTGCTGGAGATGTTAAACTTTTTTTCCATGTATTTTATGATCATTATATTTCTTCTTTTGAGAAGTTACTTTTTAGTTCTTTTACCCATTTGTTGATGGGGTTATTGGGTTTTTTGGTGTTAATTTTTTTTTATTTTTTAGTTCTTTGTATATTCTGGATATTAATGCCTTGAGGATCAGGTGGCAAAGATCTTTTTCCATTTTGTAGGCTCTTCAGGCTCACATTCTTGTTTCCTTTGCTGTGCAGAAACTTTTAAATTTGATGTCATCCCACTTATTGTTTTTTTATTTTATTTATTGCGCTTTAATAGTCTTTGTAAGGAAGTAGGTTTCTGGGCTATATGCTGGAGTTTTGGGCCTACATTTTTTTTCTAGAAATTGCAAAGTTTTGGGCCTAATTTTTGATCCACTTTGAGTTAACTTTTGTGCAGAGTGATAGATAGGAGTCAAATTTTATTCTTCTACATATGGATTTCCAGTTTGCCAAGCAACATTTGTTGAAAAGGCTGTCTTTCCTCCAACGTATATTTTTGGTGCCTTAGTCTAATATCAGAAAACTGTGTTTATGTGGTTTTGTCTCTGTGTCTTCTATGCTATTCCACTGGTCTTTGTGTTTATTTTGGTGCCAGTACCATGCTCATTGTGTTACTGTAGCTCTGTAGTATAATTTGAGGTCCAGTATTGTGAGGTTCCCCAGCATCATTCTTTTTGTTCAAGATTGCTTTAACTATTTGGGGTCTCTTATTTTTCCAAATGTATTTCGGAACTGCTTTTTATAGTTCTGTGAAGAATGTCATTGGTATTTTGATGGGTATTGCATTGCATACCCATCAAAATAGCACTTTTGGTAGAGTGATCATTTTGGCAAAATTAATTCTGCCTATCCTAAAACATGGGTGGTCTTTCCATTTTCTAAGGCTTTCTTCAATTTCTTTCTTTAGTGTTCTATAGTTTACATTGTAGAGGTAGTTCACCTCTTTTGTTAGATTGATTCCCACGTATTTTTTTGCGGTTATTATTGAATGGAATAGTTTTCCTAATTTCTTTTTCAGTAGATTAATTATTGGAGTTAGGAACTCAATTGATTTTTGTATGTTGATCTTGTATCCTGCCACTTTGCTGAATTCATTTATCAGCTTTAAAAGTCTACTGTGGAATTTTTTGGGTCTTCTAAATATAGGATCATGTCATCAGCAAACAGATAATTTGAGCTCTTTTTCTCCCTATTTATATACCTTTAATTTCTTTCTCTTGCCTGGTTGCTTTGGCTAGAGTTTCAAGGACTATGTTGCATAGGAGTGGTAAAAGCTAGCATCCTTGTCTTGTTTCTGTCTTTAGAAGAAATAATTTCAATTTTTGTCTATTCAGTATAATGCTGACCTTGGGCTTGTCATATATAACATTTACAATGTTGAGATAAATTTCTCAATCCCTGGTTTTTCAAGTGTTTTAAGCATGAATGGATGTTATACTTTATCAAGTGCTTTTCCTGCATCTGTTGAAATAATCATGTGATTTGTTTGTCTTTAAGTCTATTTATGTGGTGAATTACATTTATTGATTTCTTACAACCCTGGGTTGAATCCCACTTGATCATGACGCACTATTTTTTAATGTGTTTTTGTATGTGTTTTCCAATATTTTATTAAGAATATTTGCATTTATGTTCATTAAGTATATTGGCCTGAAGTTTTTCTTCCTTGATATGTCTTTGTCCAGTTTTGGTATCAGGGTAATACTGGCTTCATAGAATGAATTTGGGAGAGTTCCCTCTTTTCTTTTTTATAGAATCATTTGCGTAAGACTGGTATTAGCTCTTCTTTTAAGATCTGATAGAACTCAGTTTTCTGTATACTTTTGGTTCAATTTGGGTAGATCATATGTTGATAGAAATTTCTTCAAGATTTTCTAGCTTATTGAAGTATAAATTTTCAAAATAGTTTTTGATGATCCTTTGGATTTCAGTAATGTCTGTGACATTTCCCTTTCATCTCTAATTTTGTTAATTTGAGGGTTCTCTTTATTTTGGTTAGTTTGACTCAGGGTTTATCAATCTTGTTTATACTTTCAAAAAATCAACTCTTTGTTTTGTTGATTTTTTGTATTTTTTTTAATTCTCAATTTCATTGATTTTGGCACTGAGCTTAATTATTTACTGTCTTCTACTGAATTTTGTTGTTGGTTTATTCTTCTTTATCTAGGGCCTTGAGGTGTAATGTTAGATTATTTATTTAGTATCTTTTTATTTTTTGGATGTATGAAATCAATACTGTAATCTTTCCTCCTAGAACTGTCTTAAGGCTGGCTCTCTTGAGTCTTGGATACCAGAGTTTGTTTGCCTTAGGCATGTGGGACATGGAATTTCCCTAATGAGGATCAAACCATTGCTGAAAATGGACATTCCCACCAGACAGGGAGTGGCCCATTAACTTTCCTCACAAGATGTCTCTCAGGGCTTTCTCTCTCCCTCTCTCTCGGTGGCAGTGGGTGGGGATTTTAGGGCTAAGACTTCTATATGCTTTATTCCACTCTATAAAATATAAATGTGCTTTAGAACACTGCTGGGTCACCTCCCCAAGCTCCTTGACACTCCCTGGGCAAGGTCCTGAGGTTCTCCCTACACCATTCACACTAGGTTTAACCTGAACTTCAACTTCACTGAATGTATCACAACAATTAATTAACATTTAAAATTTGTCTGTTGCTTACTATTTATTTCCTTCTCTAGAAGGAAGGACTCTTTGAGGACAAGGCTGTCTGTCTCATTCCCAGAAGACCAGCCCAGTATTTGGCACAGGATGACTTCAGCACAGAGCTTTCATTTGGTGGAGTGTCTGATCAGCTGCTTTCTTCAGTCTGTTCCTTTAAGATTCTTAGATTTTGTTTCTGTTTGAGGAAACCTCTTGAATACTACTAACATTTCTTTCCTTGAAAGCGTCTCTGGACCTGGCATTGATTTCAGTTCCGTCCAATTCTGCTACTGTCTATTGAGTGTGATTATCTGGAGTGTAGGCTTTGGGGTCAGACAGAAGAGTCTGTGGCTCAGCCATTTTCAAGGCATGTGACCTTGGGTAAGTTATTAACCTCCTGAAAACTGAGTGTATAATATCTCCCTTGCAGGGTATTTTGGTTGCGAGGGTAAAGGAGTTGACATATATAAAATAGTATACTACCTGACACACACTAAATGCCACAGTTGTTAATATTATTTCCTGTATGCTTGGTTTCATGCTAACCACTGAAGATATGGAGATGAATAAGATGCCTTTTCAATCTCCTGGTCAAGATAAGAAGTATCCCAAGCACCAGCCCTGGGCTTGAGGATGAAGTAGGGTTGACTCTCAGATTTCAGCTTGGAGTTGAGGCTTGCATGAAATATAGCATTGTGGGAGCATGGGTGAGGCTAACTCCCCCAAAAGTGCAACCCTCCCCCTTTTGCACTTTTTGGGAGGTTAAAAGGGTAAAAATTAAAAGGGGGGGTTAAAAGGGTAAAAAATCTTGTTAAGAGCAAGAGTACAGAGCCTGGGGACCCACAGCTGAGAAAGGGAGGCTGAAGCAGCCCCTGAATTTCAGATTCTTTTAATAAAACTATTAGACTGCAGGTGAGGTAGGAAGCAGATATGGCAGGCTGGTGGGTCATGATTTTCAAGGAGTTTACAGTTCATAAGAGAGAGTAACATGGAAGTCATCAATAACATAAACAGGGATGAGCCTGTGCCAAAGAGTGATTAACTACTGGGGAGTGGGAGGGAGGGTGTGGTGGGTGTGGCATTAACCAAGGAGAGAAAGAGCATAGGAGGATTTGGGAGGATGAAAAGGAATTGGTGTAGGTGGAGGGTGGGGTGGGAGGAGGGGTGGGACATAAAGTGAAGGAATGAAACAGAAAGTATGTTTGGGCGTTTGTAAGATTCTGTGATGATGAGAGTTTATCTGAATGGTCATTGAGGGGGTTGCTGGGCTGAAGGGGCATTTGCGCTCCTCCTTCAATAGATAGTTCTTAAACAGCCTGAGCCCATGTTTCTTTATAGAGGTGCATCCCAGCAGTGATATGGAGCAGGCAACCATGGTCCCTGGTGCCCAGTTCTCCCTCACTGGGTGGCCTGTTGGAATACTGACTTTGGAGATGCACAGAACTTCTTTGTTTATCAGTTTTGGGGCATTAAGCAAAATCACCAACCTTTCCAAACCGGAGCTTCTTCATCCATAAAACAGGAATCATCAGGGTGTTATAGTAAATAAATTAGATAACACCTATGTGAATGTCATCAGAATCAAAATGGAGTCACTTATGTTAACTCCCCTTCCTCCAAATAAATAAAGTCAGGAGGTTCAGAAGGGAAGTCCCTCATGCATATTATTTATCTGATAACAAGACCTATCATAAGAGACTCTGCCAGAACCATAACTTAGCACAGAGGCTCTCCTTACACAGAGAATACATCTATATAGACATCTACCTTGGGTTGATGACACCCTTGTGATTAAGTCTTATAGACTTAATTTTGTTTCAAAAAATTTATGTAACCCTCATATTTGTCTTTAAGAGTGTACCCTTAGTAGTAGAACCCATTTTTAGCCTTGGTTTGGTCCCTAGAACATACCCCAGAGAAAAGAAAAAAGATGTCCCTTGCCTCAATCTTAAACTCATACAGGATATGCTTATGAACAGTAATAGCATGCATATCCCAGAATTGCAAATCCCTGGCTATTTCTAATTACATTCTTTTTTTGTTCAGAGATCTGCTCTCTGCATTTGTTATTTAGGTTGACAAATATAAAGGACTTGGTACAGAAACTGCTACCAAACACGTAGTTGGTGCATAGCAGTAAGCACCTAGTGTTCACGTGTTCATCTGTTCACTCACTCAGACATGCATTATTTTACCAGTGCATATTTGTCAAACACTAGGATACTGAGAAGAACAAGACCCAGTCCCTGCCATAGAGGCCTGTGTTGAGTTGTGTGTCATGGGTGTGGGAGGGCAGACAAATAAACAGGTGGTTAATGTACTCCGTGATAAGTGCATGCAAAGGCGTGCACAGCACTGATGGGAGCATAGATGAAGGACACCCCAGTTGCTATGAGGATGATGATGATGATGATGATGATGATGATGATGGGAAGGTGAACAGTCGAGGAGAAGCCCCCAGATCCCAGGAGCCAGTCAGGATAAGCCTTGAGAGTGAATTAAGGCCATCTGCACTTATTCTGAAGGCTACTTGGAGCCACTGAAAAACCTCAAGCAGAGAGTTCTGGTTCTGCCTGCATTCAGGAAGGTCACTCTGGCCCCAGTGAGAGCAGTTAGAAAGCTGCAGGGCTTCAGGTGAGAGATCATGAAGTACCATCAAGCAACTGGGGGGCTTGAGGAGGTCCAATGAAGTTTGAAAGCCATGATCTACTGGAGCAAGGGAGTGAGAGGGTTGGGGCTGATGGAAGTTTATAGCTAGAATTTTGGATGTCAAGAGTTTTTTAAGGATTATTTAATACATATCTCAAAAAATGCAAAGTCTCAAGATGGGTCAGTCAATTTTGTCACTCATATTTTAAATTGTTCTTTAAAATGACAAAGAGGCTAAGGCTACCTAGAATATTATTTGTCTGATTTGGCTTCTTCTATTGAAATTTTTATTTAAATGTCCTGCACTACATTTCAGAGAAATATCATTTGATCCATGTTTATCTTTCTTTTCTATTAATGCATGATATCATATTATCATAACTCAAACTGGGTGAGTGTATTGAGAAAATCATGGACTGGATACCTGTGTAGGACTGGATACCTCACAGAGTAGGTCCTCCCTAGTGGTGTGTTTCTCTGCTTTATTTCTGTCCAAAAGAGACTGAGGAGTCCAATGGAATTGACAGTATTTGTTAACATTATTATTCACAGGTTTCCTAATCAACTTCTAGACATTCCCAATCACATCTTGTGTGGTCAATCACACCAAGTTTTCAGATGAGTGCTCTTGAAATGCTGCATTCTCTTAGATCTCTCTTTGCTTTGCTCTTATATAATTTAGGAGGTGATCTTTGAGTACTGTCTAGATCTTGTCTACTGTCTAGAGTAGGAAAGACTCTAAGAGGGTTTTCCAGCGATCCCATTTCATTGTTTATATTAAACACTTTCCCTGACTCTTTTGCCTTTCAGTAATGAATTTCTCCACTGCAAATGCGTTAAATGTATTGATTTCATCTTCTATAGCAACTCTGATTTTTTTTTTCTAATTGTCTATGTTTCTAAAGATCAAGTTTTGAGTCAGAAGTTAGTTGATCCCTCTCCAGTACTGTCATGATGTGCCTTTAGTATCCTGAGCAGGAAAGTTAAATCTTTTTTCTTTTTGATTCTGTATAATTTATGCTTCTTGTTTCTCCTATCTAAAAGAATTTGGGTAGAATATATCCTCATAAAGTTTTTGATAAGCCCAAAGTAACCTGCTCTCCTGGGTTATAAATCAAAAGTTATTTGGTTGGGGATCTTTCCAGATTCCAAACAGTCTAAGTCTCTACTTCTTTTTGAGGTCATACTCAGAGATCATTATGTGAGTTCTCTACAGTGGCTGTTGATGTGCCAAACTCACATAAAGCTTCCAAACTCATAGACTGAAAAGCAGATCTGAGTTAAAGGAAAACATGCTAGGGCAATTATTCTACCACTGTCCTTGACAGAAAAACAAATCAATAAAGCAAAGACATTAAGAGCCTGACAATGAAACAGAGTACTCATGTATATTTTATTTAGAGAGATTATTTCAAAATCTGTGCTATGGAACACTTATAGGTTATCTACAATTTAAAGAAAAAAGAACTCCCTTACCTGAAACTGGTGGAAGGCATGGTGGATGGGACTTTGGGAAAGAGAAGTGAAAAGAAAGAAGAAGGTTGGTGGAAAGGCAAGTCAACAGACACACAGGATATGTGGTCTTCCTCCTAGAGGGTGTGGGTGGAGATGAGGACTTTAACATCTACTGAGCCCCACTCTGTGCTTAGAGGCCGTGCTTGGTGCTTTGCAGCAGGCATCATCTTTTAGATCTTAAGAATCCCTCGATTTCAGAGAGATTAAGTGATTTCTCAATGCCATGACATTGGTAAGTGGTGAGACTTAGAATTAAATCCAAGTCTGTCCAACCTTAAAGCCCATGAGGCTGTTTCCGTCACTCTGTGACTACTGCCTCAAGAGCAATCTGCCTGAGGATCAGACTGGCTCTCTTCCAAGGTTGAACCAGGTCTCTTTCAACACTGAGATTCTAGGTCACGGATCAGAACACATGGAAGCATGGCACACCCTTCACCTCTTTACCCAAGGACCTGCTGGTGCATCTTGTCTTCAGGTGCCCAAGGGGTACTCCTCCTCTGTCATCGTCACTCATCCTGAGAGAGGCAGCTCATTGTTTGGGGATGATGGCTTCTAAGATTTTTGGCTGAACTGGGTAGTTAAGCCCCTGGGTTTTGTTAGTGGGGTTGGAGAGGATTTGGGGGATATGGTGCATGAGCTAATGTAGCAGTAGTGGGGTTTTACAGTGTTGTTATGAACTTTATGATGTGGCTTGATCGTTTCATGTAGCCTCATAAAACAAGTTGCAGGGTGAATACAATACTCCCTTTGCTTTCCCGACAGAGATGAGACCTTTTTTAGTGCTCAGAATATTTCCTGATGCTCCCACTCAGGACAGCCCACTTTTCGGATAGTAATAAGGTTCTGTAATAGTGGGGAAAAATAAAAGAGGTAGGGGGAAACCCATCAGCTCAAGTTGTTACAGTACCATTTCTGGCAGAGATGAATGACTCATGTCAGAGCAGAGTACCAAAACTCACAGAAACAGGCCTGTTTAGGTTGGGCAGTAAATAAATAAGTCAGTTACACATTTCTTGGATGGTTGGCAAAAATATTGTCATCATAGCAACTCTCTCTTCAGGCTCACTCTGCTTACACAAGTTATCAGCCTCTGTTCCAACTCTGAACTACCTCAGGAGGAGGAGCTGGGCCTGGTCCATTCCTCATTTATAACTAGGTCTGAGTGAGGGGGAGGGACCAACAGGGTTGTCTCCTGTGCAGGCTGCTGCCTGAGTTACATCCACCAATGCCTCGGGAGCAGCCGGCTGGCTGCATCCTTCTCCTCGCATTCCTGGGTCTGTCTGGGCTGGTTGGTGCAGTTACCAGAACGTACCACATTGGGATTCTGGAAGAATACTGGAACTATGTACCCCAAGGGAAGAACGTTATTACGGACACAAGTTTTTCAGAAGACAAGTGAGTGAATTTGGGATCTCCACAACCTAGATTTGGCCTCTTTTTGTCTCTGTGTGGGGAAGTTTGTATTCCTTGGGTGGTTATAATGGAGGTGGGCTGATTGAGATCAATAGGAGGGTTTCATTTTTGCTTGAAGAACCATAGTATGGGTGGACCTTCAATTTGTAAGAGAAATTCTTAGCTCCACATATTTGTTGAGCCATCTATTAATGTTGTCTGTGAAGAGACAAATTTTACCAGGTGTTTTGAATAATAGCTTATTCTATATAAGGATAATTTTCACTAACAACTTCTAGGGGGTTCAGGACTTAGTTTGTTTAAAAAAAGGAAAAAATAATGGCAAACTTGGAATGAAAATCTGAGAATTTTCATGAATTATTTAGTGTTAAAACAGGTAGTGCTCTCTTAGTTTTTATTTTTAGAATGAAGCATCATAATTGGAAACAACTATGCTGAAAGTCGTTATGTTCAGGTTTTATTTTGCAATATTTAAAATAGGGGGAAGTTACAATAGCTATGACTGGTATTTTAAGAGTTTCCTAGAATCTACTTAGAAATGGCTCTGGTGAAAGGTTTGGTCCATCTTGGATTCAATTACAACAGTGGTTCAGAAGATGTTCTGAGAACCACAACATCCTGAGGGCAATTCTGAAGGCAATATCCTATCAGAGCCGATGGCATAGCTGGAGAAGATAGTACTGGAATATTCTATGCCCCCAATTTTTAATTTTTCCATAAAGTTCCCTTCTTTCACCCTCCCTGCAGAGTCTAGCATCTTCAATGTCTTATTTGTTTCATGGATCTCCCTCTGAGGTTACCTCCTGCCTCTAGAAACCAGCATGTACATTTTCAGGCTTGTGGTTCTCAGAACCTCTTCTGAACCACTGTTGGGTAATTGAATGCTTGCTTCTTTCTCGGTAGGCAGAGCACATTACATCAACATTCGCATTCTGTTTCCTAAAGGTGAGCTTAGTTGATAAGATTCAGGAACGACCTGGTTTTGCCAATAAGACTTTAAGAATCGTTCCCCCTCCTCTGGAAGAAAGAGCTAAGATCCATTTGGCTTGGATACACAACTTCTGGTTTTTCTAACCACACAATGGTGGCATAGTCATGTTACATTTATAAAAGAACAATGATGCTCCTGTCAACCAGGTTGCTGAGAGCTTTTCCTTGAGCTTTGTACTGGGAAACTTAATGTCTATAGGGTTATTTCTGAAGAAAGCTCTCAAATTCTTTCGACCTCACATCTGCTGACCTTCGTTGGTGGTAATCTTTACTGTAACAAGTGGATATGGCACTAAAAAGTTATCCTAACTGCCAGCAGCTGTCTCTAAAAATAGAACTCTGTGGCCTCATAGAGGGGTCACTAGAAAATGCTCAGCATGAGCAACTATAGGACAGAAGAATGTTTAAAATGTGTACATTGAGTGCAGTGAATTCAGTCTTCAAACTAAAAGTGATGGTGGGCTGTCTCTCCATACAATAAGTAAAAAGCACAGAAATTGTATCTTTCTACAAAAATGTCCATGTCAGTATTGCTGTTGTGGGAATATATTCTGACCCAAGAATTCCACTAGGGACTTTCAGTCCACTATGCTTGTAGGTGTTATTATTCCCATTTCACAAACCAAGAATGGAGGCTCTCAGGTTAAATTCTTGCCAGAATTTACTGAGAAAATGGACACACCCAAACTCATATTGCTTTGGTCCCAAAGCTTATATTTATTCTTGCCATGCAACCTGTTTCTTGGTAAAGGTGACCCTTTCCCACTGAATTCAACCTAGCTTTGAGGGAAGCCAGAGATCCCAGTAGTAAGAATCTTCTAGAAAGTCCCAATTCTTACCAAAGTCACATATAGCCTCTCTTCCCTGAGAGTTGTTGAAAATAATCACTAAAGATCTATGACCAAACCAGCTATTTGGTTTATTCAAAATCCCAAAGCACTTAAAATACCCCTATGCTAGAATACTCTTTTCACAAAGGTGGGTACAGGAAAAAAACTGAGGGGCTCTCTGATGATCATTTCAACCAGAAGGTGGTGCTTTGAAGAAAGTACAACAAAACATATGAAAATTCTTGGGGTGAAAAAGAAAATAGGCATGATGAAAATAATTAGGTATCCTAATAGAATGAGGTGGCTTGGAATGCGTTGGTTCCATATGAATAAATCTCTGTCCTTGGGAGCAGCTGGCATGCTAAGATGTCACACTTATAGTATTAAAGTTCCCAAATGTATCCTTTTGGAGTATAGAGGGACAGTGTTTGTGTGGGGCTGACTATTGACTCTTGAAGAGGGAGTCTCAGTGAGCAACAATATATACTGGATTTTATCAGTGACCACATCAGGGAGGTTCTAGTCATTGTGGCAGGTGATTCAGGGAAGGTCCGTAGAAAGTATGGTTGTTATAGGCTGCTGACCTTGCTTGTAGACCACAGGATACACATGCCAGTTGCACATGAAGATGCCCTGATGGAGGGATTCACATGGAGCTCGGCAAGTGTACTATGTACTGTGCCACTTTCCCCAGAGCAGGAAGGAGCCGTCTTGGGTGATTCATCGTCCTTAGCTTCCTGCAGTTTGAGTAGACTGCTTCGTGACAGTCTGCTGTTTTGGATATTGAGACCCAGACAAATGCTATGACACAAAGAGGACAGACAGACAGTGCCCAGTATTCTGCCGAGAGTGAAAAGACCCTGAAATAGAGATCTGGAGGCCTGCCTTCTAGTCTGACTTTGCCCTAACTTGCTGTGTCATCTTGAACATGTGACATTATCTACCTGAATATCACTCACCTTAATTTGTGTAACATAGGAACTGAAATATAGCCATTAAAATCACTTGAGAAGTATAATTTCAAATGCAGTTTTGAAACTGAATGAAAAACATCTTATCCAATCAGAAAGATTTTTGCAATGTTGAATAAAAGGAAAATGACTTACAAATGTTCAGTCCTAGAAATGGAAATTGGAGAAAGCCTGGGATGGTAGTGGTGACATGTGACAATTTTTTAAGTATTCTGTACTTTCCATTCTTTTCTCGTTTTTTAAGACCCTCGTCCCCTGTCATTTATGCATAAAACTTTTCTGCAACTCTGGCTTGTTCTAAACTATTTCCTGACATTTTTTTTAAATTATGTACTTGGTCTTTATCATTTTTCTGATCTCTGCATTACTCTCTAAGTGATTTATATTTCTTGCCTCTCAGCTGGAATAAAAACACTGTGGTGATAGGGAAGAAGATCCAAATATATTGAATAACCTCCTTTCTCTACAGAGAGCTTTGTCACTGAGAGTATCCCATGGAGGACAGAGCAAAAAGCCAGGCATTTGGAATCACTAAAGCAAAGACTAATCATTTTATCACTTTAGTTGTTTTGATTGTTTTATCTTTGAATAAGGGGAACAGGGAAAATAAGAGAGTAGGTGCCAGTGTTTCAATTATGTAAAAACATCTGGAAACAGAATTTGGCAGTATCAAGAGCCTAAGAGAATCTGATGCATAAGAGCGAAATGGGAAATAAATCATTCCACCAAGACTCTGTAACAAAGAGACGGTGCGATTTCACTTTTTAACTTAGTACCTTTGCTTGATCTCAAGGTTCAAAAATATGATTGAGACATGAGTCACTCAATTTCCCAAAGAGTGCAGGGTTTTGGAGTTATATGCTATTTAGAAGTATGTTTCTCTACGTAAATATCTTCCTCCTCCTCCTCGCTGGGCTTAATGGGGACACCAGGTTCCTTTGATTTGCCTGGGGATGGTGTCAGCATTTTGATCCACTCATGCCCGTCCTGCTTGGGCTCATAAAGTACTTAATTAGAGTGTGACTATGCTTCAGTGGTAAAACCTCGTCTTTATTTGGACTAGAGTGGGGTCACCTTAGTTAAAGCCACAGTTTTTACCATAGATCTCATTAAGAAACCAACACAAACACAGATAATTTTTCCCTTTAAAGAAATGCAGGGTTCCCATGGATGTTAGCTGCTGGGCAGGACTGGCCTTGGACATAGTGAGGCTGACCCCTGCTCAAACCCATGGTTGTAGGACCTGTTAGAGTTTACCTAGCGAGATCACCACATCAACCCAGTTGGTGGGAAGGGATTTTGAGCACTCCCCAGGAGCAGGCTCTGTAAGGAATGTGAGGGAGAGACCCACATGTCTCGGAAAAAAGGGCCAATTGAGGGACGCAAGTAAGTGAGATAGGGTGGCTTTTGTAAGCTTTAAAGTGAGGAGAGGATATCATCTGACTAGACTTTAGTCTTAGACTTTCTAATCTGAACTTCTATCTGACCATCAAAAATCATGTGTGGATCTAATGCTGTGTGACTCTCTTGGAGCTGCTGTCATGCCCTATATCAGTAAGCAATTGCTTTTAGCTGACAGGAGAGTATGAAATGTAGCAACTTAAACAAATTAGGATTTTGAATTTGCTTGATAAGAAGCCCAGAAGTGGGTAGCCCACAGCTGGTGGATAGATATGATAGGGTACTCGGAACTTTTTATGTCTCTGACTCAGCCATCTTGGCATGTGGTTTCCTTCCTTAAAGATATGCATAATCACAAGATGGCTTTTGGTACTCCAGCCATCATATCGATGTTCCAGAAAGAAAGAGAAGAAAAAGTAAGAGGGGCATAATTCTTGCTGTTTCATCCCTTTAAAGGGCTTTCATGGAAACCCTGCCCAACCAACTCAGCTCATACCTCATTGGATGCTCATAGCTGCAAAGGGGGCTGAAAAATCTGCTATGTGTTTGTCTATAAAAAAAAGGGGGGGATTCAATTCTGTCACTAAGAATAAATGGGAGTGTGAGTGTTGCAAGGTGGTTCTAGCCCTCTCCCACGTTCTTCCTTCTCTCCTGCTTACCATGATTCACAAACATCTTCTTAGTCTCCCTCTTCCTTTTTTCACCTCCACATAGAAGGGCCCCCCAGGCCTGGTTGGTGGGGTCTGGTGAGCTCACAGACACTGTCACAGAATCCTTACTGTGCGCCATACATTGTTCTAAAAGCTTTACATGCCATGCAGAAGGGTGACTGATCTGCCCCTGGTCAAGGGGATGAAGAGGTGGGAACAAGAAGGGCTTCCTCTGCGAAGTATGGTCCGGCAATGGTCTAGCAGAGACTCCAAGGCAGCCCAGTTTTCTGATGAAGTCTGGAACTCTGCCATCAATTGAGAAATTCAGAATTCTTGTTCTATTTTCTAGACAACTGACCAAATCTCTCTTTGCTTCCGTTTTCTCATCAGTAAAATGGAAATAGTGATATATTGGGTTCGTGGGTACATCAGTGTCCTGCTGGCTGCTGTAGCAAATGCCTAAAAACTGTGGCTTAAAATAATAACAATTATAAAATAAAAACAAACAATTTATTCTCTCCTGGTTTGGGATACAGAAGTCTGAAATGAAGGTGTTGGCACAGCACACCCTCTGGAGGCTCTGAGCGAAAAGCTGTTCCTTGCCTCTTGTGGCTGCTGATGGCTTCCAGCATTCCTTGGCCACTCTGATCCCATTTATTTTCATTTATAATTCCCTTTCATCATAAATGGCAGTTCTCCCACCTCAGAGGGTTCTAGAGAGCAGGAGCTTTGTGGAAAGAGATGCCAAGTGGTCACTTTTTTGCTAAGAGAGCTTCATCAGAAACAATCGCGACTGGCATGGACCGAGCACCAGGCTCCCCGCGGCTGAGTGTGGGCTGCACATCTCCTCTCACTTAATCCCCGTGACAGCTCTATCCTCTGTCCTGGCTACTGGTTTGCAAGGAGGCAACTGGAGTTCGGAGAATGCAGATCACTTCTCCAGGTGGGAAACTGGGATTCAGGCTCATTTCTCCTTCACAAGGTGGATGTGTTTTTTGACACAAGTTGCTTGTGTTCAGCTGGGTGGTGGTGGTAATGAAGGGCGAGAGTGAAGGACCCAAGGCTTAGGTGGTGGTGCTGGGTGAATCAGGATGAAAGAGCTGTATAGGAGTACATCACCTGGATGGCTTGGAAAATTATTAATCTAATTAGGGAAGGTGTGGCTACACTGAGTTATAATGTGTAATCTCCATCTCCACCCTTTTTGTCAAGTGGCATTTGTCCTGGATCTGGTCTTGTTTCCTCCTCAATGAGCACGGTCTCCTCTCAAGCTCAGACAAAGCCGCAGCTTGCTCTTGCTGTGACTGTAATGATGTCACACATTTGTTTCAACCACACCTCCTGCAGACGTTCCTTCTTTCCTGGCTCCTCTTCACTCCGTGTCTCCCCACCCCAGACATTCAGGCTCTTTATAGCACAGTTGGCAATTAACATATAAAACTGTGTGTTGCTATTTATTCTCCAATGTGTATGTTTTGATTTCCCAACCAGATGGGAAAAAAGTCTCTAGAGTTCAGGGACTGAGATTAATATCTTGCTCACCTATTTCTAGTTTCATGTCCCATCAATAGTAGATGTCCAACAGTTGTTCCATGATGAGCAATGGGGAACATAATCCTACTGAAAGATCTTGGGGAAAGGATTGCTGGTGAGGTGCACACCTCGTGTATCTAGGAACCCCTCAGGATCTAGTCTGGAATTCCATTTGCACTGTTGGGATGATTCCCATTAGGCTGGTTCTTTCAGATACTGGTTCATCTCACTTGCTTTTGGAAGGTATCTGACATCATGGTGTTGTCCCTTGATGATGTCAGTGTGGTAGTAAATCCCCACCTGTCATTAAGGCTGTTGCTAGTGGGAAACTTCCCCTCTTCAGTGGATTCCTTCACAGCAGGAAATAGACACCTCCTTAGCTTAAGTCAATGTGAGACTGAAGGTTGGGAATGTTCTATTCAGTGCCTCTTATGGCTACTGGGTAACAAAGTTCACCGGGGCAGGCATTCTAAGAGTGCTCTCTAAGTGAACTAGAGGTTGCTTCTTATGAATAGCTCTTTGGAAGTGACCCCTCTGCTCTGTTTCTTGGGCAAGATTTGCATCTTCTAGAAGCTGGGGATTCGCAGCTACTATTTCAAATGTATCATGTGTTCTCAGAGGTAGTTTGCTTGAATAAACACTAAAAACTGCTTTCTCTTTCTTTTGACCTCCCATTTTTAAATTTTGTATTATTTTTATTAGTTCTTTTCAGTTACTTACAGCATTAGCATCAATTTGGGCATGATTATAATAGTATGGAATATAATTTGTTCTAATTCAGTCCCCAGTCCTTCCCCTTTTCCTCCACTCCATCCTCCCCTGTTCCTTTTTCTCTATTATCTTCTGTTTTTACTTACAGTTTTTTTTAAATTAGTGACTTTTGGAGGTACATGATGGTGAGATTCACTGTGGTGTATTTATATATGTACATAAGAAAGTTAGTTGACATAGCTAACTATGTTCTTTATTTTGTGCTATATATTCTAGAAATGTGATCCCCAAACTTAGGTAAACACCAGAATTGTGTTAATCCAAATAGGCCAGGTTTATGTGGGAGCAACAAACAATCCCCAAATCTCAGGGACTCGACATCAGAAAGGTTTATTTCTTGCCACTGGAATTCATAGAGGGAACTAACTGTCTGTCCAGGGCACTCAGAAGTCCTGGCAGCTTTGGTCCTGACGCTTCACCATCTTAACAGGAGGTATCATTGCATCAGAGGCACAGAGGGTCTTGCAGTGACAGATAAAGGCCCTGACATACTTCCACTCCAGACCATCGGCAGGGAACCTTGAAGCTCCAACTAACTCAAAGGACAGGTTATTTGCATTCTCTTTATGCTGGGAAGAAAGAAAGATCAGAACCAACAAGCCCTGGACAGCTCTACTATAAGAATTACTTGTGAGCTTAGAAAAAATACAGATTCTAGGTCTTGCCACCAGGAAGTGTGATTCATTGGCCCTGAAATGGGGCCTAGGAACCTAAACATTTGGCAAATATCCCTAATGATTCTAGTGCAGGTGGGACTTGGGTGGACATTTGAGGAAAGCCAGTTTAGAAAACCTAGTCCCCTCTTGGGACAACCATTGACAGTTGGGGCAATAAGATTGACACATCTCCAGGAATGTGCAAAACAAGATGTTTAACTCAGAGATAAAATATGCAGCATGTATAATAAGTGCTGTGGGAAGTCAGCAAGCACTTCACCTCCCTCAGATGCTCCATTTTGCCTCTTGTTTGGGTGGCTTTGCCAGACAAGTCATGGTAACACCTGGAGGTGATGGAGAAAGGTTTCATACAGGGGTGGGGTCAAGACATTTTAGAAGTTTAAAGGCGGCAATAAGTGTGTATGTTCACGTGTGTGTATGTGTGCATGCTTGAGTATGTGTTTTCATGTGTGCTCATGTGTGTGTGCGTGCTTATGCATGTGCTGGGAGAACAAGGTAGAAAAGTTCAGAGGGTCTTCCCTGTAAAGGGAAGCTGGGGTGAGGAGGGCCTATAAAAATAAATTACAGCTTTTGATCCATCAGGCTGAGCCCAGAGAGCACATCAGGGGTTCTGAGTCTAATACTTGCTCCGTCACTATCTTATTGGGTGGCCCAGTGTCACCCATAAAACTAGACAACTCTGCCTGTGCTGGTGCTAATTAGGTAGCTTGTGGATGATTAATTTCTTCCTCTTGCTTTTTCCTTCTCCTTTTCCTTCTGAACAATCTGTTCAATCAGGAGTTGTACTCATCTGCTAGTTAATTAACAGAAGCCTAAAGACAAGTGGTTTAAATACACTGGAGATCTTCCTTCCTTCCTTCCTTCCTTCCTTCCTTCCTTCCTTCCTTCCTTCCCTCCCTCCCTCCCTCCTCTCTCTCTCCCTCTCCCTGTCCCTGTCCCTGTCCCTCTCATTCTTCCTTTCCTTACACAAAAGAGACCCAAATGCTGGCAATCACCTGGTCCCAGATTCCTTCCCACTTGACTGTCTGTAGGGTGTGACCCTCTTCCTCATTATCTTGAAATAGTTCCTGGAACTCTAGTCATCATATCTTCATTTCACATATGAATAAGAGTAAGAGCAAAGGACAAAAGTGTCTCTGCCAGCTACATCTGGAGAAATGCCACCAAATGGTGTCTGCTTATATCTCATTGGTCTTATGTTGCATGACTAACCTAAGCTATAAGTTAGACTGACGAATACAACAGACTCTATTATAAAGCCCCAGGATCAGGCACCCAGACTTTTTTTTAAAATCACATTCTCGTGCACATGGAAATATAAACCTCTGCATCATAGAGCAGAAGAGGGCCAGCTCCTGCTGCTGGGAAGACCCCATGATCCTATGACCCAGAGGCTACACTTTTATGGCTTCTCTGGTCACTTTTCAGTTATTTACTTTTCATATGCTTATACAGAGGTTGCCTTAAAACCCACACAAATGGGTCATACTTTGCATGCTATTCTACAATTTGCTTTTTCCAAATCATGCTGTACTGGCACCTATGTGGTGTGAATATGCCATCATTTATTCACCCAGTCACCAGTTGAAAACCACTTCTATCTTTCCAAACTTTTGTTATCACAACCATTCTTTTTTCCTTTTTCACATGATTCCTGTCTCCAGCTGGGAGAACCCAGGAAGTTGGGAGGGAGGAGAGTTTCATAGCCTCTGTGAGGTCTGGCCTTGGATTCCCCGGGTTGCCAACCTTCTCCAGGCACATATACCCTTGGCAACTCCATGAGCAGCCTGAGCCCATAGCTCCCCACTTCATCCCAGGAACCTCCACCCCCCATACTGATCACATCACAAGGAGGTCATGGTTGATGCATGGTGAGTAGCCTGAACAAGTTAATAAGCTGGTGTTCCAGGACATAAGTGATACAGGGCTCATTCAGCTGATTATGTGAATACTTCTTCAGCTTAGAACAGTGGAGAGGAGAAGGTGGTGACAGCTTTCAACCTCCCTTTGGATACAGTAGAAAAGAGCCAACCTTATAGTCTACTGGACCATCCCACCCTCCTTGGGAAAGGTTTTAGTGACCACCTGCTATTACTGAAGCACAACCCTGGGTTCTCCACCTGTCTCCTAAACCCTACATCAGGCAGCTAATCCAATCTCACACAACACTCACCTTGAAAAAGTTCTAGAAGTTGTAATTTTCTCTGCCTTCAAAGTCATTTCCAGTGAATTTTATTCACCGCCTCTGTGATGCTTCTGGCTTCTCAGTGATGTTTCAGGGCCCTTTAGAAGTAAGATCCAGCTGCTTCACCATCTGGCTCAGTTGGGGACTCCTGAAGGTTCTCCAGCCTCTGAGCCCAAGGCCAGCTTTGTTAAAAAGTATTTAGTTGCTGGTGAGTTTGACTGGCCTGTGATCACATCAGGTGGTCTGGTGCATGCCAGATGGCTCAGCTGATTAGAGAGGAAGTGATGATCACTTTTTTAAAGCTTGACCTTGAAACTGTGCTATGCTCTGTTTAAATGCTTTTCTTTTTAAATTTTGTTGTTCAGTAAGCTTCCATTTATAAATTACAAAAAGGCAAGGTGGCTGTAGCCCTTCTTGCCAGTGGGTCCCTGGGAAGAAGTGAACAGTCTTTGGAAGACAAGTCCAGCACAGCCAGGCTCAAAAGGGCACATGCTGGAGTTCTGAGACATGATCACCACATTTTTTCCTGATAACTACAATCTATACCCTGGAGTCAGATATCACTGGGTAAATGCCTTGATTAGATTGATTGTAAGGGGGGCCTAGTAAATAAACATGGGTGGATTATTCCATGTGAGAAAAAATGTGTGTTCTGCCAGTGCTAAGGTGTTATGTCACCCAGCTGCGTCAAGGGTCACTTCCTAAGGCCCTAGAGTGTTGTGCTGCCTGACTGTCTGCATCGAGTGAGAGAGGCAGCTGGGTGTCGGGTGTGCTCAGTGCCACCTGCACAGAAGATGTCCCCATCCACTTGAACTCAACTGTGACTCCTTTTCCAAGTAGCCACTACCAATCCGTCAGATTTGATGCATAAAATGAAGCCTATTTGCTACCCTAGGCCTAGAGAATACTTAAAGTCAGGCATGGGAACATATGATTTTCTTCAAATACAGTTTGCAAAATGATACCAGCTTTAACTCGCCAATATGGGGGCAAATTCAAAGCTTTTAAAATGTGTTTTCTTTAGATTCCAAAGCCATTGAGTTCCAAATCTTTCAGGCAATTGGAGTAGGAAATTAGGCTCTAGAAAATTAGGAAGTTAGGTAAGGCATTAGGAATAAGAAAGATACCTGAAGGAGTTTTGTCTTCAACAAGCTTCCAAACCAGAGACGTACACATCTCCCCTTAACACATTTTGGCAAGTGCCGTTGCTAGTACACAACAGAGTATCATGTTTATAGAGAAGAAGAGAAGAGGGAGTTTGAACTGACTTTGAAGGATGCTTGGTAGCTGGACAATGAGGAAGACAGCTGAGGCATGGGGGAAAGAGTGTGTAGAAGTCCTGGAATGCTGACAGGACCTGGGAGTGGGACAAAGAGGAAGGCGATGAGTCTGGAAAGGAAAGCAAGTGCTGGTTGCTCTGAAGAGGACTTCTCTGCTTTAATTTGAACCTCTGAATCCTTTTCCCCAGCTTAACTCAGGTACCCTCTCCACCATGGGCCTAAATGGTTCTTCTACCATCGAGAAGGCATCCCATGATCTATGTCCACGGCAGGATGGATTCTGGGCCGTCTGACACATTGGCCATCTTCAAAGTCCACATTGGGAAGGGTGGGCATCATTCATATCTGAGACTGCTGGGGAGCTTCATAGTAGGAACTGCTCAGTTGCCTGAGTCTGAGTTGCTTAGGTGCTTGTGTCTGAGTCGCTGATGTACCGACAGGTCTGTATCATGTTTCTTTGAGAAAATGAAGATGAAACCCTGAAAATCTCTCTCTACTGTTGGCTCTATAATGCATTTCCCAATCTTAATGGTTTGGGAAATGAAAATCCATTAGTTAATACCAAGACCGTCAGACCTAGTGTGACTCCATCAACAAAAGAATGTCTCTGCTTGGATAGGACCCAGAAAGAGGGGAGAGGAATTGGGAGTAGATGACATTGAAGTGAAAGGAGACAGTGAAATTTGCCAAGTTGCCGAAATCTAACCAAACCAAAAAGCAAATCCAAACAAAGAACAAAACAAAGCAAACCCAAAAACACCCAGGCTAGATGATGCAAGTGGAAATTACATCTGGGCCACTGGGAGTGGGAGATTCAGCTGAATCAGTTGCCAAATAATAGAATTCCCCAAATCAGGCATGGAGTTAGATGGGGCTTTAGTCAGCTGTACAGTTGTAGTGACTCAGCACGTAGAATTGGAAGGTTGGGAAAGGGATTGGTCTGATGAGCAGAAAGCAGATGGAAAAAAAAAAAAATCACATGGGCAGATATGACGAAAGAGGCCCAGACTGGGATTCTGCCAAAATTTTCTTTTCCAAACACAGATCCAAATTTCCCTGCTCATGAATCTTCAGAGACCTTTAATTGCAGGTATATTTTTCCCCCTCCCCCAATCCTATAATGCAACTCTCAGATTTCTCCACATCTCCAAGTGTTCTGGCCATATAAAGCTGCTTGTGATTCCCTCGCTGACCTCCAATCCCTCACATTGGCACCTTGTTCAAGCTGCTCCTTCCACTGGAGTGTTCATTGTCTCTTCCTGACTCCAAAATTTCCCAGAGCATGTTATTCTGTTCTCATATTCTGAACAGTCTCTCAGGTGTAAATATCATTGACTCTTCCCCTTGATCATAAACATACTTATTCAGGGCTTGTATCTTGTTCATTTTCATGTCTGACACACCTATCCCAGCACCTTGCATGCTATGAATCCTTGGTGTGTACTTGTTGGAAGTCATCAGAATGGTTTTCAAGCTCATCCCAGGATTGAAATAGGGAAATGTGTGTGAGATCTTCTGGGAGAGTTCTCAGAGGACTTCTGTGTGCTGATGGAGGCAGACAGAGCCTAGCACAAGGCCAAGCTTCACTGGTCCCCATCCAGAGTGGTCAGGTTTCTTTACATTTGTCCCAGTGTGGTGACTCAGTCACACAGATGTATAAACTTTATATATTTTGGTCTAAGAAATACATCTACTTCAGGAGGAGCACTGTCCTTGGTTCTGTCTTTCAGCAGAAGGGGAATGTGTCTGGGTCTAGCTTCAAGCTCCACCTATTAATGTCTGAGTCTGGGGCCTGGGACAGCAAATGCTTGGATCTGCTTAGATTTCTGACTCAGAGAGGAGAGAGAGAGGAGTCAAAGGGTATCATCGTGTCCTGTGCTGAGTGAGATGAGGTGGGGGAAGAACTGATGCAGGGCATTCTAGGAGACTTGGGTCAACGCATAAGGCTTCTGGCTGACATTCCATAGGGCAGATCTTTTAGGGTCTTCTAGATGCCACTAGTCTACCACTTCTAGAATCACTGGACACTCATTGCAAACCTGAAGTGATCAGAGCTGCATGAAGTGCTCATCCTTGTCCAGAGTGGACTGCCTAATTGTTCCTTTAAAGACAAGGGCATATCCTTTAGGAAAGGTTGGGACAGATTTCACTGGAAAAATATTGGGGAAGGAAAAAAATAAATCATAAAGGATTTGGGGAAGCAGAGAAATAGAAAATAAATGTTGGATATCACCTGATAAGCATTTGTCACATTTTAAAAAATGAATTAGATGAATGATTAATTCTTAAAAGTGAGCAAAATAGAATAGGAGGTATAAGAAATGGGAAAGGTAAAAATAAAGAAAGTAGTCATGATAATGGAAGCAATTAGAGGATATGAGAAGAGATAAAGCAAATTTAAGTGATTAAAGAAACATCCACCTCTTAGGTAGACTCCCTTTGGGCCTGGCCAATTGGTGCCCCAAGCTCTAGAGCCACGTCCTCGAGCATGAAATAAGGAGCTTCTTCACAATTTCTAGATCCCTTAGATTGGAACCAGCAGCCACTCTGTGCTGTCCCTGAACTAATCAGTGTGGTCCAGGGTGGGCTGGAGAGGGGATGATGGCACTGATTGGCCAGGTCAGGATCACAAGTCCTGCTCTGACAATGATGTATTAGGGGAACATGGGGTTCATGGGTTAGGCCTGGTCACCTGCTCCATCACAGGAGCTACAGCTGGAGCTGCATCCAAGCACACAGGATGAGAATGGGGAGGGTGTGCTCTTAGACCACAGAATGGAGTATAGGTGCTGCATTTCCAGAACTCCATAATGCACACTACTTCAGCCTTTTCCATCTTTTCTGCGTATTTAATCCATCTTTGTTCTTTGAGAGTACATTTAGGCATTGCTTCCTCTAGGAAACCTCCCATGACCTGTCTTTCATTCCAGAGTGGATGCCCAGAACATAATCTGTGCATCTACTCTGAAGTGGACTTATAATTCTTTCTTCCAGAACTGGAGCTCCTTCAAGGCAAGGACTTTGCTTCTTTTCTCTGAATCCCTAGTACTGAGTTCAGGGTTCAACATAACAATGTTTGTTGAATGACTGAGAAGGAATGCATGCATGGATGCTTGCAGGAACGTAGCCCACTGTGTGCTGTGGCCTCTCATTCCCAGAGCGTACACAGCTACACCTGGATAATTGCACTGAGGAGCAGTAGAACGCTTGCTCAAGCAAAAGCTGGCACTTCTAGGGTTGGAAATTGCAGGGTAAGCATAAAGACTGAGTGGGAAAGGAGGTTCACCACCCTCATGGCATGGTCACTCTGAAGTGTGTCACCAGTGCTACTACTGTCTTGGACTGCTAGACCCCAGAGGGCATCTGGTCACATCAAGTCATAGGATTATGTTTTCATTTTTCCAGAGCCATTCCTTTCTTTCTATTGCACATCCCTCTTCTAGACTCCTAATAGTCTCTCTACACTTCATCTTTGCTCTCCCTTTTGCCTGACTTCTCTAAAATTTACACATTGCTGGCATAAGAATGGTCCTTAAATCCCAATTATTATGTCTCCCGTTTCATGAGAAACCTCTGTGCTTCCAAGGTCAATTCTAAGTTCTTGAACTTGAAATTAACATTCATTTTCAGTGCATCTCTAGAATTCACATGCATGCACATGTCCTGCTCTTCCCCTTCTCTGGCCTGTGCTCAGCCTCTAACTGCCTTCCCCTTGCTACGTGCATGTTTGTCTTCATGCTGCTGGTCCTCTGTCCCTGTGTCTCAGTGTCCTCACTTTCTCCTGTTGTTATCCAAGCCTCCTCCTTAATACCTACATTTGTTATCGAGTATTTTCTTATCTCTTCTACTCACACTGATATTTTCCTTCTTTGAACTATTTTATCTCTAGAAAAGTTGAGCCTGTATTTGTTGTATCAATCTATCAATCACTCAATTGGCACTTAATCATACACTGCTTTTTACAGTATTTAGTGTCTCCATTATTAGGTTAAAAACTCTTTTATTTCCCTCCACAGCACTTAGCAAAGTGCTGGGAATGCAGTAAATGCACAATAATTGCTAAATGAAAAACTTAGGGGAAGGCTGTTGAATGAAAAAGGAGCAAACGAGTAGAATTCTGTGACTTTAGTTTGGTTGTGAATTCTATTTGTACCTTTTGTCACTTAACTGAGCCTCATTTCCACATTGGTAAATTACAGATAATCTTACCAGTTCTACACAGGGTAGATTATGTTGAATGTTAAATGAGAAGTCATACAGGCAATCTCTAAAGGTTAAGTGCTTAGTGTTTCTCTTTAAATCTTAATTTTAAAGTATTTTTCTTCTTACTTTTAGACTTGCAACCTTGTTTCTTGAAAGAGGGCCCAACAGGATAGGCAATATTTACAAAAAGGCTGTTTACAGACACTTTACAGATGGGACCTATTCCACGGAGATCCCCAAGCCCTCCTGGCTTGGGTTCCTGGGCCCCATCTTGAGGGCTGAAGTGGGTGATGTGATTGTCATTCATCTGAAGAACTTTGCTTCTCGACCTTACTCTTTGCATCCACATGGTGTTTTCTACAATAAAGACTCAGAAGGTAAGTACCAGTTCTCTGTTACTGAGGTCTTGTTTCCATTTCAGAGCAAAGGTAACTGTCCATTACAAGTAAAGGGATTCTAAGAGCACAATGATTACACACATTAATTTGCCTTCCTCTCCCTCCTTCCATCTCTCCCTATCTCCATCCATCGATTCCCCTTTCTCTTTTCCCTTTCTTTCCTTCCTTCCTTCTTTCTTGCTCTTCTTTATGTTGACACAGAGCAGGTAGGTTGGGTGCAGACACATGTCCCAGGGCAGCCAAGCTTGTCTGGCTGCTGGACTCCCTTGGCATATGCTCACTCCACTATGCCCCCAGAAACACAGCTTTCTTCTTTCTAATGCCCCTCAGCTGCACCTAAATGGCAGACAGAAAAGCAGCCCGCTGCTGTCACTAGTTGCACCCTTGGCTGAGGGGTGGTGTCTCAATATGCTGATCTCCACTGCTCAGCTAGGCAGTTGTCTTGGTGCTTGCTTTGTGAAACAGCCCTGTCTTCTTGAGTTTTGAGGGGGTAGTTTCTGGATTCCTCCCTAATTAAAAAAAATTCTTTAATACTCTTAGACTTTTGAGATAGAAGCACTTCTTAGACATCAGAAGTATTTTTCTGCCTGTGTTATTTAGTTTTCCATCATTATAACAAATACCTGAGATAAATAAACTTAACAAAGAAAAGGTTTATTTTGGCTCACAGTTTTGATGTTTTAGTCCATGATCAATCAAGCCTATTGCTTTTGGGGCCATGGTAAGGCAGCAAACCCATCATGACAGGATTGTGTGGCTCAGCAAAAGTGATAAGAGAAAAAGAAGGAGATTGGACATCTCTAAAGAGTGCTGCCCTGGGGAACAAGTCTTTAACATTTGGGAGACATTTCGGATTTAAATGACAGCAGCACCTCTTGGAGCAGTCTTGCTCATAACCAGGTGGAATGGGTTGAATGATGCTGCACCTGCTGGGTGACTGTATCTGGGAATGTGTCGACACAGTACCATTAACTCTGATTCCACCCATCTTATCGTCAAGGAGGAGTTTGGGTGCAGACACATGTCCCAGGGCAGCCAAGCTTGTCTGGCTGCTGTCCCCTCCAGGTCTGGCTGCTTATACCCCACCAGGTATACACACAGCTAGAGGAGAGAACTCTGGCAGTGAACATGGCTTTTCCCTTTGTTCTCAGTCCTTTGCTAACAACTGACCTGTAGCAAGGACTTGGTAGTTCTTAGTTGTTGAGGATGAACACATTAAATTATGCCAGGTAAATTTTAAGAAGTTTTGCAAATATAAGGGATACTTTTATGACTTTTCTTTAACTTTTTAAAAGTATTATTTTTGCTGCAGGTTGAAAGTAAGGATGTGTCAAGATAGCTGTGACTGTTTTTGTTTTTTAATATGGAGGAAATAGGGCATCTTTGAATCTTTGTCTTCATCACTCCATGTTTCTGGAAAGCATACCTTTATAGAACTGATGGTGTTCTAAGATCCACTAGTCCACTGCCACAGATCCTTTAAAAAGTTGTGGTTAAGGTAGACATAAGAAACAACTTACCATTTTAACAGGTACAGTTTGGTGGCATTAAGTACATTAAATGTTGTTCAACATTCAATACTATCCACTTCCAGAACTTTTCATTACCCCCAACAGAAACTCTCTATCCATTATGCAAGACCTCCCTTTTTTCCCTCTCCTTCCTTGGTAATTTCTATAGACATCTGTCCAAGAATTTCTAGGGATCTCCTGTAAGTGAAATTATATAATATTTGTCCTTTTGTGTCTGGCTTATTTCACTCAGCATACTACTTTCAGGATTCATCTATACTTAAGCATGTCAGAATTTTATTCCTTTTTTAAGGCAGAAAGTATTTCATTCTATGTATATACTTCATTTTATTCATTTTCTCATCTCTTGGTGGATGCCTAGGCCATTTCCACCTCTTGACTGTTGTGAATAATGCTGCTATGAACACTGATATGCTACTGATCCTTATGAACATCTGTGAAAGTCAGGAGCCTTTGCATTGGAAAATATGTATGTGCACAAAATCTGGAACTCAAAGTTTAGGGATTCTTAGAGTCCTTGAAATCAGCCATGGGTCCCTAAATTAAGGACACTTACATATTGTTTACCCAAAAAAAGCCTTCTCTACACCCTGTTTCAAGAACATTTCTCCCATGTTGAGGAGCCTGTTGGTTTATCCAATAGCACTTATCAAAATGGCATAGCAAAAGGAAACTTTTTTCTTTGCTTCTTTGTTAGTGTCTGTCTCTACATTAGACCATAGATTTCCAGGGAGCAGAGATTATCCTGGGATGTGTTGGACACTGTCCCCAGTGCCTGGCCTAGGTCATGGCATGTACCAAGTGCTCTCACAACACTTTAGTACCTCCCAGATATATGATGTTGGAATCATAAAGGTAAGAAGTCAAGACCCAGAGAGGGAAAGTGCCTCCACAAGTTCTTCCAACTGGTTAGGCGCTGAGTTGTGATAGACGTAGGATACTTGTCACCCATTTTCTCTTCCATTCTGGGGCTCTCCCTACCACTCCATACTGATCTTTTGCCCTCCCTTTACTATGTACAAATCTCAGTAGGCCACCATGAGGCCTTGACCCTTAACCTTACTGGATCTGCCAGAGGGGTGATTGTTAAAATTCAGAGCAATGGCCAGGTCCTTACTTCATGTGACATAGGGGCTCTAGATTGACTTTTACTTGCTACCAATACCAATACACATTTTTAAAAAGGTTTGCATTCAATCATAAGTCTTCCATGAAATACCCAGTAGGTGTTAGAGATTGACAATAAAAGTCTTGGCAATAAAAGATGAATGAATCTTAGATTATTGTTAAAATTAATGATAAGTGTAAGGGATTTATTTTAGGGTCTGAGTTCTATCCCATTGATCTATATGTTTATCTTTGCACTGATGCCACACTTGGTTTATCCAATAGTACTTGATTAATGTGGTTTATAGAAAGTTTCCAAGTTGAGGAGTGTAAATCCTCCATCATTGTTCTTCTTTTTAGGACTTTTGTCTCTTCTAGCCCCTCTGCATTTCCATATACATTTTAGATCATCTTATTAATTTTTACCCCCCAAATAATTTTTTAAACATTTATTTTTTTAGAAGTAGTTGGGCACAATACTTTTATTTTATTTATTTATTTTTATGTGGTGTTGAGGATTGAACCCAGGGCCTCACATGTCCCAGGCGAGCATTCTACCTCTGAGCCACAACACCAGAAACTTTTATCTTGATGAGGATTGCATTGAATGTATTGATAAATTGTGGAGAAATTTATGTCTGCATTTTAAAAATGAATTGACATACTAACAATATTGAGTCTTTCAATCCATGAAATGAACATGAAATTTGGATCTTTAATTTAATTTGTCAAAAATGTTTTAGATTTTAGTGTCCATAATTTGAGTTTTTGTTAAATTTATTCCAAGGTATCTTTTCTGATTCTCTTATGAATGGAATAATCTTCTTAATTTCATTTTTGGAGTGTTTTTACCAATGCATAAAAATACAACTCATTTTTGTGTGTTGATCTTATATCAGCTTGTTAAACTTGTTTATTAATATATGTTAGTAGGTTCCTTGGGATTTTCTCTATGTAGGTCATCATGAATAAAGACAGTTTTGCTTTTTCTTACCAATCCATATACCTTTAATTTTTTTCTTTACCTAATAGGCTAGTACCTGTGGAGCATTATTTAATAATAGTGACAAGAGCAGACATTCTTGCCTTTTTCTCAATTTTAAGAAGAAAGCACTTAGTTTTTCCCCTATTGAACATGATACCAGCTGTGGATTTTTCTTGGTTAACTTTTATCACGTTGAGGAAATTGCCTTCTAGTCCTAGTTTGTTGAGAGTTTTTAACTTAAGTTCTAGATTTTGTTGAATGAGTTTCTGCCTCTGTGACCCATGTAATATTTTTCCTTGATTTTCTTTCTATTCATTGATTTTCAACTTTAAAATCTGATTTTGTCATGATATAAATCTTCTTAAAATGTTGCTGGATTTGATTTGTTCATATTTTGTAGAGGATTTTCATTCCTGCCTTCATGTGGAGTGCTGGTCTGTAGTCTTCTTGTGATGTCATCATCTGCCTTTGGTATCAAGGAAACACATCATAATAAATCAGGAAGTCTACCTTCTTCTATTTTCCAAAAGACTTTGTAAAGAATTTGCATTATAGCTTCTTTTTATCTTTTTGTAATCAGGGATTGAACCCAGGGACACTTAACCACTGAGCCACATCCCTAGCCCCTTCTTATTTTTTATTTAGAGACGGGGTCTTGCTAGGTTGCTGATGCTGGTTAAGAACTTGTGATTGTTCTGCCTCAACCTCCTCAGCTGCTGGGATTACAGGAATGCGCCACAACCCCTGGCTTCTTTTTTCTAGTTTTCTAAGGTGAAAGCTGAGGTTATTGATTTGAGACGACTCTTCTAACATAGGTACTTAAAGATCTAAATTTACTTTTTAAGCACTGATTTTCCTGAATCCCATAAAATTTTATATGCTTTGTCCCCATTTTATTTCAGTTCCAATGTTTTTACCATTTCTTTTCTGATTTTTCTTTGACTCATGGTTATTTAGATATGTATTGTTTTATTTCCAAATATTTGGATGATTTCCAGGATTTCTCTCTGTAGATATCAAATTCAATTCCATGAAGAGTGAAGAACATATTTTGTGTGATATCAATGCTTTTAAATTTACTGAGACATCTTATGCTTGGAATATCATCTTTCTGTGAGAATGTTCTGTATGCTCTTGTAAAGAGAGTATATTCTCTAGTAGCTGGGTAGAATGTTCTATAGATGTCATTTAGAGTTGTTTTATAGTGTTTGGTCTTCTGTATACTTGCTGACCTTCTACCTAGTAGTTTTATCACTTATTGAGCGTGGAGTACTGAAATCTACAAAAAGTATGTTTGAGTTGTCTATTCATCTTTTCAGTTGTGTCAGTTTTTGCTTCATATTTTGGAGCTATTTTGTTAGGTGTAAATACATTTACAATTGGTATTTTTTTTTCCTGATACATCTATCTTAACAAAATAGCTATCATTTTCTTTAATAATATTTCTTGCAATAAAATATATTTTGTTTGTTATCAGAATAGTCTCTTATTGTTTCTGTTTGAATTACTTTACTTTCAACACATTCATGTCTCTAAGACATAAATATAGACAGCATAAAGTT
Organism: Marmota flaviventris; assembly: GCF_047511675.1. NCBI lineage: Eukaryota > Metazoa > Chordata > Mammalia > Rodentia > Sciuridae > Marmota > Marmota flaviventris. The sequence goes on from NC_092506.1 coordinate 81,164,205, forward strand.
GGATCTTGCTTTTTCCTTCTGTTTGATAATTTCTGAATTTTAATTGAGCTGTTTAGACCATTAACATTAAATGTGATTGTTGACTGGTTTGATTTATATTTGTCATTTTGCTAATTGTTTTTATATATTTTTTGTCTTTTTGTTCTTCTGGCTCTTCTTTAATGTCCTCTTTTGTGTTTAATACATTTTAGAATATATTATTTTATTTCTTCTGCTAATTTTTATTTTTTTATTTGTTCTTTTTAATGACAGTAGAGTATATTATGTATGCATGGAATATAATCTTCTGTTGAATTTTAAAAGCTGTATATTATTAAGTAATTTTCTTATTGGTTGGTCTGGGAATTGTAACATGCACCTTAACTTATCACAATGTATTTCATATTTTTACCAATTAAATTTTGATAAAATATATAAGCTTTGCCTCAATAAAGTTCTTTTCCTCTCCTGTGAGATTTATATTTTTAAGATATGTATTTTTGATAAATATAAATCCTATGAGATATATATTTACTATGTACATATAATATATTGTACTTCATACTTTGTATTATCTTATGACTTTTAAGGAAGTTAAGAATTGGAAAATGTGCTATATATATTTTTTATATTAACTCACATATTTCCCATTTCTATTGCTTTTTAAGTCTTATTTTGAATACAAATTATTTTCTAATGACATTTTCTCTTATTCGGAAGTGCTTTCTTTTTAATATTCCTTGGAAGGCAATTTTGATAGTAACAAACTCAGTCTTTGCTTTTTATAATGTCCGTATTTTGCCTCTATTTTTGAGGAATGGATTTCTGGATATAGCATTGTCTGCTGATTTCTCTTTCCCAGTACTTGAGCAGTCCCCAGTGTGCAAATGACAAATCAGCCATTAACTGTGTTGATTCTCCTTGTGTGTGATGAGTCTGGTTTCAATATTATTTGTCTTCTTTCTGCAATTTGACAACGATGTATCTATGTTCGGATCTCTTTGTATTTATCAAATTCCCCACTCTATTAAAAATAAGATAATTTCTATCCATCTGTCATCAAGGTTACTGATTCTTTTGTCATTTTGAATTTGTTAGTAAGCTCCTTAATGAGTATTTCATTTCATTTATAGTACTTTTCAATGCCATAAGTCTAATATGCTTATTTTTTTTAATAATTTCTGTGTCCTTACTGAGATTCATCATTTACTGAATCATTTTTTCTGTCTTTCCTTTAATTCTTTAAATATAATTCCTTTTAGATGTTTGTATGTACTTTTTAATAGCTGCTTTGAAGTCTTTATCTGCTATATTCTACCTTTGTGGCAGTTAGGAATAGTTTCTGCTCACTCTTTTTTTTCTCCTGACTATGAGTCACACTTTTCTGTTTCTTGAGGTCTCTGCTAAATCCAACCTAGTATTTACTGTGAACCAGACACTGCTGAAAAATTGGGTTGCAAAGATGAGTAAATACACTGTTGCTGCCTCCAAGATATTTGTCCAGGGAGGGGTAGAGAACGGAAATTAGAAGTGGATGAGTGAGTGGAACTAATGCTGATTGAACAGCTACTGTATGTCAGCACTTGCACTACAGTTCTTATACACAGTATTTCATTTAATGATAGAATGAAATACTATTTTCTTGATCTTCTTGTAAAATTTGTTTAAGTATCAGGACTATTCTACTATTTTAAAACAAATTTTATTGTTTTTTAAAAAATGCATGACACTATAAGGGGGGATGTGGAACACAATCTGATTCTTAATTAGTTCAAAATTTAAACAAAATTGAAGAAAAAACTGCATAAAAAGATGGTTAAAAATTCTTGAGAGTACAGAGAGGTATATATATTTTTTTAAAAAGTCATTTCAACCAAAGATTGTGAGGTACAATCTTTGTATTTTGAGTATTTATATTTTCCTTCCCCTAAGGAGAACAAATATCTTCACATACTTAGAGGTCTGGTTTAAATTGGCCTGCAGAAAGTTTCATTTTTTCTTCTAGTTTTCTATTGTGTATTTGAAGATCATATAGACTTTGCACGCTGTAACATGCTGCTGTAGTATGGATTGGTTTGAGTGTGTCACCTATGGTTTCATGTGTGGGAGGCTTGGGCCCCAATGAGGTGGTGTTAAGAGGTGGTTGGATCTTTAAGAGGCGGAGCCTAGGAGGAGGTTTTAAGATTATTCCCTTTCCCTCATTTTGTGTTCCTGTCCTAACAAGTACTCTCTCCCTCTCTCATATACTCCAGCCATTGTTGTGCCCTCTGTCACAATGTGGCACAGTAAAGGGGTCTTTTGCTAGAGACAGTGCTATGTTGTTTGTTGTTTGTATTGCTAGCCTCCACAAAAAAAGAAAGAAAGAAAGAAAGAAAGAAAGAAAGAAAGAAAGAAAGAAAGAAAGAAAAGCAATCTCCAATCTTCTCTCTCTTCTCCTACCCAAAAAGCAATCACCTTAACAGGTGCTTATAATTTTTTATGAAGAAATTTATATACATATTTTTGAATGTGTGTATATCTATGTGTATGCATGATCATATCTTAATTAAGTTATACATAATGGCTTAATCTATAATACTATGTTCTTTCTGTTTTTCACTTTTTACTTTCTTAGAGATTTTCTCACATTAGTACATTTAATAGTTGTGCTGTATTTCACTCTATGAATATGTAATTATTTGAGATGTTTCCAGTTTTTATATTTTGAAAACATTTTCAAGTATGTTTTTAGGATAAATTCTTAGGAGTGAAATTTCTGCATATATATATATATTTTGGTGGGGTGGATAGGAGTTTACAAGTTGTCCTTCAAGAAATTGCATTTTGTACTCTTCCACAATTTATGAACAAGCATTTTTTTCCAAACGTCACTAACCCTCAAAATTCCCAGATTTCATGGGTGGAAAATTATAATTTTTAAAAGCCCACATATCCTAGAAGATACTTAACTAAATGTATAGTTTATTTATTCTCTTTTATGGTTAATGTTGTCAAACTCTGTTTTTGGGAATGACTTTCAGAACAACTTGATATACTATCCATCCCAAATCACTTTGCTACTTTATATATATACTTTATTTTGGATCCCAAATGATGTTCTTCATCTTGAAAAGTGACATTGAGGATTTGCATGGAACTCTAGCTCCTCATTTCAGTAACAGCCATCAGCAACTCCCAATAATAATAACAGTAATAAGAGTAATAAACAGTTTATTCAATGAATTATAAATAATTTCTAGAAAATTTGATGTTTGTATTGATTTGTATCATACAATCAAAACAAAATGAATGGTCTCAATTGAAGTTTCAAGTCAAGTTGTCTACCCATCCAGTTTCCCCCAATTCTCTACCCTCAGCCTCTCCATAATTAAATTCAGATTATTCCAAACCATGCGTTTCATTCATAAGACTTTTGAAAAAGAGAGTATAAGATAATGCCACTTATTTATTATTTTATTCAACAGGTATGTATTGAGCACCCTCCATACCAGACACTGGGGAAGATCCTGTGGATACAGGTCATGATAAAAGGAAAGCTGGAACTTGCTTTCATGGAACTTGTTTTTATGGTTTAGATAGATTTTAGGTGTCCTCCAAAAACTTATGTGTGAGACAATGCAAGAAGATTTAGAGGTGAAATAATTGAGTCGTGAGAGCCTTGACATAATTAGTGCATTAATCCCCTGATAGGGATTAACTGAGTGGTTACTGTAGGCAGGTAGGGTGTGGCTGGAGGAGCTGGGTTGATGATGTGTGCCTTTGGGGTATATATTTTGTCCTTGTCGAGTGGAGTCTCTCTGCTTCCTTATCATCATGTCCTGAGCCACTTTCCTCCATCACACACCTCTGCCATGATGTTCTGCCTCATCTCAGGCCCCAAGGAATGGAGTCAGCCATCTATGGACTGAGAGCTCTGAAACTATGAGCTGCCAAATAAATCTTGCCTCCTCTAAAATTGTTCTTGTCTGGTCTTTGGTCATAGCAGTGAAAAAGCTGACTAAAACACTTAGAGTTTGACATGAGAATAGAAATTAATCAAGCCATTACACACACATATGTGTATAAGAAGTACATATATAAGTAAACACTTAAGCAAATACTAGGAATAAATGATGACCAGTGTTTATTGAATGCGTGCTATTTGTCAGGCACTTTGATAAGTGCTTTATAGATATTGTATCATGGCCTCAACAACTCTGTGAAGTAGGTATTAAAATTATCATTGTCTTCTAGATAAGAAACTAAGACTCATGGAAAAGAAGTGAATTCCCAGATCATATAACTAACAAGTCATGGAGATAGGATTTGCTTCTAGTCAATCCAACTAATTTCAGTGGCTGTGAGGTTAACCTCTGGCTATCAGCTGCCCTCTCTCTATGTATGAACGCACTTTAGAAAACTGACCTAGTCCAGAGAATTCAGGATTGCTTGAGTCAGACCATACTGTAACTTGACCTTAATCCCAATACTATGGGGAGCCATAGAATGAATGACTAAGTAGGGAACAACATAATTGGACTTGGGATTTGAAAGATCACTCTTGCTATAGCTTGGAGAATGGATCAAGAAGCAAGAGATGAATGGAAACCAGCAAAGAAGTTACTTCAGAAGCACAGGTGAGAAATGATGGCCCTTTGGGTGAGAGTTGTGATGGTGGAGATGGACAGACATTGATGAATTTGAGAAGCAGCAGGAACAAGGTCTGGTGGTGGTTTGGAAGTCGGAGGGAGGAGGAGAAGGATGACAAGAACGTTCCCTTTGCTTTGGCTTGTGGCATTGAGTACTGATGGTGACTTCCCCTGAGAGAGGAGGCAGTGACTGAGGAACAGGCTTGGCAAAGGAGAGGTAAAACTCTCAGAGAAAAGCTATGTTTGAGATCTTTTGAGATTTACAAGTGGAGATGTCACATAAACAGTTAGGTATCAATGCAAAGATGCTCTTAGATAATGTCCAGGCTGGAGATTTAAGTTGAAGCCACTTGCGTGTGTGGCTGATTTGGTGGAACTACATGAATAGGTGACTCAAGGAGGAAACACCAGGCAGGGAAGGAAGGAGCCAGCATTGTAGCTTGACATTAGTTTCATTTTGAATAAAAATTGTTTTTTCAATATGTTAATCAGTGTTATACTCTTATCTCATATGGAGAGAAAAATGTAAGAAATTATTTAAAAAAGAGTGTTTTTGTATCTTTTGGAAGCCATTCATGAAAACACTGAAGACCTAATTCATTACATTATTCAATAATGTATATATAAGGTTTTCTTGAAAATATTCTTCCACAAATCAGTACTAGCAAAATGTCCCCTCTCTCTTAAAATATGGTTAAGTTTCCTTTAATGCACAAAGAAATAATGAAACTTAAGTATATTAACCTAATATACATTAAACATATATCTAACAATTAACCTAAACATAACCAGAAATTTAGAGCTATGCTTAATACAGAAGGATTATAAATAATTAAATTTATTTCCTGCTTTGTCTGTACAGGTTTTTTTTCTGAGTTTATCAATATAGGTGTCTCTGACTTAATTTTAAATATAATTTAAAATTAGTAAGTATTAAAAATACTTAATTTGTAAAATGATTCATATTCTTTTTAGAATAAAAGTCATTAAGAGCTAATATGTGAAAGAAAGTGAAGTGAATAAATAAATTTTAAAAATAAGTCTGTACACTCTATTCTCAATAATTTGGATGGGATGTCAAACACAAATAGATCTGAATGTGCCTCAGCCACATGTTAGCATTGTTAACTTAATCTATACAGTGGATATGAATACCTACCAAATCGAGTGGCTTTGAAAAGTAAATGTGATAATACAGAGTACCCTGTACAATCAGCACATAGTAGGGGCTTAGCGGCTGTTGTTTTCTTGTGGCATCCCTCTCCAAACAGAAAGTTATGTTTCCATGGTGGAATGTGCTGACAGATCACATTAGATTTCTGTTCGTGTCTTTTCTTGGACTTTCCTTGGCTACACTGGTGCTTGCTGTCTTATTCGAATTTTCATTCTTGATGCCTTACATTTATTAGCATGTGGTTTATGCCTAATTCATGGTGTGGAAAGAATAAATTGGAAGAGTGAGTAAGTGGTAAACAGACCAGAAGTGCATCCAGTCCTCTCCGTCCCTCACCCTCAACCTTCTTTTTAATAACAGTCCAGTTGCTCCCAGTCCTTTGAGGCCCCTCAAATGCCACCTCCACAGGGAAGCTTGTGATAATTATAATGTGCACAGAGTGCTCACCAGCCTTCTACCCAAGTGGTTTTTGCACTATTTTTAGCAATGCAGTTTCCTAATTGAAAAATCATGCCGGGCAAGATGGCTCACACCTATAATCCCAGTGGTTCAGGAGGCTGAGACAGGAGGATGGGGAGTTCAAATCCAGCCTCAGGAATAGCAAGGCACTAAGCAACTCAGTGAGACCCTGTTTCTAAATAAAAAATACAAAAATAGGGCTGTGGATGTGGCTCAGTGGTTGAGTGCTCCCGAGTTCAATTCCTGGTACCCAAAAGAAAAAGGAAAAAAAAAAATCACATGTGATCCTAGTTTATAAGACAGAGCAAGGGACTTCCCTGTCTACCTGTCCTAATCACTCTGTGAAGGCCCTTTACCTTGTTACAGGTCTCCTCCATCTTGCTACAGGTCTTCTCTGAGGTACTCTTTAATTTGACCCAAAATTACATTCCACACATGAGCATGCTGTTTTCGCCAGTGGTCCCGTGAGTTCATAACGTACTTTCTGGTCTGCCCCACAGAACTGTAAGATCCCTAGAAGCAGAAAGAGATCATACCCTTGCTTTCTATCTCTTGTGAGACCTACACAGGTGCAGAATGTAAAATAAGTCTTTAAGAACTGTTCATTATTTCTTCCTGTGGCTACTTCTCCTTCATTCTCCAGTTAATACCAAGTAAGGTAGATGGAAATCTTTCTGACTGGTGCAGTAGGCCTAGCAGAAAATCTTAATCATGAGCATTTATTAAGTTCCTATTTCTGGGCGAAGCACTGTGTACACATTGCATCATTTAGTTTTCTTCACTGTGGGTAGATACTAATATTTTAGTCTCACTGATGAACAACAGAGGCATTGAGAACTGAAGTGACTTGCCCCAGGTCCCTTTGAATTACTTCTTAAATTGGTCATGTTTGATTCCAAAACTCTGGTCCTGTCCACTACAGCAAGGGAGCTCTGTGTTCTAACTATGCTTTCTCTTCCCTTGGAAGGAGCCTTATACCCAGATGGAACATCCGGAAGGAACAAGGATGATGACATGGTTCCTCCTGGCAAAAACTATACCTATGTCTGGCCAGTGAGAGAAGAATATGCACCTACTTCTGCAGATGCTAACTGCCTGACCTGGGTGTACCATTCACACATTGATGCCCCTAAGGACATTTGCTCTGGGCTGATTGGCCCCCTACTGGTGTGTAAGGAAGGTGAGGATCCCCCAACCCCAGGAGCCTGTGCCTACCTGGTGTGTTCAAAGTGTGAACAAGATTCAGGCCTTGGTTCACTTTCTTTTCTTGTTTTACACAGAATGTGCTTCTTCTTCTGAACTTCCTTTAAGGCTTAGACAATTATTCTAACTCAGAAAATCAATCTGACACTGTAGCAAAGGGCAATACTTCAGATTCTAAGACTCATCACATTCTTGAGCATTCTGAAGCAGATGGTTTTGTTTAAAAAAAAAAAAAAGATAGAGAGAAATGAGCTGTGTCTGCTGGCACATGCCTGGAGTCCTAGCTACTTAGGAGGCTGAGACAGGAGGATTGCAAGTTGGAGCTAGCCTGGGTGGTTCAGTGAGACCCTGTCTCAAAAAAGAAAAGAAAAGAAAATTAAAAGGGCTTGGGATGTAGCCCAATGATAGAGCATCTCTGGGTTTAGTCCCCAGTACCAAAAAATAAAGTCTACCTTCTTGAGACATAGCCAGGTTTCTAAGACCATGACTATGAAGAGTTCTGTTGTATGATTTTTTTCTCTTCTATGTTCTGTCATTTCCACCAAAGTCTTAGGTCAATTTATATTGTGGTCTATCCTTGGGTATTTAGGTCTTTGGCAAGCTTCAGACCTACCTGATACCACTGTCAGGAAGGAAAGCTCACTTTGATTTCATTCACCTTGAACTCTTTATTCTCTTGAATGTACCTAACAGGTATTCTGAACAGGTACTCAGGGACGAGGACTGATGTGGATCGAGAGTTTGTTATAATGTTTACACTCGTGGATGAGAACCAAAGCTGGTACCTTGATGAAAATATCCAGCATTTCTGCACTAAACCCAGTTCAGTGGACAAAGATGATGCTGTTTTCCAGAGAAGCAACAAAATGCACGGTGAGTATCTTGTGTCCTCAAACACATGCCAGGGACCCTTGTGTTGCAAGGTACTACACAGGAGGCAAGATGCATGGGAATGCCAAACCTGACTTGGCAAGATGTATAACTCAGTGATGGCAGTGATATGAGACATGATATACATTGGAGCCTGCACAATTTGAGGGAAGACAGGCAATAGATATGAGCTAATTTGTGTATGAAGAATGGACAAGGCTGTGGGAGAGATAAGGGAGAATCTATGTTAAACTCAGGAAAGAATCAGTGCCTGAGGTGAGCCCAGAGGATTGACAGAAAGGAGAATAAAATCTTTACCGCATAATAATCCAACCTCTTGCCTTGTCCATCAAGCATTTTATGAGTGGCTGCTAAATTTTAAGATCTTTCCTGTACATGGGGTTTAAGTACACACTTGCGAATTTGTTATATGTCCCAGGCATTCTTTGAAAGTACAAGATTTATCGAGCATTCGTTGTCTACCAGACTTTGTATTTGTTCAAAATAGTGAATTTCTGTAGTTATGCTGTCAGGTGAAACAGAAAAATTTCCCATGTCTCTTTTGCAGAGCAGTGGGTTAATGAATTATCTTAAGATGTTGGGAATCCAGTGATATTTTCCAGTCTTTTCCTAGAGAGTGCTAGTGAGCATAAGGGAAATCTTCAACATAAACATTTCGCTTCATTTGTTGCTAATGATCCCCATCTTCTGCTTGCCTGTCTCTCAGAATCATCTTAACAGAGGCAGCCTCAATAAAAGAAAGGGAAGGAACTGAAGATCATCGGATTCCCCCACAACAGAACATCAATGACTTGTATAAAGTCAAAATGATAATTAGTGACAGATTGTTGCCTAGGAGAACCTGAGAGAATTCTCATAGTAAATAAAGTTTAATTTGGCTATGCTTGAGTCTAAAGCTGGTTGAGACATGATCGTGGGTACTCTATTTCCATTGTACAACATACCCTTTGTGGTGTTTGGAAACCATTTTTGGATAAATGAAAGTGAGGGAGAGGAGAAAGGGGAGGGAAACAGAGAAACACTGAAGATTGAAGTTAACAAAGACCTAAATTCAAATCATTGCATGATCAGCTTTATTCTTGTTCTTTACAAAATGGGAGTGAAGGTCTCAAATGTTGCTGGAAACTACTAGGGTAACATGATGGCTTCAGACTTGGTTACTCACATAATTCTTCCATAGTGTTTATTTTTTGAAGTGAGAATGCACCCCCCTCCCCAAAAAAGAATGAATTATATAACCAGATATAGACCATATTTTAAATAAAAACCAGCCTGTGTGCAAAGAGGTGTTGGAAAACAATCAATCCTTCTTCAAGACTGGCCAAGAAGATTTGACCAAGTGTATTTAAGAAACAAAACGAAACACAAAACCTAATCCATGTAAGATGTTCAATTAATACAAGATTTATCAGTCAATTTATTTAAATGTACTAAAATGACTTAGAATTAAGTGTGCAGCCTAAGTCATTATTATCTTAGTAACAATAGCTTTTTATCTCAGTTTGAATTTAAAAAAAGAAGGGATGCAGTGACTTTTCCTAAGATCTGAATTAAGTTCTTTACTGCACTGGTCAAGTCCTGGCTAGCATTTAGATGTTTTAAAAGCATTCAGTGCTGGCCTAACGGCATAAGCTCAACTGATAAGATTCTGCCCCACTATCATCTAATAAAAGCTGCCTTTTCCTCTCTGCTTTTTAAAGTAATAAAATATAAACATCTCATTCGTGTCCTCTAACCATTTCCTTTCCTGTTTATCTTAGCATGCTTTTGTCATTTAATTAAATTACCATCATAGGAAAGTGGGGGAGCTAAAATGCCAAAACTCGATTCTTGTGTTCTGAAAAAAGAAAATTTAAAGTCAGATACTAAAAGCCATGAAAAGGAATGCAAAGTAAAAGCAAAGTGAGGCTTAAGCAGAGAGCAATCTCAAGGGAGAATCTCTCAGCAGAGACAAAGGAGACAATGCTGTCTCCAAATCTATTACTGTTTGATGTTTACCAGAAGAACTGGGGACAACTTTCTGTACTCTTTGCCAATCAGGTGTTTAACTCCTCCTTCGTGTTGGACAGTGGAGTTTTTGACATTAGTTGGTCCTCTCTGGAACCCTCATGGTAGCCATCCTATTTAGGGGGGCTGTTGTCTACAAGTCAATCCCATGTTAATGTGGGCACTGGGCTCAAAAGCTGATCAGAAGTTACTTTAGTGCACCTGCATTACTAAAAGACTCTTCCTTCCCAGATAGATGGAGACACCCATTGCCACAATTCCTAGCTTCACACCAATCTCAATGGACCCCGTCAAGAGTTAATCCCATTAATTCTTTTCTTTTGATGTATTTTTCCTATTAGCTCCTTGATTCTGTTTTCTATAAAATAAACAAGCACCCTTTGCTTTCTCAGCCGCTTTGAAAGTAGCTCAGAGAAGATCCTAAAGTGATTTAAAGCACACTTGTGACCTTGCTGTGCATTTCACTGTTCATTGCTAGCTATACCTAACAACACTATGTGCCAGCATTTCCTGCTTGGTTGCATAAGCCGTAAGATGAGCAAGACAGGTTTCTTGTTCCAAGGAACATAGAGTCCAGTGTGGATGTCAGAGTAATGGAGAACCAGGCTAGATGGTGACTGGGCCATCCAGGAAGTGTGAGCAGTGCTGGCTTTATGCTTGACCACATGACTCCTCAAACAGAAGCTCCAAGGCTATTTTTAATGTATGCTGATTTTCATCTTATGAGGTACTTTTCTCTCAAAAAAAAAGACCAATACAAAGATTTTCATTCCTTTCTAAGGCATTTTTTTTTAAGATCCAGAATTTCTGCATGAAAACATTAGAAATGATCTGCACTGATTTCCCAGCTGTGCTAGAGTACATATTACCAACATCTCTGGTCCTGCTTGCCTCTGCAGGGGAGTCTCTTCCACTAGTGTGTTTCTGTTTTCAGCCCTCAATGGATACCTCTTTGGAAACTTCCCCGAGCCAGAAATGTGTGTTGGTGAATCCGTGTCCTGGCACCTATTTGGAATGGGGAATGAAATAGATATCCATTCTATCTACTTTTATGGAAACACCTTCATCAGCAGAGGGCATCGGACTGATACTGTCAACCTGTTCCCAGCCACCTTCCTTACGACAGAAATGATAGTCAAGAACCCTGGGAAATGGATGATAACCTGCCAAGTCAGCGATCACCTACAAGGTAACAGGGATGGAGACCTGTGAGAAGATGCTTAGAATGGTGCAGTGGAACCGCACAGCCACTGGTGCCTGTCTAGGGCTTGCTGTTATGTAGGTTCCTATAGGTATTGTATCTACTTAAACATCAAACATAGGAAAATACAGTGTGTGTTGAGTTGGCATTTATGTCAACAGATATTTATTAATCACCTCCCTAAAAACAGGATGAAGGTGATGATAGAAAAAATGGTCAGACCTTCAAGGAACCTGCTAGTAGTTAGACATGGTTGGATATTTATTAAAGGAGCAAAATGTGAAGCAGAATGAGAGAACACTCTTTGGGTGCTATAGTCACTATTTTGGAGCAATTGCAGGACTTCTGAAGAGACAAGCCTTGAAATGTGGGTAGGAACTGAGTAGATGAGCAAGAAAAGAAAACTTTTCCAGTATAAGAAACATGAACTGAGAAAAGCACATGTTCTCTTTCAGCGACAGTGAATAGAATAATGATTTTTTTTTTCAGCCCTGGAAAGTCCTTTCTAGATAATCAGGACTAATTCCCCATCCAATTCTTGAATTTCCTTTAGAACAGTTCTTTTAAGTAATTATATCAGTTCATCTCATCTCCAGGCAACTTTATAAGCACATTCTTCCTAAACAGAGACATTGACACACAATGTTCTCCATGGCCCACCATAGGTGGATGAAAAACATTTGTTGATTAAATGCCTGTTGAAAGACTTGGTCCTGGTTCATTGGGACAACATAGAAGAGGTCCTTAGTTATCTGGACCATGAGGTCCACACTAGATAGAGAACCATAGTGAGAAGGCTTGGGAGGCAGATTGGGCCCTGGTGGGAAGGGCACTGAATGGTCAGGTGAAGGAGGTGGCACTGTGTCTGGAAAGGCAATTGTGATCCTCCTGGATTCAGGCACACTAGGCAACATACTGTGATCATTGCAGCAGTTTGGGAAGGTTAATATGATGTATGTGTGCAGAAAGGATTCTATGTGCAAATTTAGGCCACTAAAAGCTAATTAAGAAGCACCAACAGCATTAGAATTTTGACACAAAGGGTCTGGCCTAAGATAGTAAAAATAGGAAGAGAAAAACGTGTTAGCTCAGAAATAACGTCTGATTAAATTTAGATACTACTGAGTACACACAGTCACTTAGGTACAGAAATCCAACTGTTCAAGGCTGCTTTGATAGCACATTCTTTTTCCTGTTAACTGAATGCAACTAATCTTAGCATTAGTCAGCTGGGTTATTCCAGTGAAATTCAACTCAAGAGGTGATCAGTAGGTGTGTACCAGACACTGGTCTGGGAAGACAAGGATGAATAGGACAAGGTTTCTATCCTGAAAGGATTTCATGCTGCTAAATCTTGGAAGGAACTCTCTGACCTAGGAATTCCAAATCTAGATATAACATCAAGAAAATAGGGAATGTTTGAGACTAGTGAGATTGCTAAATTTGACCAGTAGTTGTGGACATAAGCTGGTATTTGTGATATAGAATATTTCCTAAAATGTCCATTCCTTCAGAAAATAATTGTAAAAAATTAGAAAATAAACCAGGTGCAGTGTTGCATACCTGTAATCCCAGAGGCTTTGGAGGCTGAGGCAGGAGGATCACAAGTTCAAAGCCAGCCTCAGCAAAAGTGAAGCATTAAGCAACTCAGTGAGACCCTGTCTCTAAATAAAATACAAAATAGGGCTGGGGATGTGGCTCAGTGGCTGACTGCCCCTGGGTTCAATACCTAGTACTTTCCCCCCCAAAATTAGAAAATAAATACCACTCAATTTTAAAAATCAGTAATCATACCCAGCAATATTGATAAATTTGTCCCCTCACTATTTTCTGTACCCTTATATATAAATACACAGATCATTTAGAAAATAAAATTAGTCTGCTAATTATCTGTTAGTACTGCTTTATAACTTAATTTTCCCACTTACTAATGTATCATAACAATATTTCCATGTCAGTTAATACAGAGCTACTTCATAATTGCTATAACTTCCAGTGTCCATAATGAGGTGATTGCAATGTACTTAACCATCACTTTATTGCTCAACACTTGTACTTTTCTTCATCGTTTTTGCTATTATAAACAATTTGCATGTATGTTTGCAATTTTGTCTAAATATTTCTTTAGGAAAACATCCAGATTTGGAATTCCTGCCTCAGAATTTGTTTTTTTTCAAAAAAGCTATACTTCTGAATTCCCTTTTAAAAATTGTTAATGTTCCACCCAGAGTGTTAGCAGATCTCGCCTCTACTCATTTGAATTATTAGAATTATTAGTCTTTTTAATCTTTACCATGAACAATGGTGATGTTTGATTGCTATTAAGGTTAAATTATTTTTTAATTAGTTTATTGCTGATATTATTTCTTTAATGAATAATCCATTTAAGCCCTTTGCTTACTTTCTATTAGAGATTTACTTTTTTCTTCTTTATTTTAAAAATGTTTTATATATAATCTTTTATCATATACATTACAGATATTTTCCTCCTTATCATTTACCCTTTGTTTTAAATTTTGTTTATAGTCCAATTTTCTCTATAAAACTTTTAATGTTCCTGAAGTCAAATCTATCAGTCTCTTACTGTATGATTTCATCTGTACCTTAGCTGTGGTTTCCCTCTGTTCTGCAGCTGGTATGCTGGGACAGTACAACGTTGGTAACTGCAAAAGTGGTGTTTCTCACCCCAAGATGAAGGGTCAGCAGAGGCGCTACTTTATAGCAGCAGAAAAAGTTCTTTGGGATTATGGTCCTCTAGGATATGACAAATTCAGTGGTCTCCAGCTAAATGACTCTGAAAGGTAAGCACTCTTTACTGGTGTTTCTAAGCTCCTCTCCCTAGAGGCATGTGCTAGGTTCTCCCTGTGATCTCATTTGTATTCCAAGTGCTGCTCTGATGACAAACAGCAGAGATGGCATAATGTCACTGCTGAGAGTGGGTGGAAGATTTGGTGCTTTATGAAAGGCTGGCTAACTTAGAGCATGAGATTCTTTCATCAAACATTTCTTGAGTAGCTCCCATGCACAAATTACAGTGCTACATACCACAAAACCGACAGAATGAATAAAGCCTTTCCACAGATGAAGCAGGCCAGTCCCGAAGAGGGAATAATACAGGACTTTTTTCAATGGAGAAGAGCTCCTCTCTTCCTGCTTTCTTTTTCCTTTTTTTTAAGGTGAGCTCTTTACTTTAGGGTGACCTACCATAAGTTATGCCCCCTCCGTAGGCTATAAATGCCCTTTTCCTCCCTGTGCAGTAAAATGCCATTTTTCCTGAAAGCCTGACTCTAATGTTGCCTCTTAAGTGAAGCCTCCCCTGACTTCTAAGTCATAATTAATTGTTCTCTAGGCGCTCATAGCAATACTATTTTTCAAATTGGATCTGGAAATTCATTAAGTTGATGTGGACTCTGTGACTTACAGAATCATGTGCAATGATGTCTGTGAAAGCACTAAAAATGTGCGATGTGATATTAAGAATGATTGCTATTACCCTATGATATATTTTCCCATTTAAGGGAATATTTAAGAAATTTGCTTTGTGATCAATGAGAAAACACCCTGTGTTTTTAAACTGCATATTTCATTCATTCATACATATGTACATACATTCTTCTGTCAAACTGAAGCACTTGAACCTTCCCTAAAGAATTTATGGGAACCATATTGACTAAATATAATCTAATCTCTCATATTTTAAAAAGTATGCCAGGATTCTGGAAGGGTGCTAAAACACAATTTTAATGCTAATTTTCATTATTCTGTTTGGAAAAATACTGGCAAATAGAGAATGTTAATATTAAAGAGTTTTTCATATATGGTTCCCATGTATATTTAACATGATAGTTGAAAGCTCAATGTACTAAATGGTGTGCAGGATGCAAAGATGTCTAAGACAGTGTTCTCACTTTATGTGGAGGAAGTAGCTGTGTACACAGGGCAAGAAAAGTAACTTTGCAAATTACAAATAAGAGTAAGTGAGTTCTCTGGGTGTTCAGAAAGAGAACATTTCACAGAGGAAGTGGGATTTAAACGGAATCTTCAAGAGTGACAGAATTAAGTGAATAGTGAAGAGGGGAATTTTAGCTGCAAAGGTAAGGGCAAAGCACCCACTGTACAGGAGAGAGTAAATACATCGGAATAACAAGTGGATAGGGGAATGAGCATTTGCCTAGTGCATTAGGGAGAAAATTGGAATAAGCTGAATGTAAATTGCAGAGGTCCTTTAATACTTTTGAACATTATTTGGTTGGCAACTGACAGTAGTTGAAGATTTGGGGGCAGGTATATGACATTGAAAATTATCATTTTGGAAATTAATGTTGCAGGAGTGTGCACCCTGAGAAAAAAAAAAAAATGAATGAGCCAGTGTAAGATAGAGGATGCAGAGTGTGCAGTTAGGAGGTTCACATCACGTTCCAACCCCAAGATGATGAGGGCATGAACTGGGAAAAAAAGGCAAAAAGAAGGTGCAAAAAAAGTGTTGAAAAGAGAGGCTATAACATTTTTACAAAATAAGAATGCATGAGATAAGGGGATGAGGCATAAAAAAGAGAAAATAAAAGCAATTTATATGACTGTAAGAATGATACTACCATTGATGGAAATAAAATAGCAGAGATGTAGTATTAGAGGTTATGTTATTATATTTCACAACTTCAAAATGTCTTATTTTATGTGTATAGTTTCTAAAATAATCCTCCATTAATTAAGTAATTGGATTAATTAGACATCCCATTCCTTAATCACGCCAGATATCAAAGAGCTTACAATATGCAGAGACTATTCATATTGACATCAGCAAGAGGTGGAGGAATGCTTACTCTGCAGAGATCCCAGTTAGCTCTTAATTACTTTGTAGGAAATCATTTCGGGACTCCAATATTGGTAAGGAGTTTACCTGTGACTTCGTTTATTGCTGGACCTCTGGGGAAGAAAGGGTAATGACTAAGAGAAAAATGAGCATGAGCACCATGCAGGCTGGTCAGCTCTTCCTAGGAATTTTGTTGTAACTTGTGCCATTTTTTTTTTTCTGGGGAGACAGGTGGGTGAGTGGGATGGATAACAACGTGAAGCTCCATAATTAAGGACTTTGGTGGATGTGTTGAGAACCTCAGCTATTTTCGTATGTCTTTCCACAGTAATTCTGCAACCTACTTCACACAAGGGGAAAACAGAATAGGAGGAAAATATTGGAAGGCTCAATATATAGAATATGCTGATGCAACTTTTACTCAGAGAAAGAGACCTTCTGGGACAGAAGCCCATCTTGGAATTCTTGGTACAGTAAAACCATCCTTTTGACTGGTTTTGAAGTGGGAGATGTTCCACTGGGAGTATACACCCACACAGAATGACCCTCCTGCTCCTATTCACTTCTTTCTATCCCTTCTCCTCCTCTTCTCTTTCTTCCTCTTGATATTTCCCAGGTCCAGTCATCAAAGCAGAGGTGGGTGATACCCTGCTCGTGACCTTTGCTAACAAAGCTGACAAAGTCTACAGCATTTTGCCCCATGGGGTGCTCTACGACAAAGCATCTGATGCAGGCCCAAATGTAGATGGTAAGTCTCAGCCTGGACTTAGGAAATAAACAGAATGAGTGAGCAAAGGATCAGGAGCTAGGCAGACCTGGTCCAGATCCTTCTCCCTTCCCTTACCAATCCTGAGAGTGTGGACAATTATTGAAACTTTCTGAACTGTATTCTTCTCATCTATCAAATGCAGATAATAACACCTCACCTCACAGGGATTTGGAAAGGAATGAAGGGAACAGAGCACAGGTATAGCCCACCTTAGGTTCTTAGGAAAAGTTACATTCTTTCCTTTCCTGTCAATAATGCAGTAATCCAAAGTGAGCTATTTTCACAATCACTTTCCCTTCTCTATGATGGAGAGTGTTCCTGCTACCTGTTGCATGGGATTCTGCTGGCAAAAGCTGAGGGGAAAGTCTGATTTCCATTGTTTTGTTAACATCAAAATCTTAGAGCTTTGCTCTACCAGCAAACCTTTATTTCAAATCAGCATGGTATGTTGACCATCCCACATGGCCTCCCTCCATTAGAAGGAAGGCAACACAGGTCCTCTGCACGTACAAGGGGCAGCTTTTTTCCTTTGTCTTCAGGAACTGTTCTTGCATTCATGGTGCTACTTCTGGGAATCTCCTGGTTTCTCCATAGCTGTCCCCATCACTGCACCAGACATCACGGCTGCCTGGGATATTTCCTCATGCCTGAGTGTGAGGCCAGGCCCAGTGGAGAGCAGACTTTGTGGTGATGGAGAAGGGATGGAGAAGGAAGGAATGAAGGGAGAAGTCCCTCTTCCAGGCCCATCCTCACCCTCTCCTGCCTCAGCAGTATCTCCTGCGCCTGTACTCTCTTCTTTGGTCAAAATGTTCAGAATGACTTTTTGTGTATGGATACAGATGGAACAGCAGGGACAATAAAAATGGTTTTATTTTCCATTTTTTAACTCAGCAAATGTGTTGGACACGTATTTGAACAGCACAGGCCAAGATGAAAAATGAGTCTGTGGCCTTGTCTAGCAGAAGAGATTTGCTGTGTTCTTTGGCAATAGGATGTGAGAGTCAAATGCACAGGCTTTGGAATCAGACAGACCTTAGTATGAATCCTGGAATTGCCATTTATTAACTTAGACTTGGACAGTCACATACTTTCTCTATCTTGTAGTTATCTGGGTTATTTCCTAGTTCAATCTCCCAGGTTTCAAACTCTTTGAATGTAGTTCTCTTTCTTAACTTTCTTTGGGTATCTTCTATCATACCAAGTATATTTTACATAGAAGACACTCAAGATATTTTATGGATTTGCATTTAATTGTTGAATAGCCTATTATCACTCTTTCAATATTTGCTAAACTGGTATTTGAGTACAAAATAGAATAAAGTCTACAAAGATAATTCTTGGATTTAAGTTTCTGTCTTATAAAACAGCAGAGGATGACAGTGGTCTCTCCTGGTAGAGAAAACAACTGACCTACAAAATATGTCATCACCAATGAGAGATGCTCAAGGATGAAGACCCAGTCTGACACGTTTAATATTCTTGGCTGTTGCTTTGAGTAACTATTTGATTTGTATCCTCAGGATTTCTGAAACCAGGGGCACATGTTAAGCCAGGTGAAACCTTCACATACAGGTGGACGGTGCCTGAAAGCGTAAGCCCAACAGTTGATGACCCCCCCTGCCTGACCTATGTATACTTCTCAGCAGTTGACGCAATCAAGGACACCAGTTCTGGCCTTGTAGGGCCTTTGCTAGTCTGTAAAAAGGGTGTTCTCAATGTTGATGGGACACAGGTAGGCCATCAAATGTCCCCAGGCTTTCAGAGTTGTATAAGGGAAGGATCAGTGATATGGCCAGAGATTAGATAAGTGATACAGGGTCAGTTGCAAAAACAATTTATTTTGAAATTCATGTCTACATAATGAGGGTTATTTTATTTTTTTGTAAATTTAATTTTTAAATATCCAAAGTTACCAGTGCCCACCCAGAAAGTTAATAGTTGTTGTAGTTGGAATTCTGTGGAACTCACACTCTCTGTCTTGCTTCAATTCTGGAATCTTCAGAGATCTACATGTAATGCAGCTGAGATCCTTCTTGGTGGACAAGGTTTCCCACACTGGCCATCTCCTGTGATCTTTTGAGCATTCAGTGTGCAAGCAACATTGAAAACACTGTAATTACCTGCTGGAAACTAGAAGTTACTGTCTGTGGCTGAAGGAACAAAAAAAAATTGTAGATAACTTGTTGTGAGTCTCAACTTAGAGGCTTGGATGGTCTCACTGAGTAGTGGGGGAAACCATAACACTTCAAGTTACATCTACATGCTATTAAACACATTATGAAAAGAGGAAATTCTAGTCATTTCACCATTTACTTCACCAATTACATCACCATTCACAAATTGCAAGGCATTTTATTTAAATAGTATGTTTTATAATATTGGGCATTGTGTGGAATTCCTTCTGGGATCAAAGGAATTTCTAGGTTTAGGGAACACAAAGTATCTTGCTCTATCTAAGATTTTTATTTCCCTGAATGAAGGAATGATCCTGGAAATGTCTATTGCATATATAATAAACAGAGTCTTTGTATTGTACCTCAACAAGAATATGAGGTAAAGCAGAATGATTATTCACATTATAAAGCTGAACAACCTGAGGCTCAGAGACATTGAGTAATAGTCCAGGAAATACACCTAGAAAGTAGTGAAAGTTGGCAGAATTCAGGACTTTGAGCATATAGTTGTCCTTTTCCCAGGACATCAACTTGCTTCCTACCAGTTAAATACTTGAGTCAATGAGATTAAGTGCCAGAAAATATTTGTAAGATAATTCTGATTTTTTTTCCCTGTTGTATACATTCAATGGTAACTTCAAGGTTTGCTAGAAGTATCTTACAGTTTGTGGAAGTTGTTGCCCAAGTCAAATACTACTTCTGATGAGACCACTTACACAAGATTCATGGGAAAAAAGTAATCTGAAGCACTTTATACCTAGAATTTGGTTGAGAGAGAAATCCATTTGGCCAGATAGAAAGTTATGTTTCAATGCAAGAAATACTTAAGAAACATAGCCAGATGTGGTAAAACAGCTTAAAACATAACTTCAGCAACTTGGGAGGCTGGAGCAGCAGGACCACAAGTTTTAGGCCAACCTCAGCAATATGAAAAGGCCCTAAGCAACCTAGCAAGACCCTGTCTCAAAATAAAAAGTAAAGAGGACTGGGGATGTAGCTCTGAGTTCAATCCCCAGAACCAAAACAAAACAAACGAAAAAGACCTACTATGTGTCAGTTTCTCTAGGCAAGTGGAAAGATGAACATGGAAAGAGATGTTTGCATCTCCGTGCATCTCTATTCTAAGGATGTCATAGCATAAGGCCAGGTGCTATAAGACCATATTTTAATAATCATAAAAATAATCCTGACAAATGGAGGCACAGTGAAGAAAGGTTTCTGAGCAGGGACATAGTTTCTTGCAAGAAGTCACATGGAGAGGGGAGAGGATAAAATGAGACAGATGATTTTCTGGGTGTCAAGTGAACTTGTTAGAGTCATGCCCAGGATCCTGTCTTACAAATTGATCTGGTGGATCTATGGTTAATGTTAATTAGCCCTACCCTACTTTGTGTGAACTTCAAAAGGGAATCAGTGCTCTGAATTCCTGCAAGCTGTACTTTTTAAGTATACATTTCTTTCTTTTCTATAGAAAGGAATAGACAAGGAATTTTACCTGCTGCTCACAGTGTTTGATGAGAATCTGAGCAGGTATCTTGATGAAAACATTCAGAAGTTTACCTGGCGTCCCTTCAGTGTTGACAAGGAAGACAAAGAGTTTGTGAAATCCAACCGAATGCATGGTATGATGAATGGTTTTCCCTCCTGTAAATGAAAGGTTTAGTTGCATTTGAAGTGAGTGTATTTGGAATGTTTTAACTATCTGAATTTTGGTCTCTTGAGTATTGCTCTTGGTCATGAAGTTAATTATTCTATGCTTTGCAAGTTATCTTTTGGAGATAATGATCCTTAATTATAACTTTTAAAACACTTTATCAGTCTTAGATCAAGAAATACAGAATTTGAATTAGCAAAGATCACAATACATCAGAAATGAAGAAAATCGCTGACAAAATTCCTTTGTGTTCACAATAACATCCAGTCTGATAACCCAAGATATAATAGGAGGTAATCTTACACAGCAACGTATCCTAATCAAATAATATAAATGACTGCTGAAAGGGCTCATTTGTAAAAGACTAGCAGTTCCTATCCAAGATCTTCATTTGGGAGGAATGACCTAATTCTCTCTCCCTGTCTCTCTTTATGCCAAGTGTTATAATAGCAAACTACCTGGTAATTGGTTAGGACCAACAAGATTCTCATTAGTCTTGAGCATATTACCTAAGGTGGCAGAGTAATAAGCTAGGGTCCAAACTCAGTGCCTCCAAGAGTGTGCAGCTGACCAAGTGCTAAAGTAAGTGCTGTAAGAGATGTAAGAGATGCTGAATTGTTCATTTTAAGACCAAGCATAATATCTAGGCTATAACATGGCCTTTGAAAATATTATGGAAGAATTTAAAAATAGCCCTGAGCCTCCCTCCCAGCTGAGGAATCCCCAAAAGTCAGGTTAACAAGTGACCCACAGCAACCAGGTCCTAGACTCCCAGGGTCCCTGATGTTCAGTTCCAATAGAGTCCCCTCTTGGACCAATGAAAAGCATGGACCAATACATTTTCAAGACCATCTCTGAAAACTTTTGCTACAATTAAATATGAATTCCTTTCTGAACTTCTTAGTAATATAAAAAAAAAGGAAACTAAACTGAAAATAAGGAAACATAGTAATTCCTAATGGAGAATTCAAATTATAAAATGAATTTATCATCAGAAGGTGATTATATAGAAAATATAAAACAACTGAATGGACCATGTTGAATTCAGCTCCAATCTGGTTTGATAATACAAAACTCATTTTCATATTTTGGAAATGCAGGACATGTTATTCTTAAAGCAAAGTCCAAGAAAATAATATATCTCAATATGATCAACTATAAACCAATGTCTAGTTCCAATCTTGCTTGACTGCAGTGGGAGGAATAAAGCAACAAAATCAACATGTCCCTCATATGGAACAATGCTTTGAGTTGCATCTATTATGTAGGCTGTATTCAAAATGTGTTTGCTGAACAAGTGAATGTCCTAGAAAGAAAAGCTTTAAACAAGAGTGCTAAGTCAAGAGAAGAGTCTCTACCAAACCAGTCAAGTACTAAACTTTATTAGCACCATGGCTTACACAAATATTCTTTAATATTTGAAAGACAAGATTTAGATTATTTATTTGCAAAAGCAGTATCAAGTGTATTCCCTCCCCCCCGCCCGAGAATATGTGATCTCAGGAGCCCCAGAGCTTCTTGAAATTTCTACTAATAATCCAAGATTTAAAGTATGGTTACCAAGCACCACTGGTTCTGCAGACACAGGAACCAAAAGTAATTTTATTTATTTGACAGCAAGATTATACCAGGAAGCCATTCGTGGCCTTGTTGTTCTTTCTAACCCCAGGCATTTAGTAGGAAGTAGGAAGGAAGAGGACAGAATATTCATCTCTCTAGGGGACATCAAGTATGAGACATAAGTATGTGCACTCACCCATCAGACACTGCTATTAGATCATGACATTTATCCTCACAGAGTAAGAATGTCATTTCTAAATTCTTCTCAAGACACTGGTCCAGAGAGCTACTGTCAATGGATTGAGGTTGAATGTAAAAGATAAAATCAGTTTGTTACCCTGGAAGCACAGAAGGTCTTCATTCATATCTAAAAAACTGTCAAATACGCTTCAATTATTTTATTGGGGCAAGGAAGTAAACGTTACTATAAAACAAACTTATTTATTTCAGAGCTAATTTTTTATGAATTTAATGTTCCCTTACTCCCCCTCCAAAAACTCCTTCCCACTGATCAGACATGCAAACCATGTCAATTCATTGAAAGTATTTTAATTTATGCAGAATTCATGAAAAAAGTAAAGGGATGTCTGGTAACTTCTAGAATTGAATGCAAAGCCATTGCAAAGAAGGTCTAGCAGAGTTAAAGGAATTAACAACCAAAGGAAGAGATATTTAACAGAGGACATGACAGCATAAGAATCGCAAAAGAAAACTATTTTTATGTCAAGAAAATTTGGAGAGAACAGTGAAGTCAAATATTTTTACTAAGAATGATAATCTTTGTGGTTGGTAAAAGTAAAATGTAAAGTGAGTGGTATTATATCATGCCATTAAACAATTTTGTCAAAAATATTATGCAAGAAAACAACCTTATTTATTCCTTATTGATTCTTAGAATTAGTGTCCTTGTATATGTTTGTTAAATTTTTTAATAATTTCAGTGTATTTTTATTACTCATTGTTAAATTTGTTCTCTATTTTAAATTGATTCCACATGTGGCTTCTTCCTTAGTACTATTTATTCTCTGATAATCAGGGTCTTCTGTACTCTTCACTAACTTGAAACATCCTTCCCCAAACATCCTGATAAGTGTTCATTAAAGTAGTGTGGTTTCAGTATGTGGACATAATTATTGT